>NW_027182257.1:23382684-23982684 GCF_029961685.1 Aristolochia californica | reverse complement strand
TGGATATGCACACCTCAAACATGTTGAAGATGCAAATGACCTAATGATCCAAAAATTTCAAGGAGTGGAAAAAATTAAATTCTCAAGTTAACGGGCGGTGGGATATTTACCAAAGCAAAACGGCCCACTTTTTGCCTATTTTACAAAAAATGGACCTAACAATCATAGATCATCGTAAATGTTTTGATCTATTAATGATGTGAAATGACTATAATTTTTGTTAGAAATGACTTATGGTTTGGGAGTCAACACTCAGTTAAAAATGCCTCGTCCCCCCTTTTCTGATGAATGCAAACCCTAAACTATAAAACTAAAAGTGATTACAGATACTTCTTGGAATTCTCTCTCAGCATTTGTACATTTCCATTTTGGAAGTTCAATTTGTTTTCAAATCCAAACTTGAGTTTTCACTCTCCCATTATCTCGGAAACAAAAAGATAAGGCTAATAGACCACTTCAAAATGAAAATTTTAGAGTTTATGTATGAAAAATTGAAAACTACAATAAATGTATGTGAAAAAATTATTTCACACTCTAAAAATGAACACCAAAGTTTTGGGAAAATCCACAAGTAAAACCCCTAATACCTTAGTGAAATTTCATAAGAAAGAGATTTCTAATTGATCCTAGCATGTTTTAAATGTGGATATGCATGTATGAAACATGTTGAAGATGCAAATGACCTAATGATACAAAATTTAATGGAGCAGAAAAAATTAAATTCTCAAGTTAAATTGCGGTGGTGTATTTACCAAATCCAAACAACCCACCTTTTACCTATTTTACAAAAAGTGAGCCTAACAATCACAGATCATCGCTAATGTTTTGATCGACTAATGATGTGTAACGGCTATAATTTTTGTTAGAAATTACTTATGGTTTGAGAGTCAACTCACAGTTAAAAATGCCTCACACCCCCCCCCCCCCCCCCCCCCCCCCCCCCCCCCCCCCTTTTTGGATGATTGCAAGGGCAAATATATAAAAAACTATAAGAGTTTACAATCCTAAAAAATCACAGATACTTCGTGGAATTATCCCTCTCAGCATTTGTGCATTTCCATTTTGGAAGTTCAATTTTTTTTCAAATCCAAACTTGAGTTTTGACTCTCCCATTTTTCTCGTAAACAAAATGATAAGGCAAATAGATCACATCAAAATGAAAATTTTAGAGTTTATGTATGCAAAAAATTGAAAACTATACTAAATTTAATTGAAGAAAATTATTTCACCCTTAAAAATGAACACCAAAGTTTTGTTATCCATGTTTGGGGAAATTCCACTACTACAACCGCTAATAGATTGGTTGAATTTTATAAGAAAGATATTTCTAATTGATCCTAACATGTTTTAAATTTGGATATGCATGCCTGAAACATGTTGAAGATACAAATGACTTAATGATCCAAAAATTTCAAGGAGTATAAAAAATTAAATTCTGAAGTTAACGTGCGATGGGATATTTACTTGAGTCAAACAACGCACTTTCTGTCTATTTTATAAAAAGTGGACCTAACAATCATAGATCATCGTAAATGTTTTGATAGATTAATGAAGTGTAACGGCTATAATTTTTGTTAGAAATGACTTATGGTTTGGGAGTCAACAATAAGTTAAAAATGGTTGACCCCCCTCTTCTGTTGATTGCAAAATCCAATATATAAAAAACTAAAAGTGTTTACAATCCTTAATAAAAACAGATACTTTTAGGAATTATCTCTGTCAGCATTTGTGCATTTCCTTTGTGGATGTTCAATTTTTTTTCAAATCCAAACTTGAGTTTTCACTCACCCATTTTTCACGGAAACAAAAAGATAAGGCAAATAGATCACACCAAAAAGAAAATTTTAGAGTTTATGTATGAAAAAAATTGAAAACTATAATAAATGAAAGTGAAGAAAATAATTTCATGCACTAAAAATGAAATCCAAAGTTATGTTATCCTCGTTTGGGAAATTCCACTAATACAACCCCTAATGGCTTTGTGGAATTTTATAATAAAGAGATTTCTAATTGATCCTAACATGTTTTAAATTTGGATATGCATACCTGAAACATGTTGAAGATGCAAATGACCTAATGATAAAAAAAATTCGATTTAAAAAAATCAAATTCTCAAGTTAACGAACGGTGGGATATTTACCAGAGCCAAACAACCCACTTTTTGCAAATTTTACAAAGAGCGAACCTCGCAATCATAGATCATCGTAAATGTTTTGATCGATTAATGGTGTGTAATGGCTATAATTTTTTCTTAGATATGACTTATGGTTTGGGAGTCAACACTCAGTTAAAAGTGTCTCGCCCTCCCTTTTTTTATGATTGCAAAACCTAATATATAAAAAAATAAAAGTGGTTACAATCCTTAAAATTCATAATACTTTTTTGATATATCTCTCTCAGCATTTGTGCATTTTCGTTTTGGATGTTCAAGTTTTTTTCAAATCCAAACTAGAGTTTTCACTCTCTCATTTTACAAGTAAACAAAAAGATAAGGCAAATACATCACAGCAAAATGAAAATTTTAGAGTTTATGTATGCAAGAAATTGAAAACTATAATAAATGTAAGTGAAGTGAATTATTTCACACACAAGAAATGAACACCAAAGTTTTTCTATCCTTGTTTGGGGAAATTCCACTAGTACAACCCTTAATAGCTTGGTGGAATTTTATAACATGTTTTAATTGATCCTAACATGTTTTAAATATGGATATGCATGCCTGAAACATGTTGAAGATGCAAATGACCTAATGATCCAAAAACTTCAAGGAGTAGAAAAAAATAAATTCTTTTTCTCAAGTTAACGGGCGGTGGGATATTTACCAGATCCAAACAACCCACCTTTTGCCTATTTTACAAAATGGACCTAACAATCATAGATCATCGCAAATGTTTTGATCGATTAATGATGTGCATGGCTGTAATTTTTTTTTGAAATGAGTTATGGTTTGGGAGTCAACACTCAGTTAAAAATGTCACACCCCTCCTTTTTCGATGATTGCAATAACAAATATATAAAAAACTAAAAGATTTTAAAATCCTTAAAAATCAAAGATACTTTTTGAAATTATTTCTCTCAGCATTTGTGCCTTTCCATTTTGGATGTTTAATTTTTTTTCAAATCAAAACTTTTGTTTTTACACTTCCATTTTTCTCGTAAACAAAAAGATAAGGCAAATAGATCACAACAAAATGCAAATTTTAGAGTTTATAAATTGAAAAAATTTAAAACTATAATGAATGTCAGTCAAGAAAATTATTTCACGCACTAAAAATGAACACCAAAGTTTTGTTATCCAAGTTTGGGAAAATCCACATGTAAAACCCTAATAGCTTGGTGGAATTTTATAAGAAAGAGATTTTTAATTGATCCTATCATGTTTTAAATGTGGATGTGCATGCCTGAAACATGTTGAAGATGCAAATGACCAAATGGTCCAAAAATTTCAGGGAGTAGAAAAAATTAAATTCTCAAGTTAACGTGCGGTGGGATATTTATCAAATCCAAACAACCCATCTTTTGCCTATTTTAAAAAAAGTGAACCTAACAATCATAGACCATCGCAAATTTTTTGATCAATTAATGATGTGTAACGGCTATAATTTCTATTTGAAATGACTTATGGTTTGGGAGTCAACACTCAGTTAAAAAGGTCTCGCCCCCTCTTTTTCGATGATTGCAAAACCTAATATATAAAAAACAAAAAGAGTTTAAAATCCTTAAAAATTAAAGATACTTGTTGGAATTATCTCTCTTAGCATTTGTGCATTTCCATTTTGGAAGTTCAATATTTTATCAAATCAAAACTTGAGTTTTCAGTCTCCCATTTTTCTCGTAAACAAAAAGATAAGGAAAATATATCACAACAAAATGAAAATTTTAGATTTGATGTCTTCAAAAAATAGAAAACTATAATGAATGTCAGTGAAGAAAATTATTTCACGCACTAAAAATTAACACCAATGTTTTGTTATCCATGTTTAGGAAATTGCTTGGTGGAATTTTATAAGAAAGAGATTTCTAATTGATCCTAACATGTTTTAAATGTGGATATGCCTGAAACATGTTGAAGAGGCAAATGACCTAATGATCCAAAAAATTCAAGGAGAAGAAAAAGGTAAACTTTCAAGTTAATGTGCGGTGAGATACAACCCACTGTTTGCCTATTTTACAAAAAATGGACCTAACAATTATAGATCCTAGTAATTGTTTTGATCGATTAATGATGTGTATCGGCTATTATTTTTGTTTGAAATGACATATGGTTTTGGAGTCAACACTCAGTTAAAAATGCCTCGCCCCCACCCCCCTTTTTTTATGATTGCAAAACCTAATATATATAAAACAAAAAGAGTTTACGCTCCTTAAAAATCACAGATACTCTTTTGAATTATCTCTCTCGGCATCTGTGCATTTCCTTTTTTAACGTTCAATATTTTTTCTAATCCAAACTTGAGTTTCCACTCTCCCATTTTTCTCGTAAACAAAAAGATATGGCAAATTAATCACAAAAAAAATGTAAATTTTAGAGTTTATGTATGCAAACAATTGAAAACTATAATAAATATAAGTGAAGAAAATTATTTAACACACTAAAAATGAAGATCAAAGTTTTGTTATCCTTGTTTGGGAAATTCCACAAGTACAACACCTAATAGCTTGGTGGAATTTTATAAGAATGAGATTTTTAATTGATGCTAACATGTTTTAAATGTGGATTTGCATGCCTGAAACATGTTGAAGATGCAAATGACCTAATGATCAAAAAATTTTAAGGAGAAGAAAAAATTAAATTCTCTAGTTAACATGCGGTGGGATATTTTTACCAGAGCCAAACAACCCACCTTTTTTGCCTATTTTGGGCGTCGACACTCAGTTAAAAATGCCTCGTTCACCCTTTTCTGATGATTGTAAAACCTAATATATAAAAATCTAAAAGATTTTAAAATCCTTAAAAATCACAGATACTATTTGGAATTATTTCTCTTAGCATTTGTGCATTTCTATTTTGGATGTTCAAATCCTAACATGAGTTTTCACTCTCCCTTTTTTTTTCTCGTAAACAAAAAGATAAGGCAAATAGATCACAAAAAAATGAAAATTTTGGAGTTTATGTATGCAAAAAATTGAAAACTATAATAAATGTAATTGAAAAAAATTATTTCACGCACTAAAAATGAACACCAAAGTTTTGTTATCCATGTTTGGGGAAATTCCACTAATACAACCCCTAATAGCTTGGTTGAATTTTATAAGAAAAAGATTTCTAATTGATCCGAACATGTTTTAAATTTGAATATGTAGGCTGAAACATGTTAAAGATGCAAATGACCTAATGATCCAAAAATTTCAAGGAGTTGAAAAAATTAAATTCTCAAGTTAATGTGCGGTGGGATATTTACCAGAGTCAAACAACCCACTTTTTGCCTATTTTACAAAATGTAGACGTAACAATCATAGATCATCATAAATGTTTTGATCGTTTATTGATATGTAACGGCTATAATTTTTGTTAGAATAGACTTATGGTTTGGGAGTCAATACTCAGTTAAAAATGCCTCGTCCCACCTTTTCCTATCATTACAAAACCTAATATATAAAAATCTAAAAGAGTTTGCAATCATTAAAAATCACATATACTTTTTGGAATTATCTCTCTCAATAGTTGTGCATTTCCATTTTGGATGTTCTGTTTTTCTTTCAAATCAAACTTGAGTTTTCACTCTTCCATTTTTCTCTTAAACAAAAATATAAGGTAAATAGATCACAATAAAACTAAAATTTTAGAGTTTATGTGTGCTAAAAATTGAAAACTAAGTGAAGAAAACTATTTCACCCACTAAAAATGAACACCAAAGTTTTGTTATCCATGTTTGGGAAATTCCACAAGTGCAACCCATAATAGCTTGTTGGAGTTTTATAAGAAAGATATTTATAATTGATCTTAACATGTTTTAAATGTGGTTATGCATGCTTGAAATATGTTGACGATGCAAATGTTCTAATGATCCAAAAATTTGGAGTAGAAAAAATTAAATTCTCAAGTTAACGTGCGGTGGGATATTTTTTGCCTATTTTATAAAAACCAAACCTAACAATCATAGATCATCGTCAATGTTTTGATCGATAAAAGATGTGTAACGGCTATAATTTTTGTTTGAAATGACTTATGGTTTGGGTGTCAACACTCAGTTAAAAATACATTGCCCCTCCTTTTCCAATGATTACAAAACCTAATATATAAAAAACTAAAAGAGTTTACAAACCATAACAATCATAGATACTATTTGGAATTATCTCTCTTAGTTTTGTGTAATTCCATTTTAGATGTTCATTTTTTTTTCAAATCCAAACTTGAGTTTTCACTGTCTTATTTTTCTCGTAAGCAAAAAGATAAGGCAAAAAGATCACAACAAAATGAAAATTTTAGAATTTTTGTATGCAAAAAATTGAAAACTAAGTGAAGAAAATTATTTCATGCACTAAAAATGATCACCAAAGTTTTTTTATCCATGTTTGGGAAATTCCACTAGTACAAGTTTAATAGCTTGTTGGAATTTTATAAGAAAGAGCTTTCTAATTGATCCTAACATGTTTTAAATGTGGATATGCATTCCGGAAACATGTTGAAGCTACAAATGACCTAATGATCCAAAAATTTCAAGAATATAAACAATTAAATTCTCAAGTTAACGTACTGTGGGATATTTACAAGAGCCAAAAAAACCCATTTTTTGCCTATTTTACAAAAAGTAGACCTAACAATCATAGATCATCGTAAATTTTTTGATCGATAAAAATTGTGTAACGGTTATAATTTTTGTTAGAAATGACTTATGGTTAGGTAGTCAACACTCAGTAAAAAATGCCTCGTCCCCCTTTTCCAATGATTGAAAAACATAATATATAAAAAAAATAAAAGAGTTTAAAATTCTTAAAAATCAAAGATACATTTTAGAATTATCTTTCTCAGCATTTGTGCATTTCCATTTTGGATGTTCAATTTTTTTTTCAAATCCAAACTTGAGTTTTCACGCTCCCATATTTCTCGTAAACAAAAAGATATGGCAAATAGATCACAACAAAATGAAAATTTTGCAGTTTATGTATGCCAAAAATTGAAAACTATTATAAATGTAAGTGAACAAAATTATTTCATGCACTAAAAATGGACACCAAAGTTTTGTTATCCATGTTTGGGAAATTCCACAAGTACAACCCCTAATAGATTGTAGGAATTTTATAAGAAAGAGATTTATAATTGATCCTAACATGTTTTAAATGTGGATATGCATGCCTGAAACTTGTTGAAGATGCAAATGACCCAATAATGCAAAAATTTAAGTAGTAGAAAAAATTAAATTCTCAAGTTAACATGCGGTGGGATATTTACCAAAGCCAAACAACCCACTTTTTTCCTAATTTACCAAAAGCGGACCTAACTATCATAGATCATCATAAATGTTTTATCGATTAATGATTTGTAACGGCTATAATTTTTTTTAGAAATGGCTTATAGTTTGGGAGTCAACACTCAGTTAAAAATGCCCCGCTCCCTCTTTTCCGATGATTGCAAAACCTAATATATAAAAAACTAAAAGAGTTTAAAATCCTTAAAAAACACAAATACTTTTTGGAATTATCTTTCTCATCATTTGTGCATTTCCGTTTTGGATGTTCAATTTTGTTTCAAACCCAAACTTGAGTTTTCACTGTCCCTTTTTTCTCGTAAACAAAAAGTTAAGGCAAATAGATCACAACAAAATGAAAATTTTAGAGTTTAAGAATCCAAAAAATTGAAAACTACAATAAATGTAACTGAAGAGAATTATTACACGCACTAAAAATGAACACCAAAGTTTTGGTATCCATGTTTGGGAAATTCCACTAGTACAACCCCTAATACTTAGGTTGAATTTTATAAGAAATAGATTTCCAATTAATCCTAACTTGTTTAAATATGGATATGCATGTATGAAACATGTTGAAGATGCAACTGACCTAATGATCCAAAAATTTCAAGTAGCAGAAAAAATTAAATTTTCAAGTTAACGTGCGGATCCATTTACAAGAGTCAAGCAACCCACTTTTTGCCTATTTTACAAAAAGCGGACCTAACAATCATAGATCATCATAAATGTTTTGATAGATTAATGATGTGTAACAGCTATAATTTTTTTTAGAAATGACATATGGTTTGGGAGTCAACACTCAGTTGAAAATGCCACGGCCCCCCTTTTCCAATGATTGCAAAACCTAATATATAAAAAACTAAAAAAGTTTACAATTCTTAAAAATCACAGATACTTTTTGGATTTATCTCTCTCAGTGTTTGTGCATTTCCGTTTTGGATGTACATTTTTTTTCAAATCCAAACTTTAATTTTTCGTTCTCCCATTTTTCTCAAAAAAAAAAGAAAGAAAAGGAAAATAGATCAAAACAAAATGAAAATTTTAGAATTTATGTATGAAAAAAATTGAAAACTATAATAAATGAAAGTGAAGAGAAATATTTCACGCACTAAAAATGAACACCAAAGTTTTTTTATCCATGTTTGGGGAAATTCCACTAGTACAATCCCTAATAGCCTGGTGGAATTTTATAAGAAAGAGATTTCTAATTGATCATGACATGTTTTAAATGTGGATATGCATGCCTGAAACATGTTGAAGATGAAAATGACCTAATGATCCTAAAATTTCAAGCAGTAGAAAAAATTAAATTCTCAAGTTAACGTGCAGTGGGATATTTACATGAGCCGAAAAAACCCACTTTTTTACTATTTTACGAAAAGCAGACTTAACAGTTATAGATCATCATAACTTTTTTGATCGATTAATGATGTGTAACGGCTATAATTTATTTTGAAATGACTTATGGTGTGGGAGTCAACACTCAGTTTAAAATTTCTCACCCCTTCATTTCCAATCATTGCAAAACCTAATATATAAAACACTAAAAGAGTTTAGAATCCTTAAAAATCATAGATACTTTTTGGAATTATCTCTCTTAGCATTTGTGTATATCCATTCTGGATGTTCAATTTTTTTTAAAATCCAAACGTGAGTTTTCACTCCCATTTTTCTAGTATACAAAAAGATATGGCAAATAGATCACCACATAATGAAACTTTTAGAGTTTAAGTATGAAAAAAATTGAAAACTATAATAAATGTAAGTAAGAAAATTATTTCACGCACTAAAAATTAACACCAAAGTTTTGTTATCCATGTTTGGGAAATTCCACTAGTACAACCCCTTATAGCTTGGTGGAATTTTCTGACAAAGATATTTCTAATTGATCCTAACACGTTTTAAATGTGGATATGCATGCCTAAAACATGTTGAAGATGCAAATTATTTAATGATCCAAAAATTTCAAGGGGTAGAAAAAATTAAATTCTCAAGTTAACGTGCGGTGGGATATTTACAAGAACCAAACAACCCACTTTTTGCCTATTTTACATAAAGCGGACCTAACAATCATAGATTATCTTAAATTTTTTGACCGATTAATGATGTGTAATGGCTATAATTCTTTTCAGAAATGACTTATGGTTTGGGAGTCAACATTCAATTAAAAATGTCTCGGCCCCCATTTTCCGATGATTGTAAAACCTAATATATAAAAAACTAAAAGAGTTTAAAATCCTTAAAAATCAGAGAAACTTTTAGGACTTATCTCTCTCAGAATTTATGCATTTTACTTTTTGGAAGTTTAATTTTTTTGAATTCCAAACTTGTGTTTTCAATCTCCTATTTTTCTCGTAAACAAAAAGATAAGGCAAATAGATGACAACAAAATGAAAATTTTAGAGTTTATGAATGCAGAAAATTGAAAACTATAATAAATGTAAGTAAAGAAAATTATTTCACGCACTAAAAATGAACGCCAAAGTTTTGTTATCTATGTTTGGGAAATTCCACTAGTACAACCCCTAATATCTTTGAGGAAGTTTATAAGAAGGAGATTTCTAATTGATCCTAACATGTTTTAAATGTTGATATGCATGCCTAAAACATGTTAAAGATGCAAATGACCTAATGATCCAAAAATTTCAAGGAGTAGAAAAAATTAAATTCTCAAGTTAACGTGCGGTGGGATATTTACAAGAGCCAAACAATCCACCTTTTGCCTATTTAACAAAAAGCAGACCTAAAAATCATAGATCATGCTAAATGTTTTGATCGTTTAATGATGTGTAATGGCTAAATTTTTTGTTAGAACTGACTTACGGTTTGGGAGTTAACACTCATTAAAATTGTCGTGCCCCCTTTTTAGATGATTGCAAAACCTAGTATATAAAAAACTAAAAGAGTTTAGAATCCTTAAAAATCACATATACTTTTTAGAATTATCTCTCTCAGCATTTGTGCATTTCCATTTTGGATGTTCAATTTTTTTTCAAATCCAAACCTGACTTTTCACTCTCCTCTTTTTCTCATCAACAAAAAGATAAAGCAAATAGATCACAACAAAATGAAAATTTTTGAGTAGATGTATGCAAATAAATTTAAAACTAACTGAATAAAATTATTTCACCCACTAAAAATGAACACCTAAGTTTTGTTGTCCATGTTTAGGGAAATTCCACTAGTACAACCCCTAATAGCTTGGTTGAATTTTATAAGAAAGAGATTTCTAATTGATCCTAACATGTTTTAAATTTGGATATGCATGCCTAAAACATATTGAAGATGCAAATGACCTAATGATCCAAAAATTTCAAGGATTAGAAAAAATTAAATTCTCAAGTTAACGTGCGGTGGGATATTTACAAAAGCAAACAACCATCTTTTTGCCTATTTTACAAAAAGCAGACCTAATAATCACAGATCATCGTAAATTTTTTAATCGATTAATGATGTGTAACGGCTATAATTTTTGTTTGAAACAACTTATGGTTTGGAAGTCAACACTCATTTAAAATTGCCTTGCGCCCCCTCCCCCCCCTTTTCAGATGATTGAAAAACCTAATATATAAAAAACTAAAATAGTTTAAATTCCTTAAAAATAGGAGATACTTTTGGGGATTATCTATCTCAGCATTTGTACGTTTCCTTTTTGGATCTTCAATTTTTTTTCAAATCCAAACTTGAGTTTTCCCTCTCCCATTTTTTCTCGTAAACAAAAAGATAAGGCAAATAGATCACAACAAAATGAAAATGTTAAAGCTTATGATTGAAAAAAATTGAACACTATAATAAATTTAAGTGAAGAAAATTATTTCACGCACTAAAAACCCACACTAATGTTTTGTTATCCATGTTTGGGAAATTCCACAAGTACAACCCTTAATAGCTTGTTGGAATTTTATAAGAAAGAGATTTCTAATTGATCCTAACAAGTTTTAAATTTGGATATGCATGCCTGAAACATGTTAAAGATGTAAATGACCTAATGATCCTAAACTTTTAAGGAGTAGAAAAAATTAATTATTAAATTCACGTGCGGTGGGATATTTACAAGAGCCAAACAACCCACTTTTTGCCAATTTTACAAAAAGCTGACCTCACAATCATTGATCATCATAAATATTTTGATTGATTAATGATGTGTAACAGCTATAATTTTTTATAGAAATGACTTATGGTTTGGGAATCAACACTCAATTAAAAATTTATCGCCCATTCTTTTTCGATGACTGCAAAACCTAATATATAAAAATCTGCAAGAGTTTACAATCCTTAAAAATCATAGATACTTTTTGGAATTATCTCTCTCAGCATTTGTGCATTACCATTTTGGATGTTCAATTTTTTTTCAAATCCAAACTTGAGTTTTCACACTCCTATTTTTCTTATAAACAAAAGAATAAGGAAAAAAGATCACTATAGAATGAAAATTTTGGAGTTCATGTCTGCAAAATATTCAAAACTATAATAAATGTAAGTGAAGAAAATTATTTCATGCACTAAAAATGAACACCAAAGTTTTGTTATCCATGTTTGGGAAATTCCACAAGTACAACCCCAAATAGCTTGGAGGAATTTTATAAGAAAGAGATTTCTAATTAATCCTAACAAGTTTTAAATGTGGATATGTATGCCTAAAACTTGTTGAAGATGCAAATGACCTAATGATCCAAAAGTTTCGAGTAGAAAAAAATTAAGTTCTCAACTTCTCATGCGGTGGGATTTTTACCAGAACAAAATAACCCACTTTTTGCCTATTTTATAAAAAGTGGACCTAACAATCATAGATCATCATAAATGTTTTGATCGATTAATGATGTGGAACAACTATAATTTTCTTTTAGAAATGATTTCTGGTTTGGGTGTCAGCACTCAAATAAAAATGCCCGCTCCCCCTTTTCCAATCATTGCAAAACCTAATATATAAAAAACGAAAAGAGTTTACAATCCTTAAAAGTCATAGAAACTTTTTGGAATTATCTCTCTCAGCATTTGTGCATTTCCTTTTCGGATGTTCAATTTTTTTTCAAATCCAAACTTGAGTTTTCACTGACCCATTTTTTTCATAAACAAAAAGATAAGGCAAATAGATCACAACAAAATGAAAATTTTAGAGTTTATGCATGCAAAAAATAAAAAAACTATAATAAATGTAAGTAAAGAAAATTATTTCACACACTAAAAATAACCACCAAAGTATTGTTATCCATGTTTGGGAAATCCACAAGTACAACCCCTAATAGCTTGGAGGAATTTTATAAGTAAAAGATTTCTAATTGATCCTAACATGTTTTAAATGTAGATATGCATGCCTGAAACATGTTGAAGATGCAAAAGACCTAATGATACTAAAATTTCATACAGTAGAAAAAATTAAATTCTGAAGTTAATGTGCAGTGGAATATTTACAAGAGCCAAAGAATCCATTTTTTGCCTACTTTACAAAAAGTGGACCCAACAATCATAGATCGTCATAAATGTTTTGATTTATTAATGATGTAAAACGGCTATAATTTTTTTTAAAAATGACTTAAGGTTTGGGAGTCAACACTTCAGTTAAAAATGTCACGCCTCCCCTTTTCCAATAATTGCAAAACCTATTGTATAAAAAACAAAAAGAGTTTACAATCCTTTAAAATCAGAGATACTTTTTAGAATTATCTCTCTTAGCATTTGAGCATATTAATTTTGGATGTTCATTTTTTTTTCAAATCCAAACTTGAGTTTTCACTCTCCCATTTTTCTTGTAAACAAAAAGATAAGGAAAATAGATCACAAAAAAATGAAACTTTTAGAGTTTATGCATGCAAAAAATTGAAAACTATAATTAATGTAAGTGAAAAAAATTATTTCACACACTAAAAATGAACACCAAAGTTTTGTTATCCATGTTTGGTAAATTCCACTTGTACAACCCTAATAGCTTGGTGGTATTTTATAAGAAAAAGATTTCTAATTGATCCTGACATGTTTTAAATGTGGTGGATATGCATGCCAGAAACATGTTGAAGATGCAAATGACCTAATGATCCAAAAATTTCAAGTAGTAGAAAAAATTAAATTCTCAAGTTAACGTGTGGTGGGATATTTACAAGAGCCAAACAAACCACTTTTTACCTATTTTAAAAAAAGCGGACCTAAAAATCATTGATCATGGTAAATGCTTAGATTTATTAATGATGTGTAACGGCTATAAATTTTTTAGAAATGACTTATGGTTTGGGAGTCAACGCTAAGTTAAAAAAGCCTCGCTCCCCCTTTTTTGATGAAAGCAAAACCTAATATATAAAAAACTAAAAGAGTTTACAATCCTTAAAAATCACAGATACTTTTTGGAATTATCTCTCTTAGCATTTGCACATTTCCATTTTGGATGTTCAATTTTTTTTCAAATCCAAACTTGAATTTTCACTCTCCCATTTTTCTCGTGAACAAAAAAGATAAGGCAAATAGATAACAACAAAATGAAAATTTTAGACTTTACGTATGCAAAAAATTGAAAAATATAATAAATGAATGTGAATAAAATTATTTCACACACTAAAAATGAACACCAAAATTTTGTTATCCATGATGGGGGAAATTCCACAAGTACACCCCCTAATAGCTTGGTGGAAGTTTATAAGAAATAGATTTGTAATTGTTCGCAACATGTTTTTAATTTGGATATGAATGCTTGAAACATGTTGAAGATGCAAATGACCTGATGATACAAATATTTCAAGGAGTAGAAAAAATTAAATTCTCAAGTTAACGTGCGGTGTGATATTTACCAGAGCGAAACAACCCACTTTTTTCCTATTTTACAAAAAGCGAACCTAACAATCATAAATCATCGTAAATTTTTTGATCGATTAATGATGTGTAACGGCTATAATTTTTGTTAGAAATGACTTATGGTTTGCGAGTCAACACTTACTTAAAAATGCCTCGTCCCCCTTTTCCGATGATTGCAAAACCAAATATATAAAAAAGTAAAAGATTTTACAATCCTTAAAAATCACACATAATTTTTGGAATTATCACTCTCAGTATTTGTGCATTTTATTCAGGAAGTTTAAATTTATTTCAAATCGCAACTTGATTTTTCAATCACCCATTTTTCTCGTTAATCAAAAGAAAAGGCAAATAGATCACAACAAAATAAAAATTTCAGAATTTATGTATGCAAAATTTTGAAAACTAAGTGATGAAAATTATTTCACGCACTAAAAATGAACACCAAAGTTTTGTTATCCTTGTTTGGGAAATTCCACTAGTACAACCCCTAAAAGCTTGGTGGAATTTTTAAAGAAAGATATTTCTAATTGATTCTAACATGTTTTAAATGTGGATAAGCATGACTTAAACATGTTGAAGATGCAAATGACCTAATGATCCAAATATATCAAGGTGTAGAAAAAATTAAATTCTCAAGTTAACGTGCAGTGGGATATTTACAAGAGCCAAACAACCCACTTTTTGCCTATTTTAAAAAAAGTCAACCAAACAATCATAGATCATTGTAAATGTTTTGATCAATTAATGATGTGTAACGGCTATAATTTTTGTTAGAATTAACTTATGGTTTGGGAGTCAACACGCAGTTAAAAATGCCTCGTCCCCCCTTTTTCGACGATTGCAAAACCTAATATTTTAAAATCTAAAAGAGTTTACAATCCTTAAAAATCACATAAGCTTTTCGGAATTATCTCTCACAGAATTTTTGGATTTCTATTTTGGATTTTCAATTTCTTTTGAAATCCAAACTTGAGTTTTCACTCTCCCATTTTTCGTGTAAACAAAAAGATAAAGCAAAGAGATCACAACAAAATGAAAATTTTAGAGTTTATGTATGAAAAAATTTAAAACTACAATAAGTTTTAGTAAAGAAAATTATTTCACACCCTAAAAATGAACACCAAAGTTTTGTTATCCATGATTGGGGAAATTCCACTTGTATAACCCCTAATAGCTTAGTGGAGTTTTGTAAGAAAGATATTTCTAATTGATCCTAACATGTTTTAAATTTTGATATTCATGCTTGGAACATGTTGAAGATGCAAATGACCTAATGACCCTAAAATTTCAAAGAGTAGAAAAAATTAAATTCTCAAGTTAATGTGCGGTGGGATATTTAAAAGAGTCAAACAAACCACTTTTTGCCTATTTTACAAAAAGCGACCTAACAATCATAGATCATCGTAAATGTTTTGATCGATTAATGATGTGTAACGGCTATAATTTTTGCTAGAAAGGACTTATGGTTTGGGAGTCAACACTCAGTTCAAAATGCCTCACCGCCCCTTTTTCAATGATTACAAAACCTAATATATAAAAAACTAAAAGAGTTTACAATCCTAAAAAATCACAGATACTTTTTGGAATTATCTCTCTCAGTATTTTTGCATTTTGATTTTGGATGTTCAATTTTTTTTCAAATCCAAACTTGAGTTTTCATGCTCCCATTTTTCTCGTAAACAAAAAGATAAACCAAATAGAACACAAAAAAATGAAAATTTTAGAGTTTATGTATGCAAAAATTTGAAAACTATAATAAATGTAAGTGAAGAAAATTATTTCACGCACTAAAAATGAACACCAAAGTTTTGTTATCCATGTTATCCAAATTCCACTAATACAACCCCTAATAGCTTGGTGGAATTTTATAAGAAAGAGAATTCTAATTGATGCTAACATGTTTTAAATGTGGATATGCATGCCTAAAACATGTTGAAGATGCAAATGACCTAATGATCCAAAAATTTCAACGAGTAGAAAAAAATAAATTCTCTAGTTAACATGCGGTGTATATTTTACCAGAGCCAAACAACCCTCTTTTTGTCTATTTTACTAAAAGCAGACCTAACAATCATAGATCATCGTAAATGTTTTGATCGATTAACGATGTGTAACGGCCATAAATTTTGTTAGAAATAACTTATTGCTTAGGAGTCAACACGTAGATAAAAATGCCTCATCCCCCCTTTTTCGACGATTGAAAAACCTAATATATAAAAAATTAAAAGAGTTTACAATCCTTAAAAATCACATAAACTTTTTGGAATTATCTCTCTCAGCATTTTTGAATTTCCATTTTGGATTTTCAATTTCTTTTCAAATCCGAACTTGAGTTTTCACTCTCCCATTTTTCGTGAAAACAAAAAGAAAAAGCAAAGAGATAAAAAAAAAATGAAAATTTTAGAGTTTATGTATGAAAAATTTTAAAACTACAATAAATTTTAGTGAAGAAAATTAATTCACGCACTAAAAATCAACACCAAAGTTTTGTTATCCATGTTTGGGAAATTCCACTAGTACGACGCATAATTGCTTGGTGGAATTTTATAAGAAAGAGATTACTAATTGATCATAACATGTTTTAAATGATGATATGCATGCCTTAAACATGTTGAAGATGCAAATGTCCTAATGATACAAAAAGTTCAATGAGTTTAAAAAATTAAATTCTCAAGTTAACGTGCAGTGGGATATTTACAACAGCCAAACAACCTACTTTTTGCCTATTTTAAGAATTGCGAACCAAACAATCATAGATCATCGTAAATGTTTTGGTCGATTAATGATGTGTAACGGCTATAATTTTTGTTAGAAATAACTTATAGTTTGGGAGTCAACACTCAATTAGAAATGCCTTGTCCCCCCTTTTCCGATGATTGGAAAACCTAATATACAAAAAAACTAAACGAGTTTACAATCCTTAAAAATCACATATACTTTTTGGAATTATCTCTCTCAGAATTTGTACATTACCATTTTGGATGTTCAATTTTTTTTCAAATCCAAACTTGAGTTTTAACTCTCCCATTTTTCTTGTAAACAAAAAGATAAAGGCAAATAGATCACAACAAAATGAAAATTATGAGAGTTTATATTTGCCAAAAATTAAAAACTATAATAAATGTAAGTGAAGAGAATTGTTTCACGCACTAAAAATGAACACAAAAGTTTTGTTATCCATGTTTGGGGAAATTCCACTAGTACAACCCCTAATAGCTTGGTGGAATTTTATAAGAAAGAGATTTCTAATTGATCCTAACATGTTTTAAATATGGATATGCCGACCTGAAACATGTTGAAGATGCAAATGACCTAACGATCCTAAAATTTCGAGTAGAAAAAATTAAATTCTCAAATTAACGTGTGGTGGGATATTTTTCAAGAGCCAAACAACCCACTTTTTGCCAATTTTATTAAAAGCAGACGTAACATCATAAATGTTTTGATCAATTATTGATGTGTAATGGCTATAATTTTTGTTAGAAATGCCTTACGGTTTGGGAGGTAACACTTAGTTAAAAATGTCTCGCTCCACCTTTTTCGATGATTGCAAAACCTAATATATAAAAAACGAAAAGATTTTACAGTCCATAAAAATCACAGATACTTTTTGGAATTATCTCTCTCAGCATTTTTTCATTTCCATTTTGGATATTCAATTTTTTTTTAAATCATAACTTGTGCTTTCACTCTCCCATTTTTCTCGTAAAAAAAAGATAAGGCAAATAGATCACAAAAAAATGAAAATTTTAGATTTTATGTTAGTAAAAAATTGAAAACTCAGAGAAGAAATTTATTTCATGCACTAAAAATGAACACCAAAGTTTTGTTATCCATGTTAGGGAAATTCCACTAGTACAACCCCTAATAGCTTGGTGGAATTTTATAAGAAAGAGATTTCTAATTGATCCTAACATGTTTTAAATGTCAATATGCATGCCTGAAATATGTTGAAGATGAAAATGTCCTAATGATCCTAAATTTTAAAGGAGTAGAAAAAATTAAATTCTCAAGTTAACGTGCAGTGGGATATTTACAAGAACAGAACAAACCACTTTTTGCCTATTTTAAAAAGAGTGGACCTAACAATCATAGATCATTGTAAGTCTTTTGATCGATTAATGATGCATATTGGATATAATTTTTGTTAGAAATGACTTCTAATTTTGGTGTCAACACTCAGCTAAAAAAGCATCCACCCTCCCCCCCCCCCCCCCCCCCCCCCCCCCCCATTTTTTCCACGATTGCCAAACCTAATATTTAAAAAAACTAAAAGAGTTTACAATCTTTAAAAATCACATATACTTTTGGGAATTATCTCCCTCAGCATTTAAGTATTTGAATTTATGATGTTCAATTTTTTTTTTAAATTCAAACTTGAGTTTTCACTCACCCATTTTTCTCGTAAACAAAAAGAAAAGGCAAATTGATCACAACAAAGTGAATATTTTAAAGTTTATGTACAAAAAAATTTGAAAACAATAGTAAATGTAAGTGAAGAAACTTATTTCACGAACTAAAAATGAACACCAAAGTTTTGTTATCCATGTTTGGGAAATTCCACTAGTACAACCCCTAATAACTTGGTGAAATTTTATAAGAAAGAGATTTCTAAATGATCCTAACATGTTTTAAATGTGGATATGCAAGCCTTAAACATGTAAAAGAGGCAAATGACCTCATGATCCTAAAATTTTGAATAGAAAAAAATAAATTCTCAAGTCAACGTGTGGTGGGATATTTAAAAGAGCCAAACAACCCAGTTTTTGCCTATTTTACAAAAAGGGGACATAATAATCATACATCATCGTAAATATTTTGATCGATTATTGATGTGTAATGGCTATAATTTTTGTTAGAAATGACTTATGGTTTGGGAGTCAGCACTCAGTTAAAAACGACTCGGTCCCCCCTTTTTCGATGATAGCAAAAACTAATATATAACAAAATACAAGAGTTTAAAATCTTTAAAAATCATAGATACTTTTTGGAATTATCTCTCTCAGCATTTGTACATTTCCTTTTTCGATGATCAATTTTTTTTCAAATCCAAACTTGAGTTTCCGCTTTCCCATTTTTCTCGGAAAATAAAAGATAAGGTAAATAGATAACAACAAAAAGAAAATTTTAGAGTTTATGTATGTAAAAAATTTTAAAAACTAAGAGAAGAAATTTATTTCACGCAATAAAAATGAACACCAACGTTTTGTTGTCCATGTTTGGGAAATTCCGCTAGTACAACTCCTAAGAGCTTGGTGGAATTTTATAAGAAAGAGATTTCTAATTGTTCCTAACATGTTTTAAATGCCGATATGCATGCCTGAAATATGTTGAAGATGCAAATTACCTAATGATCCTAAAATTTAAAGGAGTAGAAAAAATTAAATTCTCAAGTTAACGTGCGGTGAGATATTTACAAGAGCCAACCAACCCACTTGTGGCTTATTTCAGAAAGAGTGGACCTAGCAATCAAAGATCATGGTAAATGTTTTGATCGATTAATGATGCATAATACCTATAATTTTTGTTAGAAATGACTTCTGATTTGGGGGTCAACAATCAGTTAAAAATGCCTCGCACCCCCCCCCCCCCCCCCCCCCCCCCGCATTTTCCTTGGATTGCAAAACCAAATGTATAAAAAAAACTAAAAGAGTTTACAAACTTTAAATATCACATATACTTTTTGGAATTTTCTTAGAGCATTTAAGGATTTCCTTTTTGGATGTTAAATTTTGTTTCAAATTCAAACTTGAGTTTTCACTTTCCCATTTTCTCATAACCAAAAAGAGAAGGGAAATAGATCACAACAAAATTAAAATTTTAGAGTTTATGTATGCAAAAAATTGAAAACTATAACAAATGTAAGTGAAGAAAATTATTTCATGCGCTAAAAATGAACACCAAAGTTTTGTTATCCATGTTTGGAAAATTCCACTAGTATAACCCCTAATAGCTTGGTGGAATTTTATAAGAAAGAGAATTCTAAATGATCCTAACATGTTTTAAATGTGGATATGCAAGCCTAGAACATTTTGAAGTTGAGAATGATCTAATTATCCAAAATTTTCAAAGAGTTGGAAAAAATAAATTCTCAAGTTAACGTGCGGTGGGATATTTACCAGAGCCAAACAACCCACTTTTTGTCTATTTTAAAAAAAGCTGGCCTAACAATCATAGATCATCATAAATATTTTGATCGATTAATGATGAGTAACGGCTATAATATTTTTCAGCATTTGTGCATTTCCATTTTGGATGTTCAATTTTTTTAAAAATCCAAAGTTGAGTTTTCACTCTCCCATTTTTCTCAAAAAGAAAGAGATATGGCAAAACGATCACAACAAAATGAAAATTTTAGAGTTTATGTATGGAAAAAATTGAAAACTAAGTGAAGAAAATTATTTCAACAACTAAAAATGAACGCCAAAGTTTTGTTATCCATGTTTGGAAAATTCCACTAGTACAACCCCTAATAGCTTGGTGGAATTTTAAAAGAAAGGGATTTCTAATTGATCCTAACATGTTTTAAATGTGGATATGCATGCCTGAAACATGTTGAAGATGAAAATGACCTATTGATCCAAAAATTTCAAGGAGTAGAAAAAATTAAATTCTCAAGTTAACGCGCGGTGGGATAGTTACCAGAGCCAAAAACAACACTTTGTGCCTATTTTACAAACAGAGGACCTAACAATCATATATCGTCGTAAAGTTTTTGATCGATTAATGATGTGTAATTGCTATATATCGTATCTCCCCATTTTTCGATGATTGAAAAACCTAATACATAAAAAATTAAAAGAGTTTACAATCATTTAAAATCACAGATACTTTTTGGGATTATCTCTCTCAACATTTTAGCATTTCTATTTTGGATGTTCAATTTTTTTTCAAATCCAAACCTGAGTTTTCCCTCTCCCATTTTTCTCATAAACATAAAGATAAGGCAAATTGATCACAACAAAATGAAAATTTTAGAGTTTATGTACGCAAAAAATTGAAAACAAAGTGAAGAAAATTATTTCACGTACTAAAAATCAACACCAAAGTTTTGTTATCCATGTTTGGGAAATTCCACTAGTACAACCCCCTAGTGCACTCAGTTAAAAAAGCCTCGCCCCCCTTCTTCCGATGATTGCAAAAAATAATATATAAAAAACTAATGAGCTTACTATCCATAAAAATCACTGATACTTTTTGGAATTATCTGTCTCAGTATTTGTTCAATTCCATTTTGGATGTTCATTATTTTTTCAAATCCAAACAAGAGTTTTAACTCTCCCATTTTTCTCATAAACAAAATGATAAGGCTTATAGATCTCAACAATATGAAAATTTTAGAGTTTATGTATGCAAAATATTGACAACTATAATAAATGCAAGTGAAGAAAATTATTTCACGCACTAAAAATGAACACCAAACTTTTGTTATCCCTGTTTTTGAAATTCCACTAGTACAACCCTTAATAGCTTGGTGGAATTTTATAAGAAAGATATTTCTATTTGATCCTAACATGTTTTAAATGATGATATTCATGCCTGAAACATGTTGAAGATGTAAATGACGTACTGATCCAAAAATTTCAAGGTGTAGAAAAAATTAAATTCTCAAGTAAACATGCGGTGGGATATTTACCAGAGCGAAACAACCCACTTTTTGCTTCTTTTACAAAAAGCAGACCTAACAATCGTGGATCATTGTAAATTTTTTGATCAATTCATGATGTGTAACGGCTATAATTTTTGTTATTAGAAATGACATAAGGTTTGGGAGTCAACACTCAGTTATAAATGCCTCGTCCACCCTTTTCTGATGATTGCAAAACCAAATATATAAAAAACAAAAGGAGTTTACAATCCTTAAAAATTATAGATACTTTTTGGAATTATCTCTCTCAGCATTTTTGCATTTCCTTTTTGGATGTTAAATATTTTTCTAATTCAAACTTGAGTTTTCACTCTCCCATTTTTCTTGTAAACAAAAAGATAAGGCAAATAGATCACAACAAAATGAAAATTTTAGAGTTTATGTATGCAAAAAAATCGATAACTATAATAAATATAAGTGAAGAGAATTGTTTAATGCACTAAAAATGATCACCAAAGTTTTGTTATCCATGTTTGGGGAAATTCCACTAGTACAATCCTTTATAGCTTGTTGAAATTTTATAAGAAAGAGATTTCTAATTGATCCTAACAAGTTTTAAATGTGGATATGCATGCCTGAAACATGTTGAAGATGCAAATGATGTAATGATCCAAAAATTAAAAGAGTAGAAAAAATTAAATTCTCAAGTTAACATGCGGTGGGATATTTACTAGAGCCAAACAAACCACTTTTTACCTATTTTACAAAAAGAGGACCTAACTATCATAGATCATCGTAAATGTTTTGATCGATTAATGAAGTGTAATGGCTATAATTTTTGCTAGAATGACTAATGGTTTGCGAGACAACACTCAGTTAAAAATGCCTCACTACTCGTTTTCCGATGATTGTGAAACCTAATATATGAAAAACTAAAAGAGTTTACATTCCTTAAAACTCACAGATACTTTTCTCTCTCAGCATTTGAGCTTTTCCATTTTGGATGTTCAATTTTCTTTCAGATCCAAACATGAGTTTTCACTCACCCATTTTTCTCGTTAACAAAAAGATAAGGCAAATCGATCACAACAAAATGAAAATTTTAGAGTTTATGAATGTAACGAATTGAAAACTAAGTGAAGAAAATTATTTCAAGCACTAAAAATCTACACCAAAATTTGGTTATCCATGTTTGGGAAATTCGACTTGTACAACCCCTAATAGCTTGGTGGAATTTTATAAGAAAGAGATTTCTAATTGATCCTAACATGTTTTAAGTGATGATATGCATGTATGAAACATGTTGAAGATGAAAATGACCTAATGATCCAAAAATTTCAAGGTGTAGAAAAAATTATATTCTCAAGTTAACGTGCGGTGGGATATTTACCAGAGCCAAACAACCCACTTTTTGCCTCTTTTACAAAAAGCAGACCTAACAATCATAGATCATCACAAATGTTTTGATCGATTAATGATGTATAACGGTTATAATTTTTTATAGAAATGATATTTGGTTTGGGAGTCAACACTTAAAAATCCTTAAAAGAGTTTACAATCCTTAAAAATCACAGATACTTTTGGGAATTATCTCTCTCAGCATTTGTGCATATCCATTTTGGATGTTCAATATTTTTTCAAATCCAAACTTGTGTTTTCACTATCCCATTTTTCTTGTAAAAAAAAAAAGATAAGGCAAATAGATCACAAAAAAATGTAAATTTTAGAGTTTATGTATGTAAAAAATAGAAAACTATAATAAATTTAAGTGAAGAGAATTATTTCATGCACTAAAAATGAACAACAAAGTTTTCTTATCCACGTGTGGGGAAATTCCACTAGTAAAACCGTTAATTGCTTGGTGGAATATTATAAGAAAGAGATTTCTAATTGATCCTAACATGTTTTAAATGTCGATATGCATGCCTAAAACATGTTGAAGATCCAAATGACCTAATGATCCTAAAATTTCATGGAGCAGAAAAATAAAATTCTCAAGTTAATATGTTGTGGGATATTTACCAGAGCCAAACAACCGACTATTTTCCGATTTTACAAAAAGTGGACCGAACAATCATTGATCATTGTAAATTTTTTGATCTATTAATGATGTGTAACAGCTATAAGTTTTTTTAGAAATGACTTATGGTTTGGGAGTCAACACTAAGGTAAAAATGCCTTGTCCCCCCTTTTCCGATGATTGCAAAACCTAAAATATAAAAAACTAAAAGAGTTTACAATCCTTAAATATCACAGTTACTTTTTGGAATTATCTCTCTCTACATTTGTACATTTCCATTTTGGATGTTCAATTTTTTTTCAAATCCAAACTTGAGTTTTCACTGTCCCATTTTTCTCGTCAACAAAAAGAAAAGGCAAAAAGACTACAACAAAATGAAAATTTTAGAGTTTATGTATGCAAAAAATTGAAAACTATAATAAATATTTGTGAAGAAAATTATTTGACACACTAAAAATGAACACCAAAGTTTTGTTATCTATGATTGGGGAAATTCCACTAGTACAACCCCTAATCGCTAGGTGGAATTTTTAAGAAAGAGATTTCTAATTGATCCTAACAAGTTTTAAATGATGATATGCATGCCTAAAACATGTTGAAGAGGCAAAGGACCTAATGATCAGAAAATTTCTAGGTGTAGAAAAAATTAAATTCTTAAGTTAACATGGGGTGGGATATTTACTAGAGCATAACAACCCACTTTTTACCTATTTTACAAAAAAGTTGACCTAACAATCATAGATCATCATAAAAGTTTTGATCTATTAATGATGTGTAACGGCTATAATGTTTTTTAGAAATAACTTTTGGTTTCGGAGTCAACACTCTGTCAAAAATTCCTTGCCCCCCAATTTCGATGATTGCAAAACCTAATATTTAAAAAACTAAAAGAGTTTAAAATCCTTAAGAATCACTGATACTTTTTGGAATTATCTCTCTAAGTATTTTTAAAATTCAATTTTGGATGTTCAATTTTTTTTCAAATCTAAACTTTAGTTTTCACTCTGCCATTTTTCTGGAAAACAAAAAGATTAGACAAATAGATCACAACAAAATGAAAATTTTAGAGTTTATGTAAGCAAAAAATTGAAAAATATAATAAATATAAGTGAAGATAATTATTTCACGCACTATAAATGAACACAAAATTTTTTTTATCCATGTTTGTGGAAATTCCACTAGTACAACCCCTAATTTCTTGGAGGAATTTTATAAAAAAAGAGATTTCTTATTGATCCTAACATGTTTTAAAAGTGGATATGCATGCCTAAAAGATGTTGAAGATGCAACTGACCTAATGATCCAAAAATTCAAGGAGTAGAGAAAATTAAATTCTCAAGTTAAGGTGCGGTGGGATATTTACCAGAGCCATACAACCCACTTTTTGCCTATTTTAAAAAAAGAGGACCTAACAATCATAGATCATCGTAAATGTTTTGATCGATTAATGATGTGTAACGGCTATAATTTTTGTTAGAAATGACTTATGGTTTGGGCTTCGTCACTCAGTTAAAAATGCCTCACTCCCCCTTTTTTGATGATTGCAAAACATAATATATAAAAAACTACAAGAGTTTACAATGCTTAAAAATCACAGATACTTTTTGGAATTATCTCTCACTATTTGTGCATATTCATTTTGGATATTCAATTTTTTTTCAAATCCAAACATGATTTTTCAGTCTCCCATTTATCTTGTAAACAAAAAGATAAGGCAAAGATATCACAACAAAAATAAAAATTTTATAGTTTATGTATGCAAACAATTGGAAAATATAATAAATATAAGTGAAAAGAATTATTTAACGCACTAAAAATGAACACCAAAATTTTGTTATCCATGTTTGGGGGAAATTCCACAAGTACAACCCCTAATTGCTTGGTGGAATATTATAAAAAAGAGATTTCTTATTGATCCTAACATGTTTTAAACGTGGATATACATGCCTGAAAAATGTTGAAGATGCAACTGACCTAATGATCCAAAAATTCATGGAGTAGAAAAAATTAAATTCTCAAGTTAAGGTGCGGAGGGATATTTACCATAGCCAAACAACCCACCTTTTGCCTATTTTACAAAAAGTGGACCTAAAAATCATAGATGATCGTAAATGTTTTGATCGATTAATGATGTGGAATGGGTATAATTTTTTTTAGAAATGACTTATGGTTTGGGAGTCAACACTCAGATAAAAATACCTCCCCCCCCCCTTTTCCAATGATTGCAAAACGTAATATATAAAAAACTAAAAGAGTATACAATCCTTAAAAATTATAGATACTTTTAGGAATTATCTCTCTCAGCATTTGTGTATTTCCATTTTGAATGTTCAATTTGTTTTCAAATCCAAACTTGAATTTTCACTCTCCCATTTTTCTCGTAAAAAAAAAAAAGATAAGGCAAATAGATCATAATAAAATGAAAATTTTAGAGTTTATGTTTGCAAAAAAATTGAAAAATATAATAAATGTAAGTGAAGAAAATTATTTCATGCACTAAAAATGAACACGAAGGTTTTGTTATCCATGTTTTGGAAATTCCACTAGTACAACCCCTAATAGCATGGTGGAATTTGATAAGAAAAAGATTTCTAATATCCTAACATGTTTGAAATATGGATATGAATGCCTGAAACATGTTAAGGATGCAAATAACCAAATGATCCAAAAATTTCAAGGTGAAGAAAAAATTAAATTCTCAAGTTAACATGTGGTGGGATAATTACCAGAGCCAAACAACCCACTTTTGCCTATTTTACAAAAAGCGGAGCTAAAAATCATAGATCATGGTAAATGTTTTTATTGATTTGTGTAACGCCTATAAATTTGGTTAGAATAGGCTTGTGGTTAGGGAGTCAAAACTCATTCAAAATAGCCTCCCCCCCCCCCCCCCTTCAGATGATTGCATAACCTAATATATAAAAAACTTAAAGAGTTTACAATCTTTAAAAATCACAGATACTTTTTCTAATTATCTGTCTAAACTTTTGTGCATTTCCATTTTGGATGTTCAGTTTCTATTCAAATCCAAACTTGAGCTTTCACTCCCCAATTTTCTCGTAAACCAAAGCATAAGGCAAATAGATCACAACAAAATGAAAATTTGGGAGTTTATGTATGCAAAAAATTGAAAACTATAATAAATGTAAGTGAAGAAAATTATTTCATGCTCTACAAATGAACACCAAAATTTTGTTATCCATGTTTGGAAAATTCCACTAATACAACCCCAAATAGCTTGGTGGAATTTTATAAGAAAGAGATTTATAATTGATCCTAACATGTTTTAAATGTGGATATGCATGCCTGAACATGTTCAAGATGCAAATGACGTAATGATCCAAAAATTTTAAGAAATTGAAAAAATTAAATCCTCAACTTAAACGTGCTGTGGGATCTTAACCAGAGCCAAACAACCCACTTTTTGCCTATTTTAAAAAAAGCGGACCTAACAATCATAGATCATCTTAAATTTTTTGATCGATTAATGATGTATAACAGCTATAATTTTTGTTAGAAATTACTTATGGTTTGGGAGTCAACACTCAGTTAAAAATACCTTGATTCCCCTATTCAATTAATTGCAAAACTTAATATATAAAAAACTAAAAGATTTAACAATCCTTAAAAATCACCGACACTTTTTGGAATTATCTCTCTCTGCATTTGTACATTTTAATTTTGGATGTTCAATTTTTTTTCAAATCCAAACTTGAGTTTTCACTCTCGCATTTTTCTCGTAAACACAAAGATAAGGCAAATAGATCACAACGAAATTATAATTTTACAATTTTTGTATGCAAAAAATTGAAAACTATAATAAATGTAAGTTAAGAGAATTATTTCATGCACTAAAAATGAACACCAAAGTTTTGTTATCCATGTTTGGGGAAATTCCACTAGTACAACCGCTAATAGCTCGGTGAAATTTTATAAGAAAGAGATTTCTAATTGATCCTTACATGTTTTAAATTCTGATATGCATGCCTGAAACATGTTGAAGATGCAATGACTTAATGATCCAAAAATTTCTAGGAGTAAAAAAGATTAAATTCTGAAGTTAATGTGCGGTGGGATATTCACCAAAGCCAAACAACCCAATTTTTGCCTGTTTTACAAAAAGCATACCTAAAAATCATAGATCATGGTAAATGTTTTGATAGATTAATGATGTGTAGCGCCTATAATTTATGTTAGAAATGACTTATGGTTTGGGAGTCAACACTCATTTAAAAATGTCTCGCCACCCCTTTTCAGATGATTCCAAAACCTAATATATAAAAAACAAAAAGTGTTTACAATCCTTAAAAATCACATATACTTTTTTGAATTATCTCTCTCAGCATTTGTGCATTTCCATTTTGGATGTTCAAATTTTTTTCAAATCCAAACTTGAATTTTCATTCTCCCATTTTTCTCTTAAACAAAAAGAAAAGGCAAATAGATCGTAACAAAATTAAAAATTTTGAGTTTAAATAGGTAAAAAAATGAAAACTAAGAGAAGAAAATTATTTCACGCACTAAAAATGAACCCCAAAGTTTTGTTATCCATGTGTGGGGAAATTCCACTAGTACAACCTCTAATACCTTGGTTAAATTTGTAAGAAAGACATTGCTAATTGATCCTAACAAGTTTTAAATTATGATATGCATGCCTTAAACATGTTGAAAATGCAAATGACCTAATGATCCAAAAATTTCAAGAAGTAGAAAAAATTAAATTCTCAAGTTAACGTCCGGTGGGATATTTACCAAAGCCAAACAACCCACTTTTTGCCTATTTTACAAAAAGCTGGCCTAACAATCATAGATCATCATAAATATTTTGATCGATTAAAGATGTGTAACGGCTATAATCTCTCTCAGCATTTGTGCATTTCCATTTTGGATGTTCAATTTTTTTAAAATCCAAAGTTGAGTTTTCACTGTCCCATTTTTGTCAAAAACAAAAAGATAAGGCAAAACGATCACAACAAAATGAAAATTTTAGAGTTTATGTATGGAAAAAATTGAAAACTAAGTGAAGAAAATTATTTCAACAACTAAAAATGAACGCCAAAGTTTTGTTATCCATGTTTAGAAAATTCCACTAGTACAACCCCTAATAGCTTGGTGGAATTTTAAAAACAAAAAGAGATTTCTAATATATCCTAACATGTTTTAAATGTGGATATGCATGCTTGAAACATGTTGAAGATGCAAATGACCTATTGATCCAAAAATTTCAAGGGGAAGAAAAAAATAAATTCTCAAGTTAACGTGCGGTGGGATAGTTACCACAGCCAAAAAAAAGGACCTAAGAATGACTTATGGTTTGCGAGACAACACTCAGTTAAAAAATGCCTCACTACTCATTTTCCGATGATTGTGAAACCTAATATATAAAAAACTAAAAGATTTTACTTTCCTTAAAAATCACAGATACTTTTCTCTCTCAGCATTTGAGCTTTTCCATTTTGGATGTTCAATTTTCTTTCAGATCCAAACATGAGTTTTCACTCACCCATTTTTCTCGTTAACAAAAAGATAAGGCAAATCGATCACAACAAAATGAAAATTTTAGAGTTTATGAATGTAAAAAAAATTGAAAACTAAGTGAAGAAAATTATTTCAAGCACTAAAAATCTACACCAAAATTTGGTTATCCATGTTTGGGAAATTCGACTTGTACAACCCCTAATAGATTGGTGGAATTTTATAAGAAAGAGATTTCTAATTGATCCGAACATGTTTTAAGTGATGATATGCATGCATGAAACATGTTGAAGATGCAAATGACCTAATGATACAAAAATTTCAAGGTGTAGAAAAAATTAAATTCTCAAGTTAACGTGCGGTGGGATATTTACCAGAGCGAAACAACCCACTTTTTGCCTCTTTTACAAAAAGCGGACCTAACAATCATAGATCATCATAAATGTTTTTATCGATTAATGATGTATAACGGTTATAATTTTTGATAGAAATGATATATGGTTTGGGAGTCAACAGTCAGTTATAAATGCATCGTCCACCATTTTTCAATGATTGCAAATCCTAATTTATAAAAAAACTAAAAGAGTTTACAATCCTCAAAAATCACATACAATTATTGGAATTATCTCTCTCAGCATTTGTACATTTTTATTTTGGTTGTTCTATATTTTTTCAAATCCAAACTTGATTTTTGAATCTCCAATTTATCTCGTAAACAAAAAGATAAGCCAAACAAATCACAACAAAATGAAAATTTCAAAGTTTATGTATGCAAAAATTGAAAACTATGATAAATGTAAGTGAAGATAATTATTTCATGCATTAAAATTAACATCAAAGTTTTGTTATCCATATTTTGGAAATTCCACTTGTACAACCCCTAATAGCTTGGTGGAATTTTATAAGAAAGAGATTTTTAATTGATCCTAACATGTTTTAAATGATGATATGCATGCCTGAAACATGTTGAAGATGCAAATGACCTACTGATACAAAAATTTGAAGGTGTAGAAAATTTTAAATTCTCAAGTTAACGTGCGGTGGGATATTTACTAGAGCCAAACAACCTACTTTTTGCCTATTTTACAAAAAGCGGACCTAACAATCATAGAGCATTGTAAATGTTTTGATCGATTAATGATGTGTAACGGCTATAATTTTTGTTAGAAATGACTTATGGTTTGGGAGTCAACACTCAGTTAAAAATGCATCCGTTTTTCGATGATTTCAAAAAATAAGAGATAAAAAACTAAAAGATTTTAAAATCCTTAAAATCATTGATACGTTTTCGAATTATCTGTCTTTGTATTTTTACAATTCCATTTTGGATGTTCAATTTTTTTTCAAATCCATAGTTGAGTTTTCTCTCTCCCATTTTTCTCGTACACAAAAAGATAAGGCAAATAGGTCACTACAAAATGAAAATTTTATAGTTTATGTATGCAAAAAATTGAAAGCTATAATAAATGTAAGTGAAGAAAATTATTTCACGCACTAAAATGAATACCAAAGTTTTGTTATCCATGTTTGCGAAATTCCACTAATATAACTCCAAATTGTTTGGTGGAATTTTATAAGAAAGAGATTTATAATTGACCCTAACATGTTTTAAATGATGATATGCATGCTTGAAACTTGTGGAAGCTGCCAATGACCTAATGATCCAAAATTTTCAAGGTGTATGAAAAATTAAATTCGCAAGTGAAGATGAGGTGGGATATTTACTAGAGCCAAACAATCTACTTTTTGCCTATTTTACAAAAAGCGGACCTAACAATCATAGATCATCATAAAAATTTTGATCGATTAATGATGTGTAACAGCTATAATTTTTGTTAGAAATGACATATTGTTTGGGAGTCAACACTCAGTGAAAAATGCCTCGTCCACCCTTTTCCTATGATTGCAAAACCTAATATATAAAAAACTAAAAGAGTTAACAATCCTTGAAAATAAATGATACTTTTTGGAATTATCTCTCTAAGCATTGGTACATTTCCATTTTCGATGTTCAATATTTTTTCAAATCCAAACTTGTGTTTTCACAATCCCATTTTTCTCGTAAAAAAAAAAAGATAAGGCAAATAGATCACAACAAAATGAAAATTTTAGATATTTTGTATGCAAAAAATTGAAAACTATAATAAATGTAAGTGAAGAGAATTATTTCATGCACTAAAAATGAACAACAAAGTTTTGTTATCCACGTGTGGGGAAATTCCACAAGTACAACCTCTAATAGCTTGGTGGAATTTTGTAAGAAAGAGATTTGTAATTGATCCTAACATGTTTTAAATGTCAATATGCATGCCTGAAACATGTTGAAGATGCAAATGACCTTATGTTCCAAAAATTTCGAGTAGAAAAAGTTAAATTCTCAAGTTAATGTGCAGTGGGATATTTACCAGAGCAAAACAATCCACGTTTTACCTATTTTACAAAAAGGGGACCTAAAAATCATAGATTGTCGTAAATGTTTTAATCTATTAATGATGTGTAATGGCTATAATTTTTTTTAGAAATGATTTATGGTTTGGGAGTCAACACTCAGTTGAAAACGCCTCGCTCCCCCTTTTTCGATGATTGAAAAACCTAATATATAAAAAATTAAAAGAGTTCAAAATCCTTAAAAATCACAAATACTTTTTGGAATTATCTCTCTCAGTACTTCTGCATTTCCATTTTGGATGTTCAATTTTTTTTCAAATCCAAACTTGAGCTTTCACTCTCCCTTTTTTCTTGTCAACAAAAAGATAAGGCAAATAGATCAAAACAAAATGAAAATTTTAGAGTTTATGTATGTAAAAAATTGAAAACTAAGTGCAGAAACTTATTTCACGTACTAAAAATCAACACCATAGTTTTGTTATCCTTGTTACGGAAATTCCATTAGTACAATCACTAATAGCTTGGTGGAATTTTACAAGAAAGAGATTTCTAATTCATCCTAACATGTTTTAAATGTGGAAATGCATGCATGAAATATGTTGAAGATGCAAATGACCTAATGATCCAAAAATTTCAAGGAGTAGACAAAATAAAATTCTCGAGTGAACGTGCAGTGGGATATTTACCTGAGCCAAACATCCCACGTTTTGCCTATTTTCCAAAAAGTGGGCCTAACAATCATTGATCATCGTAAATGTTTTGATCTATTAATGATGTGTAACTGCTACAATGTTTTATAGAAATGAGTTATAGTTTGGGAGTCACCCCCCCTCCCCCCCTTTTCCGTTGATTGTAAAAAATAATATATGAAAAACTTAAAGACTTTAAAATCCTTAAAAATCACAGATACTTTTTTGAAGTATCTCACTCTATATTTGTACAATTCCTTTTTGGATGTTCAATTTTTTTTCAATTCCAAACTTGAGTTTTCTCTCTTCCATTTTTCTCGTAATAAAAAAGATAAGGCAAATCGATCACAAAAAAATGACAATTTTAGAGTTTATGTATGAAAAAAATGAAAGCTATAATAAATGTAAATGAAAAAAATTATTTCACGCATTAAAAAGAATGCTAAAGTTTTTTTATCCATGTTTGCGAAATTCCACTAGTACAACCTGATAGATGCCATATTTTGACATTGAATTTGGCATTAATCACTATCTATATTGCATATTTTTCTCTCCTGAATTATATTTCATGGTTTTTAAGGTTTATTTCTTCCTAAAATGCTTTTTATGGATTCAATTATGGAATTTTAGGAGAATTTTGGTGGAGAAGGAGATATTTACCAAAATGCCCTTAGTGAAATGGAGGTGATTTTTAGGGCAAATCATTTTAAAGCAAAGGAAAATCATATTAAAGGAGATGAAAAAGAGGAGCGTCGGGGAGGAGAGGAGAGCGTCAAAAGAAAACAGAGGGACGTCGACCAAAACAGAGCACCGAAAACAGGGGAAAACCCGAGAGGAGTTTCCCACCGCCATTTGCCGCGCCACTATCTTTCGCCGTGCCACCGTAGTCCACCGGCATCCACCGTCGTCCACCGCCGTCCACCGCCGTCCAGTAATAGAGAACAAACCTGAGGAGAGCTCGAGAGAGTCTCCGTCGAGGTGAGTTCAACAGTTTCTGCTCGCCAGGCCGGGAGGTGATCCGAGAGGGCTTCTCCGGTGCCAATTCTGCATTCTGACCATCCTCCGGCGTCAATTACATATTTCCGACCATTCCCGAAGCTATTCCCACTCCGACTGAGACTTGAGAGAGCCGGTCAGAGGACTTCAGCTCTGTTTCATTCTTCGCCAAACGTCACCTCGGTCCATCGGCTTCTATCCTTCATCGTCGGCGTCGTCTCTACCTCCGGCCACTCACTCTTGATACCCGAAGCCATCAATTTCGGGAAATTGCAGCACCCGTGAGAACGAGTTGCTGCCCGAGCGAGAGGAAGGAGAAGGGGAGTAATTCATCATTTTGGAATTTAATTTTTTATGTAGTTTGAACTTAGGTTTTGAATGTTTATTGAATCTGATTTGATAATTAATGTTTATTGAATATTTTTTTTCCAGATATTTGATTAAATTAGCTAGTTAGAGTAGGATTATAATTGAGGTTGGATTTTGGTATTTTAATCCGATTTCTGTCTTTCACTCTATGCGCCCGAGAGGGGCTAGATGCAAGGATTGAGAAATCGGATCCATGGTTATGTGGCGCTCGAGAGAGGCACAAATCACCATAAAATCCAGAGTTGACGTTTCCTTTTGTGCAAGTAGTTAACCAGATGATTTCTTGATAATTTAGGATATAATTAGTGTTTAGTTCATATTAATTCATCATATTTGGTTAGGCTAGTTGACTGAAGAATACACAAAATTCAGTCCTCCCTGTGGATATGACCCTCATTTCCCGCTACATTACATGAACAATTCGTACGCTTGCGAGGTATAAAAACTGATGTAACTAAATTTTACACCAAGTTTTTGGCGCCGTTGCCGGGGAGGCACATATTAAGTGTATTTCTTTGTTCTCCATGGTCTTAGGTTAGATTTATTTATTTTTTATTTTATTTTTTTGTTGCTTTCATAATTTTAGTTTGGTGATTTTGTATGGAATTATTTTTATTTCTAGTTAGTTCATATTTTTAGTAGTGAGTTTGTTAGCTTAATTTGATAGTTCATTTTGTTTCTTTTTGTGTTTTTATGCACGGGCGCCGCTCCCTAGGTGGACCATTAGCTCCCTTTGTTGAAGAGGTAGAACATATTTGTAGGAAAACACCCGAAGTCAAGTTAGGAGCTACCATGGCCAATCATGGTGAACCATTACAGTTACCTGCAGCAGGTGACCGTAGAGCCCTGAGGGATTATTCTATCCCATCCCACTTCATATCACCTTCTTGCATTATATTGCCACCCATTACTGCCGCCAGTTATGAGTTGAAACTGGGTGTGATCCAACTCCTCCCTACATTCTATGGGTTGGAGAAGGAGGACCCATATTACCACATCAAGGAATTCTTAGATATTTGTGCAACGTTCAAATTCCAGAATTTCTCAGATGACTCTATCCGGTTAAGACTTTTTCCATTTTCACTTAAGGATAAGGCCAAGATTTGGCCTAATTCCTTGAAGGTGGGCAGCATTACTTCATGGGACACATTAGTCACAAAAATTTTATCCAAGTACTTTCCCATTCAAAGAACTACAACCCTCAAAAGAGAAATCTCCAACTTTATGCAGCAGGTAAACACTTTTATGAGGCTTGGGAGAAATGGAAGATCACAACAAAATGATATTTTTGAGTTTATGTATGCAAAAAATTGAAAACTAAAATGCTTGGTGGAATTTACGTAATAAAAAATGAACATGAAAGTCTTGTTATCCATGTTTGAGAAATTCCACTAGTACAACCCCTAATAGCTTGGTGGAATTTATAAGAAAGAGATTTCTAATTGATCCTAACATGTTTTAAATGTGGATATGCATGCTTGAAACATGTTGAAGATGCAAATGACCTAATGATCCAAAAATTTCAAGGAGTAGAAAAAATTAAATTCTCAGGTTAACGTGCGGTGGGATATTTACCAGAGCCAAACAACCCACTTTTTGCCTATTTTACAAAAAGCAGACCTAAAAATCATTGATCATGGTAAATGTTTTTATCGATTAATGATGTGTAACGCTTATAATTTTTGTTAGAATTGGCTTATGTTTTGGAAATCAACACTCATTTAAAAATGCCTCGCCCCCCTTTTTCAATGATTGCAAAACCTAATATATAAAAAAACTAAAAGTGTTTACAATCCATAAAAATCACATACACTTTTTGGAATTATCTCCTCAGCATTTGTGGATTTCCATTTTGGATGTTTAATTTTTTTTTCAAATCCAAACATGAGTTTTGACTCACCTATTTTTCTCGTAAACAAAAAGATAAGGCAAATAGATCACAACAAAATTAAATTATTTGAGTTTATGTAAGCAAAAAATTGAAAACAAAGTGAAGAAAATTATTTCACGCACTAAAAATGAACACCGACGTCTTGTTATCATGTTTGGGGAAATTCCACTAGTACAACCCCTAATAGCTTGGTTGAATTTTATACGAAAGAGATTTCTAATTGATCCTAACTAGTTTAAATTTAGATATGCATGCGTGAAACATGTTGAATATGCAAATGACCTACTGATCCAAAAATTTTAAGAAATAGAAAATATTAAATTCTCAAGTTAATGTGTGGTGGGATATTTACCAGAGCCAAACAACCCACTTTTTGCCTATTTTACAAAAAGCAGACCTAAAAATCATTGATCATGGTAAATGTTTTTATTGATTAATGATGTGTAATGCCTATAATTTTTGTTAGAATTGGCTTATGGTTTGGGAGTCAACACTCATGGAAAAATGCCTCGCCCCCCCTTTTTCGATGATTGAAAAACCTAATATATGAAAAACTATAAGAGTTTACAATCCTTAAAAATCACATACACTTTTTGGAATTATCTTTCTCAGCATTTGTGGATTTCCATTTTGGATGTTCAATTTTTTTCAAATCCAAACATGAGTTTTGACTCTCCTATTTTTCTCGTAAACAAAAATATAAGTTTAATAGATCACAACAAAATTAAAATTTTTGAGTTTATGCATGCAAAAAATTGAAAATTAAGTGAAAAAAATTATTTCACGCACTAAAAATGAACACCGAATTCTTGTTATCATCTTTAGGGAAATTTCACTAGTACAACCCCTAATAGAATGGTTGAATTTTATAAGAAAAAGATTTCTAATTGATCCTAACAAGTTTTAAATTTGGATATGCATGCCTGAAACATGTTGAAAATGCAAATGACCTACTGATCCAAAAATGTCAAGAAGCAGAAAATATTAAATTCTCAAGTTAACGTGCGGTGGGATATTTACCAGAGCCAAACAACCCACTTTGAGCCTATTTTACAAAAAGCGGACCTAGCAATCATAGATCATTGTAAATATTTTGATCAATTAAGGATGTGTAACGAAAATAATTTTTTTTCAAAATGACTTATGATTTGGGAGTCAACACTCAGTTAAAAATGCCTCATCCCCCCTTTTTCGATGATTGCAAAAACTAATATATAAAAAACTAAAAGAGTTCACAATTTTTGAATTATATCACTCAACATTTTTCCATTTCCATTTTGGATGTTCAATTTTTTTTCAAATCAAAACTTGAGTTTTAACTCTTCCATTTTTCTCATAAACTAAAAAAGAAGGCAAATAAGCACATAAAAATTAAAATTTAGAGTTTATTTATGCAAAAAATTAAAAACTAAGTGAAGAAAATTATTTCACGCAGTAAAAATGAACACCAAAGTTTTGTTATTCTTGTTTTGGAAATTCCACTAGTACAACCCCTAATAGTTTGTTGGAATTTTATAAGAAAGAGATTTCTAATTGATCCTAACATATTTTAAATGTGGATATGCATGCCTGAAACATGTTAAAGATGCAAATGACCTAATGATCCAAAAATTTCAAGGAGTAGAAAAAATTAAATTCTCAAGTTAACGTGCGGTGGGATATTTACCATAGCCAAACAACCCACTTTTTGACTATTACAAAAAGCGGACCTGAAAATCATAGATGATCGTAAATGTTGTGATCGATTAATGATGTGCAATGGCTATAATTTTTGTTGGAAATGACTTATGGTTTGGGAGTCAACACTAAGGTAGAAATGTCTTGTCCCCCCTTTTCCGATGATTGCAAAACCTAATATATAAAAAACTAAAAGAGTTTATAATCCTTAAAAATCACAGATACTTTTTGGAATTATCTCTCTGCATTTGTGCATTTCCATTTTGGATGTTCAATTTTTTTTCAAATCCATTCCTGAGTTTTCACTCTCCCATTTTTCTCATCAATAAAAAGAAATGGTAAAAAGATCACAACAAAATGAAAATTTTAGAGTTTATGTATGCAAAAAATTGCAAACTATAATAAATTTATGTGAAAAAAATAACTTCATGCACTAAAAATGAACACCAAAGTTTTATTATCTATGATTGGGGAAATTCCATTAGTACAACCCCTAATAGCTTGGTGGAATTTTATAAGAAAGAGATTTCTAATTGATCCTAACATGTTTTAAATTTGGATATGCATGCCTGAAACGTGTGGAAGATGCAAATGAGCTAATGATCCAAAAATTTCAAGGAGTAGAAAAAATTAAATTCTCAAGTTAACGTGCGGTGCGATATTTACCAGAGCCAAACAACCCACTTTTTGCCCATTTTACAAAAAGTGGACCTAACAATCATAGATCATCATAAATATTTTGATCTATTAGTGATGTGTAAGGGATATAATTTTTGTTAGAAATGACTTATGGTTTGGGAGTCAACACTCAGCGAAAAATGCCTTGCCTCTCCTTTTCTAATGATTGCAAAACCTAATATATAAATAACTAAAAGAGTTTACAATCCTTAAAAATCATAGATAGTTTTTGGAATTATCTCTCTCAGGAATTGTGTATGCAAAAAATTGAAAACTAAGTGAAGAAATTTATTTCACACACTAAAAATCAACACCAAAGTTTTGTTATCCATGTTTGGGAAATTCCACTAGTTCAACCTCTAATAGCTTGGTCGAATTTTGTAAGAAAGAGATTTCTAATTGATCCTAACATGTTTTAAATGTGGATATGCATGCCTGAAACATGATGTAGATGGAAATCACCTAATGATCCAAAAATTTCAAGGAGAAAAAAAAATTAAATTCTCAAGTTAACGTGCAGTGGGATAGTTACCAGAGCAAAACAACCCACTTTTTGCCTACGTTAAAAAAAGTGGACCTAACAATCATAGATCATCGTAAATGTTTTTATCTATTAATGATGTGTATCCACGATAATTTTTTTAGAAATGTCTGTTGGTTTGGGAGTCAACACTCAGTTAAAAATGCCTTGCCTACCCCCCCCCCCCCCCCCCCCTCTCTTTTTTGATGATTGCAAAAAATAATATATAAAAACTAAAAGAGTTTACAATCCTTAAAAATCACTAACACTTTTTGGAATTATCTCTCTCAGAATTTTTACAATTCCATTTTGGATGTTCAATTTTTTTTCAAATCCAAACATGAGTTTTCACTCTCCCATTTTTCTCATAAACAAAAAGATAAGGCAAATAGATCACTAAAAAATAAAAATTTAGAGTTTATGAATGGAAAAAATTGAAAATATAATAAATGTAAGAGAAGAAAATTATATCACGCACTAAAAATGAACACCAAAATTTGGTTATCCATGTTTCGGAAATTTCACTAGTACAACCCCTAATAGCTTGGCGGAATTTTATAAGAAAGAGATTTCTAATTGATCCTAACATTTTTTAAATGATGATATGCATGCCTGAAACATGTTGAAGATGCAAATGACCTAATGATCCAAAAATTTCAAGGTGTAGAAAAAATTGAACTCTCAAGTTATTGTGCGGTGGGATATTTACCAGAGCCAAACAACCCACTTTTTTCATCTTTTTAAAAAAGCGAACCGAACAATCATAGATCATCATAAATATTTTTATCAATTAAAGATGTGTAGCTGCTATATTTTTTATTCGAAATGACATATGGTTTGGGAGCCAACAGTCAACTAAAAATGCCACATCACCCTTTCCCAATGATTGTAAAACCTAATATATAAAAAACTAAATGAGTTTATAATCCTTAAAAATCACAGATATTTTTTGGAATTATCTATCTTAGCATTTTTGCATTTCTATTTTGGATGTTCAATATTTTTTCAAATCCAAACTTGAGTTTTCACTCTCCAATTTTTCTCGTAAACAAAAACATAAGGCAAATAGATCACAACAAAATGAAAATTTTAGAGTTTATGTATGCAAAAAATTGAAAACTATAATAAATTTAAGTGAAGAGAATTATTTCTTGCACTAAAAATGAACACCAAAGTTTTTTTGTCCATGTTTGGGGAAATTCCACTAGTACAATCCCATATAGCTTGGAGGAATTTTATAACAAAGAGATTTCTAATTGATCCTAACATGTTTTAAATGTTGATATGCATGCCTGAAATATGTTGAAGATGGAAATGACCTAATGATCCTAAAATTTCAATGAGTAGAAAAATTTAAATTCTCAAGTTCCTGTGCGGTGGGATATTTTCAAGCCTATTTTACAAAAAGTGGTCCTAACAATCATAGATCATCGTAAATGTTTTGATCGATTAATGATGTTTAACGGCTATAATTTTTTTTAGAAATGACTTATGGTTCGGGAGTCAACACTAAGTTAAAAATGCATCACCCCCCTTTTCCCAAGATCGCAAAACCTAATATATAAAAGAGTTTACAATCTTTAAAAATCACAGATACTTTTTGGAAGTATCTCTCTCGGCATTTGTGCATTTCACTTTTGGGTGTTCAATTTTTTTTCAAATCTAAACTTGAGTTTTCACTCTCCAATTTTTCTCGTAAACAAAAAGAAAAGGCAAATAGATCACAACAAAATGAAAATTTTAGAGTATATGTATGCAAAAAATTGAAAACTATAATAAATGTAAGTGAAGAAAATTATTTTATGCACTAAAAATGGACACCAAAGTTTTGTTATCCATGTTTGGGAAATTCCACTAGTACAACCCCTAATAGCTTGCTGGAATTTTATAAGAAAGAGATTTCTTATTGATCTTAACATATTTTAAATGCGGATATGCAAGCCTGAAACATGTTGAAGATGAAAATGACCGAATGATCCAAAAGCTTCAAGGAGTAGAAAAAATTAAATTCTCAAGTTAATGTGTGGAGGGATATTTACCAGAGCCAAACAACCCACTTTTTGCCAATTTTAAAAAAAGTGGACCTAACAATCATAGATCATCATAAATGTTTTGATCGATTAATGATGTATAACGGCTATATTTTTTGTATGCGAGTCAACACTCAGTTAAAAATACCTCGCCCCTCCCCCCTTTTCCAATGATTACAAAACTTAATATATAAAAAAAAAGAGTTTACTGACCTAAAAAATCACCTATACTATTTGGAATTATCACTCTTAGTATTTGTGCATTTTATTTTGGATGCTCAACTTTTTTCCAAATCCAAACTTGAGTTTTCACTCTATCATTTTTCTCATAAACAAAAAGATAAGACAAAAAGAACACAACAAAATGAAAATTTTAGAGTTTATGTTAGCAAAAAATTGAAATCTAAGTGAAGAAAATTATTTCACGCACTAAAAATGAACACCAAAGTTTTGTTATCCTTGTTTGGGAAATTCCACTAGTACAACCCCTAATAGCTTGGTGGAATTTTATAAGAAAGAGATTTCTAATTGATCCTAACATGTTTTAAATGTGGATATGCATGCCTGAAACATGTTGAAGATGCAAATGACCTATGATCCAAAAATTTCAAGGAGTAGAAAAAATTAAATTCTCAAGTCAACATGCGGTGGGATATTTACCAGAGCCAAACAACCAACTTTTTGCCTATTTTACAAAAAAGCGGACCTAACAATCAAAGATCATTGTAAATGTTTTGATCGATTAATGATGTGTTAGAGCTATAATTTTTGTTAGAAATGACTTATGGTTTTGAAGTCAACACTCAGTTAAAAATGCCTCGTCCCTCCTTTTTCGATGATTGCAAAACCTAATATATAAAAAACTAAAAGAGTTTAGGATCCTTAAAAATCCTAGATACTTTTTGGAATTATCTCTCTCAGCATTTGTGCAATTCCATTTTGGATGTTCAATTTTTTTTCAAATCCAAACTTGAGTATTCACTCTTCCATTTTTCTAGTTAACAAAAAGGTAAGGCAAATAGATCACAAAAAAATTAAAATTTTAGAGTTTATGTATAAAAAAATTGAAAACTATAATAAATGTAATTGAAGAAAATTATTTAATGCATTACAAATGAACACCAAAGTTTTGTTATCCATGTTTGGCAAATTCCACTAGTACAACCCCTAATAGCTTGGAGGAATTTTATCAGAAAGAGATTTCTAATTGATCCTATCTTGTTTTAAATGAGGATATGAAACATGTTGAAGATGCAATTGACCTAATGATCCAAAAATTTCTAGGAGTAGAAAAAATTAAATGCTTAAGTTAACGTGTGGTGTGATATTTACCAGAACCAAATAGCCCACTTTTTGCCTATTTTACAGAAAGAGGACCTAACAATCAAAGATCATCATTAATGTTTTGATTGATTAATTATTTTTAATTGCCATAATTTTTGTTAGAAATGACTTATGGTTTTGGAGTCAACACTCATTGAAAAATGCATCGCCCCCCCCAGTTCTGATGATTGGAAAACCTAATATATATATAACTTAAAGAGTTTACAATCCTTAAATATCATAGATACTTTTTGTAATTATCTCTCTCAGCATTTGAGCTTTTCCATTTTGGATGTTTAATTTTTTTTCATACCCAAACTTGAGTTTTCTCTCTCCAATTTTTCTCGAAATAAAAAAGATAAGGCAAATCGATCACAACAAAATTAAAAATTATGAATTTATGTAAGAAAAAAATTGAAAACTAACTAAAGAAAATTAATTCACACACATAGAAATTAATAGAAAATATTTGTGATCCATGTTTGGGAAATTCCACGAGAACAACCTCTAATAGCTTGGTGGAATTTTATAAGAAAGAGATTTCTAATTGATCCTAACATGTTTTAAATGTGGAAATACATGCCTGGAACATGTTGAAGATGCAAATGACCTAATGATCCAAAATTTTCTAGGAGTAGAAAAAATTAAATTCTCTAGTTAATGTGTTGTGGGATATTTACCAGGCCCAAGCAACCCACGTTTTACCTATTTTACAAAAAGTGGACCTAACAATCATAGATTATTGTAAATGTTTTGATCTATTAATGATGAATGGCTTCATTTTTTGTTAGAAATGAATTATGGTTTGAGTGTCAACACTCAGGTAAATAAACCTCCCCCTGCCTTTTCCGTTGATTGCAAAACCTAATATATAAAAAACTAAAAGAATTTGTAATCCTTAAAAATGACAGATACTTTTTGGAATTATCTCTCTCAGTATTTGTACAATTCCATTTTGGATGTTCAATTTTTTTTCAAATCCAAACTTGAGTTTTCACTCTCCCATTTTTCTCGTAAACAAAAAGACAAGGCAAATAGCTCACAACAAAATGAAAATTTTAGAGTTTATGTATGCTAAATATTGAAAACTATAAGTAATGTAAGTGAAGAAAATTATTTCATGCACTAAAAATGAACACCAAAATTTTTTTGTCCTTGTTTACGAAATTCCAATAGTACAACCCCTAATAGCTTGGTGGAATTTTATAAGAAAGAGATTTCTAATTGATCCTAACATGTTTTAAACGATGATATGCATGCCTGAAACATGTTGAAGATGCAAATGACCTAATGATCCAAAAATTTCAAAGTGTAGAAAAAATTAAATTCTTAAGTAAACGTGCTAAACAACCCACTTTTTGCCTATTTTACGAAAAGCGGACCTAACATTCATAGATCACCGTAAATGATTTGATCGATTAATGAAGTGTAGTGACTATAATTTTTGTTAGAAATGACTTATGGTTTGGGAGTCAACATTCAGTTAAAAATTTTTCGCCCCCCATTTTCTCATGATTGGAAAACCTAATATATAAAAAACTAAAAGAGTTTACAATGTTTAAAAATCACAATTACTTTTTGGAATTACCTCTCTCTGCATTCGTGCGTTTCCATTTTGGATGTTCAATTTTTTTTCAAATCCAAAATTGAGTTTTCACTCTCCTATTTTTCTCTTAAACAAAAAGATAAGGCAAATAAATCACAACAAAATGAAAAATTTAGAGTATATGTATCTAAAAAATTGAAAACTAAGTGAAGAAAATTATTTCACACACTAAAAATGAACACCAAAGTTTTGTTATCCATGTTTGGGAAATTCCACTAGTACAACCCCTAATAGCTTGGGGGAATTTTACAAGAAAGAGATTTCTAATTGATCCTAACATGTTTTAAATGTGGATATGCATGCCTGAATCATGTTGAAGATTCAAAATGACCTAATCATCCAAAAATTTCAAGGAGAAGAAAAAATTAAATTCCCAAGTGAACGTGCGGTGAGATAATTACAAGAGCCAAACAACCCACTTTTTTCCTATTTTAAAAAAAGCGAGCCTAACAATCATAGATGTTTTTATTGATTAATGATGTGTAACAGCTAGAATTTTTTATAGAAATGACTTATGGTTTGGGAGTCAACACTCAGTAAAAAATGCCTGGCCCCCCTATTCTAATGAGATCCAAACCTAATCTAAAAAAACTAAAAGAGTTTAAAATCCTTAAAAATCATAGATACTTTTTGGAATTATCTCTCTCAGCATTTGTGCATTTCCATATTGGTTGTTCAATATTTTTTTAGATCCAAACTTGTGTTTTCACTCTCCCATTTTTCTCATAAACAAAAAGAAAAGACAAATAGATCACAAAAAAATGAAAATTTTAGAGTTTATGTATGCAAAAATTGAAAACTATAATAAATATAAGTGAAGAAAATAATTTCACCAACGTTTTGTTATCCATGTATGGGAAATTCCAGTAGTACAACTGCTAATAGCTTGGTGGAATTTTATAACATAAAGATTCCTAATTGATTGTAACATGTTTTAAATGTCGATATGCATACCTGAAATATGTTGAAGATGCAAATGACCTAATGCTCCAAAAATTTTAAAGAGTATAAAAAATTAAATTCTCAAGTTAACGTGCGGTGGGATATTGACCAAAGCCAAAAAACACACTTTTTACCTATTTTACAAAAAGTGGACCAAACAATCATTGATCATCGTAAATGTTTTGATCTATTAATGATGTGTAACGCTATAATTTTTGTTAGAAATGACTTATGGTTTGGGAGTCAACACTCAATTAAAAATGCCTCGCCCCTTTTTTCCAATGACTTCAAAACCTAATATAAAAAAAAACTAAAAGAGTTTAAAATCATTAAAAATCACTGATACTTTTTTGAATTATCTCTCTCAGTATTTGTACAATTCCATTTTGGATGTTCAGTTTTTTTCAAATCCAAACTTGAGTTTTCTCTCTCCCATTTTTCTCCTAAAAAAAAAGGAAAGGCAAATACAACACAAAAAAATGAAAATTTTAGAGTTTATGTATGAAAAAAATTGAAAACTATAATAAATGTAAGTGAAGAAAATTATTTCACGCACTAAAAATGAACACCGAAAATTTTTTTATCCATGTTTGGAAATTCCACTTGTTCAACCCCTAATAGCTTGGAGGAATTTTATAAGAAAGAGATTTCTAATTGATCCTAAAATGTTTTAAATGTGAATATGCATGCCTGAAACATGTTGAAGATCCAAATGACCCAATGATCAATAAATTTCAAGTTGTAGATAAAATTAAATTCTCAAATTACCGTGCGGTGGGATATTTACTAGAGCCAAACAACCCACTTTTTGCCTATTTTACAAAAAGAGGACCTAACAATCATAAATCATTATAATGTTTTGATCGATTAATGATGTGTAATGGGAATAATTTTTGTTAGAAATGACTTATGGTTTGGGAGTCAACACTCAGTTAGAAAAACTTTGCCTCCCGCTCCTCTTTTTTGATGATTACAAAACCTAATATATAAATAATTAAAAGAGTTTACATTCCTTAAAAATCACAAATACTTTTTGGAATTATCTCTCTCAGCATTTGTACATTTCCATTTTGGATGTTAAATTTTTTTTCAAATCCAAACTTTAGTTTTCACTTTCCCATTTTCTCGTAAACAAAAAGTAAGGCAAATAGATCATAAAAAAATGAAAATTTTAGATTTTAGGTAAGAAAAAAAATTGAAAACTAAGTGAAGAAAATTATTTCACGCACTAAAAATCAACACCAAAGTTTTGTTATCCATGTTTGGGAAATTCCACTAGTACAACCCCTTATAGATTTGTGGAATTTTTTAAGAAAGAGATTTCTAATTGACCCTAACATATTTTAAATGTGGATAAGCATACCTGATACGTGCTGAAGATGCAAATGACCTATTGATCCAAAAATTTCAAGGAGTAGAAAAAAGTAAATTCTCCAGTTAATGTGTAGTGGGATATTTACCAGAGCCAAATAACCCACCTTTTTGCTTTTTTCTACAAAAAGTGGACCAAACAATCATAGATCATAAAAAATGTTTTGATCTATTAATGATGTGTAACGGCTATAATTTTTGTTAGAATTGACTTAAGGTTCGGGAGTCAACACTTAGTTAAAAATGCCTTGCCCCCCTTTTTTTATGATTGAAAAACCTAATATATAAATAACTAAAAGAATTTACAATCCCTAAAAATCACTTATACTTTTTGGAATTATCTCTCTCAGCATTTGTGCGTTGCAATTTTGGATGTTCAATTTTTTTTCAAATCCAAACTTGAGTATTCACTCTCCCATTTTTCTCATAAACAAAAAGATAAGGTAAATAGATCAACACAAAATGAAAATTTTGGAGTTTATGTATGCAAAAAATTAAAAATTAGTTCACGCACTAAAACTCAACACCAAAGTTTTGTTATCCATGTTTGGGAAATTCCACAAGTACAACCCCTCATAGTTTGGTGGAATTTTATAAGAAACATATTTCTAATTGATCCTAACATGTTTTAAATGTGGATGTGCATTTCTGAAACATGTTGAAGATGCAAACGACCTAATGATCCAAAAATTTTAAGGAGTAGAAAAAATTAAATTCTCTCGTTAACGTGCGGTGGGATATTTACCAGAGCCAAACAACCAACTTTTTGTCTATTTTACAAAAAGTGGACCTAACAATCATAGGTCATCGTAAATTTTTTGATCTATTAATGATGTATAACAGCTATAATTTTTGTTAGAAATGACTTATGGTTTGGGAGCCAACACTCAGTTAAAATTGCCTCCCCCCCTTTTCCGTTGTTTGAAAAAAATAATCTATAAAAAACTAAAAGTGTTTACAATCCCTAGAAACCACAGAAACGTTTTTTGAATCAGTTCTCTCAGAATTTGTACAATTCCATTTTGGATGTCCAATTTTTTTTCAAATCCAAACTTGAATTTTCACTCTCCCATTTTTTCTCTTAAACAAAAAGATAAGCCAAATAGATCACAACAAAATGAAAATTTTAGAGTTTATGTATGGAAAAAATTGTAAACTATAATAAATGTAAGTGAAGAGAATTATTTCATGCACTAAAAATGAACACCAAAGTTTTGTTATCCATGTTTGGTGAAATTCCACTAGTACAAACCCAGATAGCTTGGTGGAATTGTAGAAGAAAGAGATTTCTAATTGATCCTACCATGTTTTAAATGTCGATATGCATGCATGAAACATGTTGAAGATGAAAATGACCTAATGATCCTAAAATTTCAAGGAATAGAAAAAATTAAATTCTCAAGTTAACGTGTGGTGGGATATTTACAGGAGCCAAACAACCAACTTTTTGCATATTTTACAAAAAGTTGACCTAACAATCATAGATCATCGTAACGGTTATAATTTTTGTTAGAAATGACTTATGGTTTGAGAGTCAACACTTAGTTAAAAATGCCTCGCCCCCCTATTCCGAAGATTGCAAAAACTAATATATAAAAAACTAAAAGAGTTTACAATCCTTAAAAATCACAGATACTTTTAGAAACTATCTCTCTCTCCATTTGTGCATTTTCATTTTGGATGTACTTTTTTTTTCACATCCAAACTTGAGTTTTCACTTTCCCATTTTTCTCGTAAACAAAAAGATAAGGCAAATAGATCACAACAAAATGAAAATTTTAGAGTGTATGTATGAAAAAAATTGAAAACTGTAAAATATCGAAGTGAAGAGAATTATTTCATGCACTAAAAATGAACACCAAAGTTTTTTTATCCATGTTTTGGGAAATTCCACTAGTACAAACCCTAATAGCTTGGTGGATTTTTATAAGAAAGAGATTTCTAATTTATCCTAATATGTTTTAAATGTGGATATGCATGCCTGAAACTTGTTGAAGATGCAAATGACTTAATGATCCTAAATTTTCAAAGAGTAGAAAAAATTAAATTCTCAAGTTATCGTGCGGTGGACAAGAACAAAACAACCCACTTTTTTCCTATTTTAAAAAAAAAGTGTACCAAACAATCATAGATCATCATAAATGTTTTGATCAATTAATGATGTGTAACGGCTATAATTTTTGTTAGAAATGACTTATGGTTTGGGATTAAACACTCAGTTAAAAAATGCCTCGCACCCTCTTTTTCGATGATTGCAAAACCTAATATATAAAAAACTAAAAGTGTTTATAATCCTTCAAATTCTTAGATAGTTTTTGGAATTTTCTCTATTAGAATTTGTGCATTTCCTTTTTGGAAGTTACATTTTTTTTCAAATCCAAACTTGAGTTTTCACTCTCCCATTTTTCTCGTCATAAAAAAGATAAGGCAAATATATCACAAAAAAATGAAAATGTTAGAGTTTATGTATGAAAAACATTAAACACTATAATAAATGTAAGTGAAGAAAATTATTTCACGCACTAAAAATGAACCCAAAAGTTTTATTATCCATTTTTTGGAAATTCCACTAGTACAACCCCTAATAGCTTGGTGGAATTTATGAGAAAGAGATTTCTAATTGATCCTAATATGTTTTAAATGTGGATATGCTGGCCTGAAGCATGTTGAAGATGCAAATGACCTAATGATCCAAAAATATCAAGGAGTAGAAAAAATTAAATTCTCAAGTTAACGTATGGTGGGATATTTACCAGAGCCAAACAACCCACTTTTTGCCTATTTTACAAAAAGCAGACCTAAAAATCATAGATCATGGTAAAGATTTTTATCGATTAATGATGTGTAACACATATAATTTTTGTTAGAACTGGCTAATGGTTGGTGAGACAACACTCATTTAAAAATGCCTCCCCCCTTTTCAGATGATTGAAAAACCCAATATATAAAAAACTAAAAGAGTTTAAAATCCTTAAAAATCACAGATATTTATTGGAATTATCTCTCTCAGCATTTGTGCATTTCCATTTTGGATGGTCAATTTTTTTTCAAATCCAAACTTGAGTTTTCACTCTCTCATTTTTTCTCGTAAACAAAAAAGATAAGGCAATATATAACAACAAAATGAAAATTTTAGAGTTTATGTATGCAAAAAATTGAAAACTATAAAAAATGTAAGTGAAGAGAATTATTTAATGCACTAAAAATGCACACCAAAGTTTTGTTATCCATATTTGGGGAAATTCCACTAGTACAACCCCTAATAGCTTGGTGAAACTATATAAGAAAGAGATTTCTAATTGATCCTAACATGTTTTAAATTTGGACATGCATGCCTGAAACATGTTGAAAATGTGAATGACTTACTAATCCTAAAATTTCATGGAGTAGAAAAAATTAAATTCTCAAGTTAACATGCAGTGGGATATTTACCAGAGCCAAACATCCCACTTTCAACCTATTTTACAAAAAGCGGACCTAACAATCAAAGATCATCATACATTTTTTTATCGATTAATGATGTGTAACACCTATAATTTTTGTTAGTAATGACCTATGGTTTGGGAGTCAACACTTAGTTAAAAATGCACCGTCCCCCCTTTTCCAATGATTGCAAAACCTAATATATAAAAAACTAAAAGAGTTTACAATCTTAAAATTCACAAATACTTTTTCCAATTATCGCACTCAACATTTGTGCATTTCCATTTTGAAAGTTCAATTTTTTTTTCAAATCCAAACTTCAGCTTTCACTTTCCGATTTTTCTCGTAAACAAAAAGAAAAGGCAAATAGATCACAACAAAATGAAAATTTTAGAATTTATGTATGCAATAAATTTATGTAAAAAAAATTATTTCACGCACTAAAAATGAACACCAAAGTTTTGTTATCCATGATTGAGGAAATTCCACTAGTACAACCCCTTATAGCTCGGTGGAATTTTATAAGAAAGAGATTCCTAATTGATCCGAACATGTTTTAAATTTGGATATGCATGCCTGAAACATGTTGAAGATGCAAACGACCTAATGATCCAAAAATTTCAAGGATTAGAAAAAATTAAATTCTCAAGTTAATGTGCGGTGGGATATTTACCAAAGCCAAGCAACCAACTTTTTCCCTATTTTACAAAAAGCAAACCTAACAATCAAAGATCATCATAAATTTTTTGATCGATTAATGATGTGTAACGGCTATAATTTTTGTTAGAATTGACTTATGGTTTGGGAGTCAACACTCAGTTAAAAATGCCTTGTCCCCCCTTTTCCGATGCTTGCAAATCCTAATGTAGAAAAAGCTAAAAGAGTTTACAATCCTTAAAAACAACACATAATTTTTGGAACTATCTATCTCAGTATTTGTACAATTCCATTTTGGATGTTCAATTTTTTTCAAATCCAAACTTGATTTTTCACTCTCCCATTTTTCTCGTAAAAAAAAGACATGGCAAATAGATAAAAAAAATGAAAATTTTAGAGTTTATGTTTGCAAAACATTGAAAACTATAAGAAATGTAAGTGAAGAAAATTATTCCATACACTGAAAATGAATACAAAAGTTTTGTTATCCATGTTTGCGAAATTCCAATAGTACAACCCCTAGTAGCTTGGTAGAAATTTATAAGAAAGAGATTTCTAATTGATCCTCACTTGTTTTAAATTGTGATATGCATGCCTAAAACATGTTCAAGATGCAATTGACCTAATGATCCAAAATTTTCAAGGAGTAGAAAAAATTAAATTTTCAAGTAAACGTGCTGAGGGATTGAGCCAAACAACCCAATTTTTGCCTATTTGACAAAAAGTGGACATAACAATCATAGATCATCATAAATGTTTTAATCAATTAATGATGTGTAATGACTATAATTTTTATAAAAAATGACTTATGGTTTGGGAGTCAACACTCAGTTAAAAATGCCTCCCCACACCCCCCCCCCCCCCCCCCCCCCCCCCCCCCTTTTCTGATGATAGAAAAACCTAATATATAAAAAACTAAAAGAGTTTACAATCCTTAAAATCACAAATACTTTTTGGAATTGTCTCACTCAGCATTTGTACGTTTCCATTTTGAATGTTCAATTTTTTTCAAATCCAAACTTTAGTTTGTATTCTCCATATTTCTCTTAAACAAAAAGATAAGGCAAATAGATCACAACAAAATGAAAATTTTAGAGTTTATCTCTGCAGAAAATTGAAAACTAAGTGAAGAAAATTATTTCACACACCGAAAATGAACATCAAAGTTTTGTTATCCATGTTTGGGAAATTCCACTAATACAACACCTAATAGCTTGGTGGAATTATATAAGAAAGAGATTTCAAATTAATCCTAACATGTTTTAAGTGTGGATAGGCATGCCTGAAACATGTTGAAAATGCAAGTGACCTAATGATCCAAAAATTTCAAGGAGTAGAAAAAATTAAATTCTCAAGTTAACATGCGGTGGGATATTTCCCAGAGCCAAATAACCCACTTTTTTCCTATTTTAAAAAAAGCGGACCTAAAAATCATAGATCATCGTAAATATTTTTATTGAGTAATGATGTCTAACAGCTAGAATTTTTGTCAGAAATGACTTATGGTTTGGGAGTCAACATTTAGTTAAAAATGCTACCACCACACGCACCCCACAACCCCCCCCCCCCCTTCTTCCAATGACTGCCAAACCTAATGTATAAAAAACTAAAAAGTTTACAGTCCTTAAAAATCATAGATACTTTTTGGAATTATCTCTCTCAGAATTCGTGCATTTCAATTTTTGATGTTCAATTTTTTTTTAAATCCAAACTCGTGTTTTCACTCTCCCATTTTTCTCGTAAAAAAAAAAGAAAGACAAATAGATCACAAAAAAATGAAAATTTTATAGTTTATGTATGCAAAAAATTGAAAACTATAATAAATGTAAGTGAAGAAAATTATTTCACGCACGAAAAATGAACACCAAAAGTTTTGTTATCCATGTTTGGGAAATTCTACAAGTACAACCCATAATATCTTGGTGAAATTTGTTAAGAAAGAGATTTCTAATTAATCCTAACATATTTTAAATGTGGATATGCATGTCAGAAACATGTTGAAGATGCAAATGACCTAATGATCATAAAATTTCAAGGAGTAGAAAAAATAGATTCTCAAGTTAACGAGCGGTGCAGTATTTACCAGAGCCAAACAACCCACTTTTTGCCTTTTTTAATAAAAGAGGACCTAACAATCATAGATCATCATAAATGGTGTGATCGATTAATGATATGTAATGGCTATAATTCCCCCCCACCCTTTCCTGAGGAATGCCAAACCTAATATATAAATAACTAAATGAGTTTACATTCCTTAAAAATCTTAGATAGTTTTTGGAATTATCTCTTTCAGCATTTGTGCATTTCCATTTTTTATGTTCAATTTGTTTTCAAATCCAAACTTTAGTTTTCACTCTCCCATTTTTATCGTAAACAAAAAGATAAGGCAAATAGTCACAAAAAAATGAAAATTTTAGATTTTATGTTTGCAAAAAAATTGAAAACTAAGTGAAGAAAATTATTTCACACACTAAAAATCAACACCAAAGTTTTGTTATCCATGTTTGGGAAATTCCACTTGTACAATCCTTAATAGCTTCGTGAAATTTTATAAGAAAGAGATTTCTAATAGATCCTAACATGTTTTTAACGTGGATAAGCATGCTTGAATCATGTTGAAGATGCAAATGACCTATTGATCCAAAATTTTCAAGGTGTAGAAAAAGTAAAATTCTCAAGTTAACGTGCGATGGGATATTTACCAGAGCCAAACAACCCACTTTTTGCCTATTTTACAAAAAGCTGGCCTAAAAATCATAGATCATAAATTTTTTGATCTATTAATGATGTGTAACGACTATAATTTTTGTTAGAAATGACTTATGGTTTGGGAGTCAACGCAGTTAAAAATGCCATGCCCCTCCTTTTCTGATTGCAAAACCTAATATACAAATAACTAAAAGATTTTATAATACTTAAAAATCACAGATACTTTTTGGAATTATCTCTCTCAGCGTTTGTGCATTGCCATTTTGATGTTTAATTTTTTTTCAAATCCAAACTTGAGTTTTCACTCTCCCAGTTTCTCGTTAAAAAAAAAAAGATAAGGCAAATAGATCACAAAAAAAAAAAAAATCAATTTTAGAGTTTTTGTATGCAAAAAATTGAAAAGTAAGTGAAGAAATTTTTTTCACGCACTAAAAACCAACACCAAAGTTTTGATATCCATGTTTGTGAAATTCCACTATTACAACCCCTAATAGTTTGGTCAAATTTTGTAAGAAAGAGATTTCTAATTGATCCTAACATGTTTTAAATGTGGATAAGCATGCCTAAAACATGATGAAGATGCAAATTACCTTATGATCCAAAAATTTCAAGGAGAGGAAAAAATTAAATTCTCAAGTTAACGTGCGGAGGGATATTTACCGGAGCCAAACAACCCACTTTTTGCCTATGTTACAAAAAGTAGACCTAACAATCACAGATTATCGTAATATTTTTATCTATTAATATTGTGTAACCGTTATAGTTTTTGTTAGAAATATCTTATGGTTTGGGAGTCAACACTTAGTTAAAAATGCCTTTCCCACCCTTTTTCGATGATTGCAAAAAATAATATACAAAAACTTAAAGAGTTTACAATACTTAAAAATCACTGATACTTTTTGGAGTTACCTCTCTCAGTATTTGTAAAATTCCATTTTTGATGTTCAATTTTTTTCCAAATCCAAACTTGAATTTTCTCTCTCCCATTTTTCTCCTAAAAAAAGATAAGGCAAATAGATCACAACAAAATGAAAATTTTAGAGTTTATGTATACAAAAAATAGAAAAGTATAATAAATTTAAGTAAAGAAAATTATATCACGCACTAAAAATGAATACCAAAGTTTTGTTATCCATGTTTGGGAAATTCCACTAGTACAACCCCTAATAGCTTGGTGGAATTTTATAAGAAAGAGATTTCTAATTGATCCTAACATGTTTTAAAGGATGATTTGCATGCCTGAAACATTTTGAAGATGCAAATGACCTAATGATCCAAATATTTCAAGGTGTAGAAAAAATTAAATTCTCAAGTTAACGTGAGATGGGATATTTACCAGAGCCAAACAACCCACTTTTTACATCTTTTAAAAAAAGCGGACTGAACAATCATACATCATCGTAAATTTTTTGATCGATTAATGATGTGTAGCGGCTATAATTTTTGTTCGACATGACATATGGTTTGGGAGTCAACACTCTGTTAAAATTGCCATGTCACCCTTTTCTGATGATTGAAAAACCTAATATATAAAAAACTAAAAGAGTTTACAATCCTTAAAAATCACAGATACTTTTGTGAATTATATCTCTTAGGATTTGTGCATTTCTATTTTGGATTTTCAATATTTTTTCAAATCCAAACTTGATTTTTCGCTCTCCCATTTTTCTCGTAGACAAAAAGATAAGGTAAATAGATCACAACAAAATGAACATTTTAGAATTTATGTATGCAAAAAATTGAAAACTATAATAAATTTAAGGGACGAGAATTATTTCTTGCACTAGAAATGAATACCAAAGTTTTGTTATCCATCTTTGGGGAGATTCCACTAGTACAACCCCATAGTTTGGAGGAATTTTATAACAAAGAGATTTCTAATTGATCCTAACATGTTTTAAATGTCGATATGCATGCTTGAAATATGTTGAAGATGGGAATGACCTAATGATCCTAAAATTTCAAGGAGTAGAAAAAATTAAATTCTCAAGTTCAACGCGGTGGGATATTTACAAGCGCCAAACAACCCACTTTTTGCCTCTGTTACAAAAAGTGGACCTAACAATCATAGATCATCGTAAATGTTTTGATTGATTAATGATGTTTAACGGCTATAATATTAATTTTAGTTAGAAATGACTTATGGTTCGGGAGTCAACACTCAGCTAAAAATGCCTCGCCCCCTTTTCCCAAGATTGCAAAACCACTAAATGAGTTTACAATCTTTAAAAATCACAGATACTTTTTGGAGTTATCTCTCTTAGCATTTGTGCATTTCCATTTTGGATGTTCAATTTTTTTCAAATCTAAAATTGAGCTTTCACTCTCCCATTTTTCTTGTAAACAAAAAGAAAAGGCAAATAGATCACAACAAAATGAAAATTTTAGCCTATATGGATGCAAAAAATTGAAAACTATAATAAATGTAAGTGATGAAAATTATTTTACACACAAAAAAAGAACACCAAAGTTTTGTTATCCATGTTTGGAAAATTCTACTTGTACAACCCCTAATAGCTGGCTGAATTTTTATAAGAAAAAGATTTATGATTGATCCTAACATGTTTTAAATGTGGATATGCAAGCCTGAAACATGTAGAGGATGAAAATGACCTACTGATCCAAAAACATCAAGGAGTAGAAAAAATTAAATTTTCAAGTTAACATGTGGTGGGATATTTACAAGAACCAAACAACCCACTTTTTGCCAATTTTACAAAAAGCAGACCTAACAATCATAGATCATCATAAATGTTTTGATCGATTAATGATGTATAACGGCTATATTTTTTTGTTAGAAATGACTTATGGGTTGCGACTCAACACTTAGTTAAAACTGCCTACCACTCCCCCCTCCCTCTTTCCATTGATTACAAAACCTAATACAAAACAAAACTAAAAGAGTTTACAGACCTAAAAAATCACAGATACTATTTGGAATTATCTCTCTCAGTATTTGTGCATTTTATTTTGGATGTTCAACTTTTTTCCAAATCCAAACTTGGGTTTTCACTCTCCCATTCTTCTCGTAAAAAAAAAAAAGATAAGGCAAATAGATCACAAAAAAATGAAAATTTTAGAGTTTATGTATACAAAAAATTGAAAACTACGTGAAGAAAATTATTTCATGCACTAAAAATGAACACCAAAGTTTTGTTATCCTTGTTTGGGAAATTCCACTAGTACAACCCCTAATAGCTTGGTGGAATTTTTTAAGAAAGAGATTTCTAATTGATCCTAACATGTTTTAAATGTGGATATGCATGCCAAAAACATGTTGAAGATGCAAATGACCTAAAGATCCAAAAATTTCAAGGAGTAGAAAAAATTAAATTCTCAAGTTAATGTGCGGTAGGATATCTACCAGAGCCAAACAATCCACTTTTAGCATATTTTATGAAAAGCGGGCCTAACAATCATAGATCATAGTAAATATTTTGATCATTTAATGATGTGTAACGGCTTTAATTTTTGTTGAAAATGACTTATGGTTTGGGAGTTAGCACTAAGGTAAAAATGCCCTGTCCCCCCTTTCCGACGATTGCAAAACCTAATATATAAACCAAAAGAGTTCACAATCCTTAAAATTCCCAGGTAATTTTTGGAATTATCTCTCTCTGCATTTGTGCATTCCCTTTTTGGTTGTTAATTTTTTTTTCAAATCCAAACTTGGGTTTTCACTCTCCCATTTTTTCGTAAACGAAAAGAAAAGGCAAATAGATCACAAAAAAATGAAAATTTTAGAGTTTATGTATGCAATAAATTTTTGTGAAGAAAATTATTTCATGCACTAAAAATGAACACCAAAGTTTTTTTATCCTTGATTGGGGAAATTGCAGTAGTACAACAACCCCTAATAGTTTGGTGGAATTTTATAAGAAAAAGATTTCTAATTGACCCTAACATGTTTTAAATTTGGATATGCATGCCTGAAACATGTTGAAGATGCAAAAGACCTAATGATCCAAAATTTTAAAGGAGTAGAGAAAATTAAATTTTCAAGTTAATGTGTTGTCGAATATTTACCAGAGCCAAACAACCCACTTTTTGCCTATTTTACAAAAAGTTGACCTAACAAACATAGATCATCGTAAATGTTTATATCGATTAATGGTGTGTAACGACTATAATTTTTGTTAGAAATGACATATGGTTTGGAAGACAACACTCAATTAAAAATGCCACGCCCCTCTTTTTCCGATGATTGCAAAACCTAATATGTAAAAAGCTAAAAGAGTTTAAAATCCTTAAAAATTACAGATACTTTTTGGAATTATCTCTCTCAGCATTTGGGCATTGCAATTTTGGATGTTTAATTTTTTTTTAAATCAAAACTTGAGTTTTCACTCTTCCATTTTTTCTCTTTAACAAAAAGATAAGGCAAATAGTTCACAACAAAATTAAAATTTTAGAGTTTATGTATACTAAAAATTGAAAACTATAATAAATTTAATTGAAGAAAATTATTTCACGCCAAATGAACACCAAAGTTTTGTTATTCTTGTTTGGGAAATTCCACTAGTACAACCCTTAATAGATTTCTAATTCTTGTTCAGAAAGAGATTTCTAATTGATCCTATCATGTTTTAAATGTGGGTATGCATGCCTGAAACATGTTGGAGATGCAAATGACCTAATGATCCAAAAACTTTTAAGGAGTAGAAAAAATTAATTCTCAAGTAAACGTGCAGTTCGATATTTATGGGAGCCAAATAACCCACTTTTTCCCTATTTTACAAAAGGAGGACCTAACAATCATTAATCATCGTAAATGTTTTGATTGATTAATGATCTGTAATGGCTATAATTTTTGTTAGAAATGACTTATGGTTAGGGAGTCAACACTCTGTTAAAAATGCCTCACCCACCCTTTGCTGATGATTGCAAAACCTAATATATAAATAACTAAAAGATTTTACAATCCTTAAATATCACAGATAATTTTTAGAATTATTTCTCTCAGCATTTGAGCTTTCCCATTTTGGATGTTCAATTTTTTTTCAAATCCAAACTTGAGTTTTCACTCTCCAATTTTTTTCGAAAACAAAAAGATAAGGCAATTCGATCACGACAAAATGAAAAATAAAGAGTTTATGTAAGTAAAAAATTGAAAACTAACTGAGGAAAATTATTTCATGCACTAAAAATGAACACCAGAGTTTTGTTATCTATGTTTACGAAATTCCCATAGTACAACCCCTAATAGCTTGGGGGAATTTTATAAGAAAGAGATTTCTAATTGATCCTAACATGTTTTAAATGATGATATGCATGCATGTTGAAGATGCAAATGGCCTAATGATCCAAAAATTTCAAGGTGTAAAAAAATTAAATTCTCAAGTAAACGTGCAGAGGCATATTTACCAGAGCCAAACTACCCACTTTTTCCCTATTTTATAAAAAGCGGACCTAACAATCATAGATCATCGTAAATGTTATGATCGATTAATGATGTGTAATGACGATAATTTTTGTTAGAAATGACTTATGGTTTGGGAGTCAACACTAAGTTAAAAAGGCCTCGCCCCCCGTTTTCTAATGATCGCAAAACCTAATATATAAAAAACTAATAGAGTTTACAATCCTTAAAAATCATAGATACCTTTTGGAATTATCTCACTCAGCATTTGTACGTTTCCATTTTGGATTTTCAATTTTTTTGAAATCCAAACTTGAGTTTTCACTCTCCCATTTTTCTCTTAAATAAAACGATAAGGCAAATAGATCGCAACAAAATGAAAATTTTAGAGTTTATGTATGGAAAAAAATTAAAACTAAGTGAAGAAATTTATTTCACACACTGAAAATATAGACCAAAGTTTTGTTATCCATGTTTAGGAAATTCCACTAGTACAACCCCTAATAGCTTAGTGGAATTTTATAAGAAAGAGATTTCAAATTGATCGTAACATGTTTTAAATGTGGATATTCATGCCTGAAGCATGTTGAAGATGTAAATGACCTAACCATCAAAAAATTTAAAGGAGAAGAAAAAATTAAATTCTCAAGTGAACATGTGGTGGGATATTTACCAGAGCCAAACAACCCACTTTTTTCCTATTTAACAAAAAGCGGAGCTAACAATCATAGATCATCGTCAATGTTTTTATTGATTAATGATGTGTAACGGCTAGAATTTTTGTCAGAAATGACTTATGGTTTGGGAGTCAACACTCGATTAAAAATGCATGGCCCCCCTCTTCCAATGATTCCCAAACCTAATATATAAAAAACTAAAAGGGTTTACATTCCTTAAAAATCATAGATACTTTTTGGAATTATCTCTCTCAGTATTTGTGCATTTCTACTTTGGATGCTCAATTTTTTTTCAAATCCAAACTTGTGTTTTCACTCTCCCATTTTTTGCATAAACAAAAAGATAAGGCAAATAGATCACAAAAAAATGAATATTTTAGAGTTTATGTACGCAAAAAATTGAAAACTATAATAAATGTAAGTGAAGAAAATTATTTCACGCACTAAAATGAACACCCAAGTTTTGTTATCCATGTTTGGGAAATTCCACTAGTACAACCCCTAATAGCATGGAGGAATTTTATAACAATGATATTCCTAATTGATGGCAACATTTTTAAATGTAGATATGCATGCCCAAAACATGTTGAAGATGCAAATGACCTAATAATCCTTAAATTTCAAGGAGTAGAAAAAAATTAAATGCTCAAGTTATCGTGCAGTGGGATATTTACCAGAGCCAAACAACCCACTTTTTGCAAATTTTACAAAAAGTGGACCAAACAATCATAGATCATCATAAATGTTTTGATCTATTATTGATGTGTAATGGCTATAATTTTTGTTAGAAGTGACTTATGGTTTGGGAGTCAACACTCAGTTAAAAATGCCTCGCTTACAATCCTTAAAAATCACTGATACTTTTTGGAATTATCTCTCTTAGTATTTGTACAATTCCATTTTGGATGTTCAGTTATTTTTTCAAGTCCAAACTTGAGTTTTCACTCTCCCATTTTTCTCGTAAACAAAAAGAAAGGTAAACAGATCACAACAAAATGAAAATTTTAGAGTTTATGTATGCAAAAAATTGAAAGCTTTAATAAATGTATGTGTTGAACATTATTTCACGCACTAAAAATGAACACCAAAGTTTTGTTTTCCATTTTTGGGAAATTCCACTAGTACAACCCCTAATAGCTTTGTGGAATTTTATAAGAAAGAGATTTCTAATTGATCCTAACTTGTTTCAAAATGATGATATGCTTGCTTGAAACATGTTGAACATGCAAATGACCTAATGATCCAAAACTTCAAAGTGTAGAAAAAATTAAATTTTTAAGTAAACGTGCTGAGGGATGTTTACTAGAGCCAAACAACCCACTTTTTGCCTATTTTACGAAAAGCGGACCTAACATTTATAGATCATCGCCAATTATTTGATCGATTAATGATGTGTAACGGCTATAAGTTTTGTTAGAAATGACTTATGGTTTAGGAGTAACACTCAGTTAAAAAACCCTAGCACACCCCCCCCCCCCCCCCCCCCCCCCCCTTTTTTGATGATTACAAAACCTAATATATAAATAACTAAAAGAGTTTACAATCCTTAAAAATCTCTGATACTTTTTGGAATTATCTCTCTCAGCATTTGTGTGTTGCCATTTTGGATGTTTAATTTTTTTTCCAATCCAAACTTGAGTTTTCACTCTCCCATTTTTCTTGTAAACAAAAAGATAAGGCAAATACATAACAACAAAATGAAACTTTAGGAGCTTATGTATGCAAAAAATTAAAAACTAAGTAAAGAAAATGATTTCACCAACTAAAAATCAACACCAAAGTTTTGTTATCCATCTTTGGGGAATTCCACAAGTACCCCCAATAGCTTAGTGGAATTTTACAAGAAAGAGATTTCTAATTGATCCTAACATGTTTTAAATGTGGATTTGCATTCCTGAAACATGTTGAAGATGCAAATGACCCAATAATCCAAAATTATCGAGTAGAAAAAATTAAATTCTCTAGTAAATGTACGGTGTGATATTTACCAGAGCCAAACAACCCACTTTTTGCCTATTTTACTAAAACTAGACCTAACAAACATAGATCATCGTAAATATTTATATCTATTAATAATATGTAATGGCTATAATTTTTGTGAGAAATGACTTATGGTTTGGGAGTCAACACTCAGTTAAAAATGCCTCCCCCTTTTCTGATGTTTTCAAAAAATAATATATAAAAAACAAAAAGAGTTTACAGTCCTTAAAAATCAATGATACTTTTTGGAATTATATCTCTCAGTATTTGTGCATTTCCATTTTGGATGTTCAATTTTTTTTCAAATCCAAACTTGAGTTTTCACTCTCCCATTTTTCTCGTAAAAAAAAGATAAGGCAAATAGATCACAAAAAAATGAAAATTTTAGAGTTTTTTATGCAAAAAATTCCAAAACAATATTAAATGTAAGTGAAGAAAATTATTTAACGCACTAAATATGTACCCCAAAGTTTTGTTATCCATGTTTGGGAAATTCCACAAGAACAACCCCTAATAGCTTTGTGGAATTTTATAAGAAAGAGATTTCTAATTAATCCTAGAATGTTTTAAATGATGATATGCATGCCTCAAACATTTTGAAGATGCAATTGACCTAATGATCCAAAATTTTCAAGGTGTAGAAAAAATTAAATTCTCAAGTTAAAGTGTGGTGGGATATTCACAAGAACCAAACAACCCACTTTTTTCCTATTTTACAAAAAGTGGTCCTAACAATCATAGATCATCGTAAATGTTTTAATCATTTAATGATGTGTAACAGCTTTAATATTTGTTAGAAATGACTTATGGTTTGGGAGTCAACACTCAGTTAAAAATGCCTCGCCCCCCCATTTCCGATGATTGTAAAACCTAATATATAAAAATCTAAAAAAGTTTAAAATCCTTTACAATCATAGATACTTTTTGGAATTATTTCTCTCAGCATTTGTGCATATCCATTTTGGATGTTCAATTTTTTTTCAAATCCAAAATTGAGTTTTCACTCTCCCATTTTTCTCGTCAACAAAAAGATAAGGCAAATAGATCACAACAAAATGAAATTGTTAGAGTTTATGTATTCAAAAAATTGAAAACTATAATAAATGTAAGTGAAGAAAATTATTTCATGCACTAAAAATGAACACCAAAGTTTTGTTATCCATGTTTGGGGAAATTCCACTAGTACAAACCCATATAGCTTGGTTGAATTTTATAAGAAATAGATTGCTACTTGATTCTAACATGTTTTAAATGTTGATATGCATGCTTGAAACATGTTGAAGATGAAAATGACCTAATTATTCTAAAAATTCAAGGAGTAGAAAAAATTAAATTCTTAAGTTAACGTGCGGTGGGATATTTACAAGAGCCAAACAACCAACATTTTGCATATTTTACTAAAAGTGAACCTAACAATCATGCATCATCATAACTATTTTGATCGATTAATGATGTGTAACGACTATAATTTTTGTTAGAAAAGACTTATGGTTTGGGAGTTAACACTCAGTTAAAAAAGCTTCGCCGCCCCCCTCCCCCCCCCCCCCCCCCCTTTTCCGATGAATGCAAAACCTAATATATAATAAAATAAAAGAGTTCACAATCTTTAAAAATCACAGATACCATTTGGAATTATCTCTCTCAGCATTTTTGTATTTCCATTTTGGATATTAAATTTTTTTTTTCAAATCCAAACTTATGTTTTCACTCTGTGATTTTTCTCGTAAACAAGAAGATAAGGCAAATAGATCACTACAAAATGAAAATGTTAGAGTTTATGGATGCAAAAAATAGAATACTATTATAAATGTAACTGAAGAAAATTATTTCATGCTTTCAAAATGTTATCCAAAGTCTTGTTATCCATGTTAGGAAAATTCCACTAGAATAAACCCAAATAGCTTGGTGCAATTTTATAAGAATGAGATTTATTATTGATCCTAACATGTTTTAAATGTGGATATGCATACCTGAAACATGTTGAAGATGCAAATGACCCAATGATCTAAAAATTTGAAGAAGTAGAAAAATTAAAATCTCAAGTTAACGTGCGGTGGGATATTTACTAGAGCCAAACAACCCACTTTTTGCCTATTTCACAAAAAGAGGACCAAACAATCATAGATCATCGTAATGTTTTGATCGATTAATTATGTGTAATGGCTACAATTTTGGTTAGAAATGACTTGTGGTTTGGGTGACAACACTCAGTTAAAAACTCCTCGATTCCCCTTTTCCGATGTTTGCAAAACCTAATATATGGAGCTTACAATCCTTAAAAATCATAGATACTTTTTGGAATTATCTATACAAAAGTTTTGTTATCCATGTTTGGGAAATTCCACTTGTACAACCCCAAATAGCTTAGTGGAATTTTCTTAGAAAGAGATTTCTAATTGATCCTAACATATTTTAAATGTGGATATGCATTCCTGAAACATGTTGAAGATGCAAATGACCTAATGATACAAAAATTTCAAGGAGTTGAAAAAATTATATTCTCAAGTAAACGTGTGGTGGGATATTTATTAGAGCCAAACAACCCACTTTTTGCTTGTATTGAAATATGTTAAAGATGCAAATGACCTATGATCCTAAAATAACAAGGAGTAGAAAAAATTAAATTCTAAAGTTAACGTGCGGTGCGATATTTACAAGAACCAGACAACCCACTTTTTTCCCATTTTACAAAAAGTGGACCTAACAATCATAGAACATCATAAATGTTTTGATCAATTATTGATGTGTAACGACTATAATTTTTGTTAGAAATGACTAATGGTTTGGGAGTTAACATTCAGTTAAAAGTGCCCCCCCCCCCCCCCCCCCCCCCCCCATTTCTGATGATTACAAAACCTAATATATTAAAAAATAAAAGAGTTTACAATCATTAAAAATCATAGATACTTTTTGGAATTATATCTCTCAGAATTTGTGCACTTCCATTTTGGATGTTCAATTTTTTTTCAAATCCAAAATTGAGTTTTTACTCTCCCATTTTTCTCGTCGACAAAAAGATAAGGCAAATACATCACAACAAAATGAAATTGTTAGAGTTTATGTATGCAAAAAAAATGAAAACTATAATAATTGTAAGTGAAGAAAATTATTTCATGCACCAAAAATGAACATGAAAGTTTTGTTATCCATGTTTGGGAAATTCCACTAGTACAACCCCTAATAGCTTGGTGGAATTTTATAAAAAAGAGATTTCTAAATGATCCTAATATGTTTTATATGTGGATATGCATGCCTGAAACATGTTGAAGATGCATATGACCTAATGATCCAAAAATTTCAAGGAGTTGAAAAAATTAAATTCACAAGTTAACGTATGGTGGGATATTTACCAGAGCCAAACAACCCACTTTTTGCCTATTTTACAAAAAGTGGACCTAAAAATCATTGATCATGGTAAATGTTTTATTCGATTAATTATGTGTAACGCCTATAATTTTTATTAGAAATGACTTTTGGTTTGGGAGTCAACCCTCAGTTAAAAATGCCTCGCTCCCCCTTTTCCATTGATTGCAAAACCTAATATGTAAAACACTAAAAGAGTTTACAATCCTTAAAAATCATAGATACTTTTTGGAATTATCTCTCTCAGCATTTGTGCATTTCCATTTTGGAACTTCAATTTTTTTTCAAATAAAAAATTGAGTTTTCACTCTCCCATTTTTCTCGTGAACAAAATGAAAATGTTAGAGTTTATGTATGCAAAAAATTGAAAACTATAATAAATGTAAGTGAAGAAAATTATTTCATGCACTAAAAATGAATAAAAAAAGTTTTGTTATCCTTGTTTGGGAAATTCCACTAGTACAACCCCTAATAGCTTGGTGGAATTTTAAAAGAAAGAGTTTTCTAATTGATCCTAACGTGTTTTAAATGTCGATATGCATGCTTGAAACATGTTGAAGATGCGAATGACCTAATGATCGAAAAATTTCAAAGAGTAGAAAAAATTAAATTCTCATGTTAACCCAATTTTTGCCTATTTTTCAAAAAGTGGACCTAAAAATCTATGATCATGGAAAAATTTTGATCGATTAATGATGTGTAACGCCTTTAATTTTTGTTAGAAATTACTTATGGTTTGGGAGTCAACACTCATTTAAAAATGGCTCGTCCCACCCCGGCCTTTCAAATGATTGCAGAACCTAGTATATAAAAAACTAAAAGAGTACAATCCTTAATAATCATAGATAATTTTTGGAATTAACTCTCAACATTTGTGCATTTCCATTTTGGACGTTCAATTTTTTTTCAAAACAAAAGTTGAGTTTTCGTTATCCCATTTTTCTCGTAAACAAAAAGATAAGGCAAACCACTCACAACAAAATGAAAATTTGTGAGTTTATGTTTGCTAAAAGTTGAAAACTATGTGAAGAAAAGTATTTCACGCACTGAAAATGAACACCAAAGTTTTGTTATCCATGTTTGGGGAAATTCCAATAGTACAATCCCTAATAGCTTGGTTGAATTTTATAAGAAATAGATTTATAATTAATCCTAACATGTATGAAATGTGGTGGATATGCATGCTTGAAACATGTAGAAGATGCAAATGACGTAATGATCCCAAATTTCATGCAGAAGAAAAAATTAAATTCTCAAGTTATCATGCGGTGGGATATTTACCAGAGCCAAACAACCCAATTTTTTACTATTTGACAAAAGGCAGACCTAGCAATCATAGATCATCGTAAATATTTTGATCGATTACTGATGTGTAACAGCTACATTATTTGTAGAAATGACTTATGGTTTGGGAGTCAACACTCAGTTATAAACGACAAGCACCTCCCCCCCTCCCCCCCCCCCCCTCTTTTCCAATGATTGTAAAACAAAATATATAAAAAACTAAAAGACTTTACAATCCTTACAAATCACAAATAATTTTTGGAATTATCTCTCTCAACTTGTCCATTTCCATTTTGGATGTTCAATTTTTTTTTCAAATCCAAACTTGAGTTTTCACTCTCCCATTTTCACGAAAACAAAAAGATAAGGCAAATAGATGACAAAAAATTAAAATTTTTGAGTTTATGTATGCAAAAAATTCAAAACTAAATGAAGAAAATTATTTCACACACTAAAAATGAACACCAAAGTTTATTTATTCGTGTTTCGGGAAATTCCACCAATACAACCCCTAATAGCTTGGTGGAATTTTATAAGAAAGAGATTTATAATTTGGATATGCATGCTTGAAACATGTTGAAGATGCAAATGACCTAATGATCCAAAACTTTCATGAAGTAAAAAAAATTAAATTCTCAAGTTAACGTGCAGTTTGATATTTACCAGAGCCAAACAAGCCACTTTTAGCCTATTTTACAAAAACGGACCTCACAATCATAGATCATCGTAAATGTTTTCATTGATTGATTATGTGTAACAGCTATATTTTTTGTTAGAAATGACTTATGATTTGGGAGTCAACACTCAGTTAAAAATGCCTCGCACCCCCTTTTCTGATGATTGCAAAATGTAATGTATAAAAAACCAAAAGAGTTTACAATCAATAAAACTCACAAAATTTTTTTGGCATTATCTCTCTCAGCATTGTCCATTTCCTTTTTGGATGTTCAATTTTTGTTCTAATCCAAACTTGAGTTTCCACTCACCCATTTTTCTCGAAAGAAAAAAAAGGCAAATAGATCACAAAAAAATGAAAATTTTAGAGTTTATGTATGCAATAAATTTATGTAAAGAAAATGTTTCACGCCCTAAAAATGCACACCAAAGTTTTGTTATCCATGATTGAGGAAATTCCACTTGTACAACCCCTAATAGCTTGGTGGAATTTAATAAGAAAGAGATTTCTAATTGATTGTAACTTGTTTTAAATTTGGATATGCATGCCTAAAAGTTGTTGAAGATGCAAATGGCCTAATCATCCAAAAATTTCGAGTAGAAAAAATTAAATTCTCAAGTTCACGTGCGGTGGGATATTTACCAGAGCCAAACAACCCACTTTTTGCTTATTTTACAAAAAGCGGACCTAACAATCATAGATCATCGTAAATGTTTTGATGGATTAATGATGTGTAACAACTATAATTTTTGTTAGAAATGATTTATGGTTTGGGAGTCAGCACTCATTTAGAAATGCCTCGCCGCCCCCACCCCCCCTCCCCCTTTTGAGATGATTGCAAAACCTAATATATAAACAACTACAAGAGTTTAAAATCCTTAATAATTACATATAGTTTTTGGAATTATCTCACTCAGCATTTGTACATTTCCATTTTGGATGTACAATTTTTTTTCAAATCAAAAGTTGTGTTTTCGCTATCCCATTTTTCTCGTAAACAAAAAGATAAGGCAAATCGATCACAATATACTGAAAATTTGTGAGTTTATGTTTTCTAAAAGTAGAAAACTAAGTGAAGATAATTATTTCATGCACTAAAAATGAACACGAAATTTTTGCTTTTAATATTTTGGAAAATTCAACTAGTACAACCCCTAATAGCTTGGTTGAATTTTATAAGAAAGATATTTATAATTAATCCTAACATGTTTTAAATGTGGTGGATATGCATGGCTGAAACATGTAGAAGATGCAAATGACCTAATGATCCAAAAAATTAAATTCTCAAGTTAACGTGCGGTGGGATATTTTACCAAAGCCAAACAACTCACTTTTTGCCTATTTTACAAAAAGCGGACCTACAAATCGTAGATCATAGTAAATGTTTTGATCGATTAATGATGTGTAACGGCTATAATTTTTGTTAGAAATGACTTATGATTTGGGTTTCAACACTCAGTTAAAAATATCTAGCCCACCCCCCCACCCCCCCCCCCCCCCCCCTTTTTATGATTGCAAAACCTATTACATAAAAAACGAAAAGAGTTTACAATCCTTAAAAATAACAAATACTTTTTGGAATTATCTCTCTCAGCATTTGTGCATTTCCATTTTGGATGTACTATTTTTTTTCAACTCCAAACTTGAGTTTTCACTCTCCCATTTTTCTCGAAACGAAAAGATAAGGCAAATAGCTCACAAAAAATGAAAATTTAAGAGTTTTATATGCAAAAAATTGAAATTTATAATAAATGTAAGTGAAGAGAATTATTTCAGGTACTAAAAATGAGCACCAAAGTGTTGTTATCCATGTTTGGGTAAATTCCACCAGTACAACCCCTAATAGGTTGGTGGAATTTTATATGAAAAAGATTTCTAATTGATCCTATAATTTTTTAAATGTGGATATGCATGACTGAAACAATTTAAAGATGCAAATGACCTAATGATCCTAAAATTTCAAGGAGTAGAAAAAATTAAATTCTCAAGTTATCGAGAGGAGGGATATTTACAAGAACCAAACAACCCATTTTTTTCCTATTTTAAAAAAAGTGGACATAAAAATCATAGATCTTCGTAAATGTTTTGATTGATTAATGATGTGTAACAGCTATAATTTTTGTTAGAAATGACTTATGGTCTGGGGAGTAAACACTCAGTTAAAAATGCCTCTTCCCCCATTTCCGATGATTGCAAAACCTAATATATAAAAAACTGAAAGTGTTTACAATCCTTAAAAATCATAGATACTTTTTGGAATTATCTCTCTCAGAATTTTTGCATTTCTATTTTGGAAGTTCAATTTTATTTCATAACCAAAATTGAGTTTTCACTCTCCCATTCTTTTCGTCAATAAAAAGATTAGGCAAATAGATGACTACAAAATGAAATTGTTAGAGTTGATGTATGCAAAAAATTGAAAACTATAATAAATGTAAGTGAAGAAAATTATTTCATGCACTAAAAATGAACATGAAATATTTGTTATCCATGTTTGGGAAATTCCACTAGTACAACCCCTAATAGCTTGGTGCAATTTTATAAGAAAGAGATTTCTAATTGATCCTAACATGTTTTAAATGTGGATAAGCATGCTTGAAACATGTTTAAGATGCAAAAGACCTATTGATCCAAAAATTTCAAGGAGTAGAAAAAATTAAATTCTCAAGTTAACATGCGGTGGGATATTTACCAGAGCCAAACAACCCACGTTTTGCCTATTTTACTAAAGGCGGACCCAAAAATTGTCGATGATCGTAAATATTTTGATAAATTAATGATGTGTAACGGCTATAATTTTTGTTAGAAATGACTTATGATTTGGGTGTCAACACTCAGTTAAAAATATCTAGCCCCCCCTTTTCAGATCATTGCAAAACCTAAAATATAAAAAACTAAAAGAGTATGTAGTCCTTAAAAATGACAGATACTCTTTGGAATTATCTCTCTCAGCATTTGTGCATTTCTATTTTGGATGTTCAATTTTTTTTCAAATCCAAACTTGATTTTTCAGTATGTCGTTTTTCTCGTAAACAAAAAGAAAAGGCAAATGGATGACAACAAAATGAAAACTTTTGAGTTTATGTCTGCCAAATATTAAAAGTAAGTAAACAAAATTATTTCGTGCACTAAAAATGAACACCAAAGTTTTGTTATCCATGTTTGGGGAAATTCCACTATTACAACACCTAATAGCTTGGTTGAATTTTATAACAAATGAGATTTCTAATTGATCCTTACACATTTTAAATGTGGTGGATATGCATGCCTGAAACATGTTGAAGATGCTAATGACCTAATGATCCAAAATTTTCAAGGAGTAGAAATAATTAAATTCTCAAGTTAACATCTGGAGGGATATTTACTAGAGCAAAACAACCAACTTTTTGCCTATTTTACAAAAACCGGACCTAACAATCATAGATCATCTTAAATGTTTTGATCGATTGATGATGTGTAACATCTATAGTTTTTGGTAGAAATGACTTAAGGTTTGGGAGTCAACACTCAGTTAAACATGTCTCGCCCACCCCCCCCCCCCCCCCTTTTCTATTGATTGCAAAACCTGATGTATAAAGAACTAAAAGAGTTTACAAACCTTAAAAATCATAGATACTTTTTGGAATTATCTCCCTCAGCATTTGTGCATTTCCATTTTGGATGTTCAATTTTTTTTCAAATCCAAATTTGAGTTTTCACTCTCCCATTTTTCTCATAAACAAAAACATAAGGCAAATAGATCTCAACAAAATGAAAATTTTAGAGTTTATGTATGCAATAAATTAAAAACTATAATAAATGTAAGTGAAGAGAATTATTTCACTCACTAAAAATGAACACCAATGTTTTGTTATCCATGTTTGGGGAAATATTACTAGTACAACCCCTAATAGCTTAGTGGAATTTTATAAAAAAGAGATTTCTTATTGGTCCTGACATGTTTTAAATGTGGATGTTTTTTTGAAACATGTTGAAGATGCAAATGACCTAATGATACAAAAATTTCAAGGGGTAGAAAAAATTAAATTCTCAAGTTAACGTGCGGTTGGATATTTACCAGAGCCACAACCCCCTTTTTTTCTAATTTACAAAAAGCGGACCTAACAATCATAGATCATTGTAATGTTTTGATCGATTAATGATGTGTAACAGATAAATTTTTTTTTTGAAATGACTTATGGTTTGCGAGTCAATACTCAGCTAAAAATGCCCCCCCCCCCCCCTCCTCATTTTGCAATGATTACAAAACCTAATATATAAAAACTAAAAGACTTTACAAACCTAAAAAATCAAAGATAGTATTTGGATTTATCTCTCTCAATATTTGTGCATTTTATTTTGGATGTTCGATTATTTTTCAAATCCAAACTTGAGTTTTCACTCTCCCATATTTCTCGTAATAAAAAATATAAGGCGAATAGATCGAAATAAAATGAAAATATTTTAGTTTATGTATGCAAAATATTGAAAACTAAGTGAAGAAAATTATTTCACTAACTAAAAATGAACATCAAAGTTTTGCTATCCTACTTTAGGGTTTACGAAATTCTACTAGTACAACCTCTAATAGCTTGGTGGAATTTTACAAGAAAGAGATTTCTAATTGAACCTAACATATTTTAAATGATGTTATGCATGCCTGAAACATGTTGAAGATGCAAATGACTTAATGATACAAAAATTTCAAGGGGTACAAAAAATTAAATTCTCAAGTTAATGTGCGGTGAGATGTTTACTAGAGCCAAACGACCACTTTTTGCCTAATTTACAAAAAACGGACCTAACAATCATAGATCATCGTAAATATTTTGATTGATTAATGATGTGTAATCGCTGTAATTTTTTTTAGAAATAACTTATGGTTTGGGAGTCAACACTCAGTTAAAAATGCCTCGCCCCCTGTTACGGTCCCTAGCCATAGATCTAGTAACTCGGCAAGTTGAATATGAATCCAACACTGTTTGAGGGTTTCTTATCACGTTTTTGTGAAAAGAACTCTCTTATACTTCTCCTTTCACGTTAGGATTGAAAAGGATTTCCCTTTTCTCAATTATAGATGCAACAAGCAAGTTAAAGGACTGTTTAAGCACTCAGATATGAAACCCCTCTTTTATGATTCAAGACAAGAGGGTTTTACTTGCTGTAATGACTCATGAACAACCCCTTTCCCTTTACTGAATTCATTCCCCTTGAAAAGGAGTTTCCTTTTCTTAATTATGAATGAACCCAGCTAGTCAAGGAAGCTCCTTGAGGCCCCAACGTGGAACCCCCTTTCTTATGGCTCACGTCAAGGTAGGGTTTCCAATTTTATGCAGCACCGGTTCCTTACGTAAAAGAGAGACATAAATATAATCTTAATGCTTGGAATAAGATTAGCAAATACCTCTTGACATCAACACCAATCCAGCAACCAGAATTCGTCCTCCTTCCTGGTTAGCTCACGCCAACCCTTCTCCGAATACCTCTTCACGTCAACACCAATCCAGCAACCAGAATTTTCGTGAAAGAGATGACCTCTCTTGTAGCTCGAAAGAGAAAGGTAAGTCCTCTTCCTTTTCCTTCCAAGATCTCCTCAAAGAATCCCCAATGGATGCAGCAAACCCCCAAGAGAGTTCACACCAAGAACCCTAGAATAGAGAGCCTAGAAGGAACCTAAATTACCCTAGATTATGCTAATTCCGAACTTGCTTTATTTCTCCATCCTTACCCCTTAAATAGGGTAATTAATATCAACATAGGTTAGGGTTATAAAACCCAATTCTACCCCTACCTTTAAGTCTTATTACAAATCAATAAAATTCGAAATTAAAAGCAACATAAATTATAAAAGTAAAGTAGATGACTCAGTGTTATTGAGTCCATAACACCCCCCCCCCCCCCCCCCCCCCCCCTTTTACGATGATTGCAAAGCCTAATATATAAAAATTTAAAAGAGTTTAAAATCCTTAAAAATGACATATACTTTTTGTAATTATCTCTCTTAGTATTTGTGCATTTCTATTTTGGATGTACTATTTGTTTTCAAATCCAAACTTTAGTTTTCATTCTCCTATTTTTCTCGTAAACAAAAAGATAAGGCAAATAGATCACAACAAAATGAAAATTTTAGAGTTTATATATGCAAAAAATTGAAAACTAAAATAAATGTAAGTCAAGAGAATTATTTCATACACTAAAAATGAAAACCAAAGCTTTGTTATCCATGTTTGGGGAAATTCCACTAGTACAACCCCTAATAGCGTGGTGGAATTTGATAAGAAAGAGATTTATAATTGATCCTAACATGTTTTAAATGTGGATATGCATGCCTGAAACATGTTAAAGATGCAAATGACCAAATGATCCTACAATATAAGGGATTAGAAAAAATTAAATTCTCAAGTTAATGTGCAGTGGGATATTTACAAGAACCAAACAACCCACTTTTTTCCTATTTTAAAAAAAGCAAACCTAACAATCATAGATCATCGTAAAGTTTTTGATCGATTAATGATGTGTAACAGCTATAATTTTTGTTAGAAATGACTTATGGTTTGGGAGTCAACACTCAGTTAAAATTGCCTCGCCCCCCTTTTCTGATGATTGCAAAATATATAAAAAACTAAAAGAGTTTAAAATCCTTACAAATCACAAATACTTTTTTGAATTATCTCTCTTAGCATTTGTCCATTTCCATTTTGGATGTTCTATTTTTTTTTCAAATCCAAACTTTACTTTTCTCTCTCCCATATTTCTCGTAGAAAAAAAAGATAAGGCAAATAGATGACAAAAAAATGAAAATGTTAGAGTTTATGTATGCAAAAAATAGAAAACAATAATAAATTTAAGTGAAGAAAATTATTCCACGCACTAAAAATAAGCACCAAAGTTTTGTTATCCATGTTTGGCAAATTCCACAAGTCAACCCCTAATAGCTTGGTGGAATTTTATAAGAAAGAAATTTCTAATTGATCCTAAAGTGTTTTAAATATGGATATGCATGCCTGCAACATGTTGAAGATGCAAACGACCTATTGATCCAAAAATTTCAAGGAGTACAAAAAATTAAATTCTCTAGTTAACGTGTGGTGGCTTATTTACCAGAGCCAAACAACCTACTTTTTGCCTATTTTACAAAAAGCAGACCTAACAATCATAGATCATCGTAAATATTTTGATTGATTAATGATGTCTAACGGCATTAGAAATGACTTATGGTTTGGGAGTTGACAGTCAACTAAAAATGCCTTGTCCCCCCTTTTCCGATGATTGCAAAACCTAATATATATAAAATAGAAAGAGTTTACAATCTTTAAAAATCACAGATACTTTTTCGAATTATCTCTCTCAGCATTTATGCATTTCCATTTTGGATGTTCAATTTTTTTTCAAATCCAAACATGAGATTTCACTCCCCCTTTTTCCTTGTAAACAAAAAGATATGGAAAATAAATCACAACAAAATGAAAATTTTACAGTTTATGTATGTAAAAAATTGAAAACTATAATAAATGTAAGTGAAAAAAATTATTTCACGCACTAAAAATAAACACCAAAGTTTTGTTATCCAAGTTTGGGAAATTCCATTAGTACAATCACAAATAGCTTGGTGGAATTTTATAAGAAAGAGATTTCTAATTGATCAAAACTTGTTTTAAATATGGATATTCTTGCCTGAAACATATTGAAGATGCAAATGACCTAATGATCCAAAAATTTCAAGGAGTAGAAAAAATTAAATTTTCAAGTAAACGTGCGGTTGGATTTTACTAGAGACAGAAAACCCACTTTTTGCCTATTTTACAATAAGCGGACCTAACAATCATAGATCATAGTATATGTTTTTTTCGATTAAAGATGTGTAACGGCTATAATTTTTTTTAGAAATTACTTAAGGTTTCTGAGTCAACACTTAGTTAAAAATGCCTTCCCCACAACCCCCCCCCCCCCCCCCCCCCCCCCCCCCCCCCCCCACCTTTTCCAATGATTACAAAACCTAATATATAAAAAACTAAAAGAGTTTACAAACCTAAAATATCACAGATACTATTTGGAATTATCTTTCTCAGTATTTGTGCATTTTATTTTGGATGTTCAATTTTTTTTTTAAATCCAAACTTCAGTTTTCACTCTCCCATTTTTCTCGTAAACAAAATTATACGGCAAATAGATCACAAAAAAATGAAAATTTAAGAGTTTATGCATGTAAAAAATAGAAAAATAAGTGAAGAAAATTATTTCACGCAATAAAAATCAACACCAAAGTTTTGTTATCCAAGTTTGGGAAATTCTGCTAGTACAACCCCTAAAAGCTTGGTGGGATTTTATAAGCAATAGATTTCTAATTGATCCTAACATGTTTTAAATGAGGATATGCATGGCTGAAACATGTTGAAGATACAAATGACCTAATGATCCAAAAATTTCTGGGAGTAGAAAAAATTAAATTCTCAAGTTAACATGTGGTGCGATATTTACCGTTGCCAAAAACCCTACTTTTTGCCTATTTTACAAAAAGTGGACCTAACAATCATAGATTATTGTAAATGATTTGATCAATTAATGATGTGTACCGGCTATAATTTTTGGTAAAAATGACTTATGGGTTGGGATTCAACACTCAGTTAAAAATGCCTCACCCCCCTTTCTCTGAAGATTGCAAAACCTATTATATAAATAACTAAAAGAGTTTACAATCCTTAAAAATCACAGATACTTTTTTGAATTATCTCTCTCAGCATTTGTGCGTTTCCATTTTGGATAATGAATTTTTTTTCAAATCCAAACTTGAGTTTTCACTATCTCATTTTTCTCGTAAAGAAAAGGATAAGGCAAATTGATCACAAAAAAATTAAAATTTTAGATTTTATGCGTGCAAAAATTTCAAAACTATATTAAATGTCAGGGAAGAAAATTATTTCACGCACTTAAAATGAACACCAAAGTTTTGTTATCTATGTTTGGAAAATTCCACTAGTACAACCCCTAATAGCTTGGTTGAATTTTTTAAGAAAGAGATTTATAATTGATCCTAACATGTTTTAAATGTGGATATACATGCATGAAACATGTTGAAGATGCAAATGAATAATGGTCCAAAAATTTTAAGGAGTAGAAAAAATTAAATTCTCAAATTAATGAGCGGTGGAATATTTACCAAAGCCAAACAACAGACTTTTTCCCTATTTTACATAAAGAGGACCAAACAAAGATAGACTATCTTAAATGTTTTGATAGATTAATGATGTGTAACGACTTTAATTTTTGTTAGAACTGACTTGTGGTTTGGGAGACAACACTCAGTTAAAAATGCCTCGCCCCCCCTTTTCTGATGATTGCCAAACCTAATATATAAATAACTAAAAGAGTTTACAATCCTTAAAAATTAAAAATACTTTTTGGAATTATCTCTCTCCACATTTGTGCGTTTCCATTTTGGATGTTCAATTTTTTTTCAAATCCAAACTTGAGTTTTCACTCCCCCATTTTTCTGGTAAACAAAAAGATAAGGCAAACAGATCACCAAAAATGAAAATTTTACACTTTATGTACGCACAAAATTGAAATCTAAATGAAGAAAATTATTTCATGCACTTAAAATCAACACCAAAGTTTTGTTATCCATGTTTGGGAAATTCCACTAGTACAACCCCTAATAGCTTGGTGGAATTTTATAAGAGTAGAGATTTCTAATTGATCCTAACATGTTTTAAATGTGGATATGTATGCCTGAAACATGTTAAAGCAGCAAATGACCTAATGATCCAAAAATTTCAAGGAGTAGAAAAATTTTAATTCTCAAGTAAACGTGCGGTTGGATATTTACCAGAGCCAGACAAGCCATTTTTTACCTATTTAAAAAAAGCGGACCTAATAATCATATACATCGTAAATATTTTGATCGATTAATGATGTGTAACGACTATAATTTTTTTTAGAAATTACTAATGGTTTGCGTGGCAACACTCACTTCAAATCCAAACTTGAGTTTTCACTCTTCTATTTTTCTCATAAACAAAAAGATAAGGCAAATAGATCACAACAAAATGAAAATTTTAGAGTTTATGTATCAAAAAATTGAAAACTAAGTGAAGAAAATTATTTCACGCACTAAAAATCAACACCAAAGTTTTGTTATCCATGTTTGGGAAATTCCAGTAGTACAACCCCTAATAGATTTGTTGAATTTTATAAGAAAGATATTTCTAATTGATCCTAACATGCTTTAAATGTGGATATGCATGCCTGAAACATGTTGAAGATGCAAATGACCTAATAATCCAAAAATTTCAAGGAGTAGAAAATTAAATTCTCAAGTAAACGTGCGGTTGGATATTGACTAGAGCTAGACAACCCTCTTTTTGCCTATTTTACAAAAAGTAGACTGAACAATCATAGATCATCGTTTATGTTTTGATCGATTAAAGATGTGTAACGGCTATAATTGTTTTTACAAATGACTTATGGTTTGCAAGTCAACACTCAGTTAAAAATGAACCCCCCCCCCTTCCAATGATTACAAAACCTAATATATAAAAAACTAAAAGAGTTTACAAACCTAGAAAATCACAGATACTATTTGGAATTATCTTTCTCAGTATTTGTGCATTTTATTTTGGATGTTCAATTTTTTTTTTAAATCCAAACTTGAGGTTTCACTCTCCCATTTTTCTCGTAAACAAAAAGAGAAGGCAAATAGATCACAACAAAATGAAACTTTTAGAGTTTATGTATGCAAAAAATTGAAAACTAAGTGAAGAAAATTATTTCACGCACTAAAAATGAACGCCAAAGTTTTGTTATCCTTGTTAGCGAAATTCCACAAGTACAACCTCCAATAGCTTGGTGGAATTTTATAAGAAAGAGATTTCTAATTGATCCTAACTTGTTTTAAATGTAGATATGCATGCCTGAACCATGATGAAGATGCAAATGACCTAATGATTCAAAAATTTCAAGGAGTAGAAAAAAATAAATTCTCAAGTTAACGTGCGGTGGGATATTTACCAGAGCCAGGCAACCTACGTTTTACCTATTTTACAAAAAAATGTGTAATGGCTATAATTTTTGTTAGAAATGACATATGGCTAGGGAGTCAACACGCAGTTAAAAATGCCTCACTCTACCTTTTTTGTTGATTGCAAACCTAATATATAAAAAACTAAAAGAGTTTAGAATCCTTAAGAATGACTGACACATTTTGGAATTATCTCTCTCTGTATTTGTACAATTCCATTTTGGATGTTCAATTTTTTTCAAATCCAAACTTGAGTTTTGACTCTCCCATTTTTCTTGTGAACAAAAAGGCAAGGCAAATATATCACAAGAAAATGAAAATTTTAGAGTTTATGTATGGAAACAATTGAAAACTATAATAAATGTCAGTGAAGAAAATTATATCATGCACTAAAAATGAACTTTAAAATTTTGTTATCCATATTTGCGAAATTCCACTAGTACATCCCAAAATAGCTTGGTGTAATTTTATAAGAAAAAGATTTCTAATTGATCCTACCATATTTTAAATGATGATATGCATGCCTGAAACATGTTGAAGTTGCAAATGACATAATTATCCAAAATTTTCAAGGTGTAGAAAAAGTTTAATTCTCAAGTCAACGTGCGGTGGGATATTTACCAGAGCCAAACAACCCACTTTTTGCCTATTTTAAAAAAATGGACCTAACAATCATAGATCATCGTAAATGTTTTGATCGATTAATGAGCTGTAATGGCTATAGGTTTTCTTAGAAATGACTTATGGTTTGGGAGTCAACACTCAGTTAAAAATGCCTCGCCCCCCCTTTTTTGATGATTGCAGAACCTAATATATAAAAAACAAAAAGAGTTTAAAATCCTTAAAAATCCCAAATACTTTTTGGAATTATCACTCTCAGCATTTGTGCGTTTCCATTCTGAATGTTCAATTTTTTTTTCTAATCCAAACTTGTGTTTTCACTCTCCTATTTTTCTCGCAAACAGAAACATAAGCAAATAGATCACAAAAAAATAAAAATTTTAGAGTTTATGTATGCAAAAAATTGAAAAATAAGTTAAGAAAATTATTTCACGCACTGGAAATGCACACTAAAGTTTTTTTATCCATTTTTTGGAAATTCCACTAGTACAACCCCTAATAGCTTTGTGGAATTTTATAAGAAAGAGATTTCTAATTGATCCTAACATGTTATAAATGTGGATATGCATGCCTAAAACATGTTGAAGTTGCAAATGACCTATTGATCCAAAAATTTCAAGCAGAAGAAAAAATTAAACTCTCAAGTTAATGTGCAGTGGGATAAACAACCCACTTTTTACTTTTTTTTTTTATAAAAAGTGGTCCTAACAATCATAGATCACCATAAATGTTTTGATCTATTAATGAGGTGTAACAGCTATAATTTTTGGTAGAAATGACTTATGGTTTGGGAGTCAACACTCAGTTAAAAATGCCTGGCCCCCCCTTTTCCGATGATTGAAAAACCTAATATGTAAAAAACTAAAACAGTTTACAATCCTTAAAAATCAGTGTTACTTTTTAGAATTATCTCTCTCAGTATTTGTACAATTCCAATTTGGATGTTCAATTTTTTTTCAAATCCAAACTTGAGCTTTCCCTCTCCCATTTTTCTCCTAAACAAAAAGATGAGGCAAATAGATCACAACAAAATGAAAATTTTAGAGTTTATGTATGCAAAAAATTGAAAACTATCAAAAAGGTAAGTGAAGAAAATTATTTCACGAACTAAAAATGAACTCCAAAGTTTTGTTATCCATGTTTGGGAAATTCCACAACCCACTTTTTGCCTTTTTTACGAAAAACAGACATAACAATCATAGATCAACGTAAATTTTTTTATCAATTAATGATATGTAATGACTATAATTTTTGTTAAAAATTACTTAAGGTTTGGGAGTCAACACTCAATTAAATATGCCTTGCCCAACCCCCCCCCCCCCCCCCCCCCCCCCCCCTTTTCCGATGATTGCAAAACCTAATATGTAAAAAAATATAAGAGTTTATAATCCTTAAAAATCTAAGATACTTTTTGGAATTATCTCTCTCTGCATTTGTGCATTTCCATTTTGGATATTCAATTTTGTTTCAAATCCAAACTTGAGTTTCCTCTCACCTTTTTTCTCGTAAATAAAAAGATAAGGCAAAAAGATCACAACAAAATGAAAATTTTAGAGTTTATGAATGCAAAAAATTGAAAACTAAGTGAAGAAAGTTATTTCACTCACTAAAAATGAACACCAAAGTTTTGTTATCCAAGTTTCAGAAATTCCATAAGTACAACCCCTATTAACTTAGTGGAATTTTATGAAAAAGAGATTTCTAATTGATCCTAACATGTCTTAAATGTGGATATGGATGCTTGAAACATATTGAAGATGCAAATGACCTAATGATAAAAAACAATCAAGGGGTAGAAAAACTTAAATTCTCAAGTTAACATGTGGTGGGATATTTAGCAGAGCCAAACAACCCACTTTTTGCCTATTTTTTAAAAAATGGACCTAACAATCATAGATCATCGTAAATGCTTTGATCTATTAATGATGAGTAACAGGTATAAGTTTTGTTAGAAATGACATATGGTTTGGGAGTCAAAACTAAGTTAAAAATGCCTCGCCCCAACCCTTTTCCGATTATTGCAAAACCTAATATATAAAAAAATAAAAGAGTTTACAATCCTTAAAAATCACAGATACTTTTTGGAATTATCTCTCTCAGTATTTGTACATTTTCATTTTTGATGGTCAATTTTTTTCCAATCCATACTAAAGTTTTCACTCTCCTATTTTTCTCGTAAACAAAAAGATAAGGCAAATAGATCACAACAAAATGAAAATTTATGTATGAAAAAAATTGAAAACTAAGTAAATAAAATTATTTCACGCACTAAAACTGAAAACCAAAGTTTTGTTATCCATGTTATGGATATTCTGCTAGTACAACCCCTAAAAGCTTGGTGGGATTTTATAAGCAATAGATTTCTAATTGATCCTAACATGTTTTAAATGTGGATATGAATGCCTGAAACATGTTGAAAATGCAAACGACCTAATGATCCAAAAATTTCACGGAGTAGAAAAAATTAAATTCTCAAGTTAACATGTGGTGCGATATTTACCAGAGCCAAACAACCTACTTTTTGCCTATTTTACAAAAAGAGGACCTAACAATCATACATCATCGTAAATGATTTGATCGATTAATGATGTGTAACGTCTATAATGTTTTTTAGAAATGACTTATGGTTTGGGATTCAACACTCAGTTAAAAATGCCTCACCCCCTTTCTCTGAAGATTGAAAAACCTATTATATAAATAACTAAAAGAGCTTACAATCCTTAAAAATCACATATACTTTTTTGAATTATCTCTCTCAGCATTTGTGCGTTTCCATTTTGGATGTTGAATTTTTTTTCAAATCCAAACTTGAGTTTTCACTCTCCCATTTTCCTCGTAAAGAAAAGGATAAGGCAAATAGATCACAACAAAATTAAAATTTTAGATTTTATGCATTCAAAAATTTTAAAACTATATTAAATGTCAGGGAAGAAAATTATTTCACGCACTAAAAATGAACACCAAAGTTTTGTTATCCATGTTTGGGAAATTCCACAAGTACAACCCTAATAGCTTGGTGGAATTTTTTAAGAAAGAGACTTATAATTGATCCTAAGATGTTTTAAATGCTGATATGCATGGATGAAACATGTTGAAGATGCAAATGAATAATGGTCCAAAAATTTTAAGGAGTACAAAAAATTAAATTCTCAAATTAAAGAGCGGTGGAATATTTACCAAAGCCAAACAACATACTTTTTCCCTATTTTACATAAAGAGGACAAAACAAACATAGATTATCATAAATGTTTTGATAGATTAATGAAGTATAATGACTTTAATTTTTGTCACAACTGACTTGTGGTTTGGGAGACAACACTCAGTTAAAAATGCCTCGCCCCCCCTTTTCTGATGATTGCCAAACCTAATATATAAATAACTAAAAGATTTTACAATCCTTAAAAATTACAAATACTTTTTGGAATTATATCTCTCCACATTTGTGCGTTTCCATTTTGGATGTTCAATTTTTTTCAAATCCAAACTTGAGTTTTCACTCCCCCATTTTTCTGGTAAACAAAAAGATAACGCAAACATATCACAAAAAATGAAAATTTTATACTTTATGTACGCACAAAATTGAAATCTATGCGAAGAAAATTATTTCATGCACTTAAAATCAACACCAAAGTTTTGTTATCCATGTTTGGGAAATTCCACTAGTACAACCCCTAATAACTTGGTGAAATTTTATAAGGGATTTCTAATTGATCCTAACATGTTTTAAATGTGGATATGCATGCCTAAAACATGTTAAAGATGCAAATGATCTAATGATCCAAAATTTTCAAGTTGTAGAAAATTTTTAATTCTCAAGTAAACGTGCGGTTGGATATTTACCAGAGCCAGACAACCCATTTTTTACCTATTTTTATAAAAGCGGACCTAACAATCATATATCATCGTAAATATTTTAATCGATTAATGAAGTGTAACGACGATAATTTTTTTTAGAAATTACTTATGGTTTGCGTGGCAACACTCACTTAAAAATGCCTCGTCCCCCCTTTTCTAATGATTACAAAACCTAATATAAAAATAACTAAATGAGTTTGCAATCCTTAAAAATCACAAATACTATTTGGAATTATCCCCCTCAGCATTTTTCCGTTTCCATTTTGGATGTTCAATTTTTTTTCAAATTCAAACTTGAGTTTTCACTCTCCCATTTTTCTCATTAACAAAAAGATAAGGCAAATAGACCACAACAAAGTCAAAACTTTAGAGTTTATGTACGCAAAAAATTGAATAGGATAATATATCTAAGTGAAGAAAATTATTTCACGCACTCAAAATGAACACCAAAGTTTTGTTATCTATGTTTGGGAAATTCCACTAGTACAACCCCTAATAGCATGGTGGAATTTTATATGAAAGAAGTTTTTAATTGATCCTAACATGTTTTAAATGTAGATATGCATGCCTGAAACATGTTGAAGATGCAAATGACCTAATGATCTGAAAATTTTCAGAAGTTGAAAAAATTAAACTCTTAAGCTAATCTGCAGTGGGATATTTACCAGACCCATACAACCAACCTTTTGCCTATTTTACAAAAAGCAAACCTAACAATTATAGATCATCGTAAATTTTTTGATCGATTAATGATGTTCAACAGCTATAATTTTTGTTAGAAATGACTTATGGTTTGGGAGTCAACACTCAATTAAAAATGCCTCGCCCACTCTTTTTCGATGATTGCAAAACCTAATATATAAAAAACTAAAATAGTTTACAATCCTTAAAAATCACAGAAACTTTTTGGAATTATCTCTCTCAGCATTTGTGCATTTCCATTTTGGATGTTCAATTTTTTTTCAAATCCTAAGTAGAGTTTTCGCTTTCCCATTTTTCTCGAAAACTAAAAGATAAGGCAAATAGATCACAAAAAAATGAAAATTTAAGAGTTTATGTATGCAAAAAATATAAAACTATAATAAATTTGAGTGAAGAAAATTATTTCACACTAAAAATGAACACCAAAGTTTTGTTATCCATGTTTGGGAAATTCCACTTATACAACCCCTAATAGCTTGGTGGAATTTTATAAGAAAGATTTCTAATAGATCCTAGCATGTTTTAAATGTGGATATGCATACCTGAAACATGTTTAAGATGCAAATGACCTAATTGTCCAAAAATTTCAAGGACTGGAAAAAATTAAATTCTGAAGTTAGCGTCCGATGGGATATTTACCAGAGCCAAACAACCACTTTTTGCCTATTTTACAAAAACCAGACCTAACGCACATAGATCGATTAATGATGTGTAACGGCTACAATTTTTTTTAAAAAATGATTTATGGTTTGGGAATCAACACTTAGTTAAAAATGCCTCACCCCCCCCCCCCCCCCCCCCCCCCCCCCTCTTTTTCTATGATTGCAAAATCTAATATATAAAAAACTAAAAGAGTTTACAATCCTTAAATATCATTGATACTTTTTGGAATTATCTCTCTAAGCATTTCCGCATTTAAATTTGGATGTTCAATTTTTTTTCAAATCCAATCTTGAGTTTTCACTCTCCCTTTTTTCTTGTAAACAAAAAGATAAGGCAAATAGATCACAAAAAAATGAAAATTTTAGATTTTATGTATGCAAAAAATTGAAATCTATAATAAATGTAAGAGAAGAAAATTATTTCATGCACTAAAAATGAACACAAAGTTTTGTTATCCATGTTTGGGAAATTTCCACTAGTACAACCCCTAATTTGAAGATGCAAATGACGTAATGATCTAAAAATTTCAAGTTGTAGAAAAAATTAAATTCTAAAGTTAACAAGCGGTGAGATATTTACCATAGCCAACAACTCAATTTTTGCCTCTTTTAAAAAAAGCGGACCTAACAATCATAGATGATCGAATATGTTTTGGTCGATTAATCTTGTGTAAAAGCCATAATTTTTGTTAGAAATGACTTATGCTTCCAGAGTCGACACTCAGCTAAAAATTCCTCGCCCCCCTTTTTCGATGATTGCAAAACCTAATATATAAAAACCTAAAAAATTTTACTATCCTTAAAAATCATAGATGCTTTTTGGAATTATATCTCCCAGCATTTGTGCATTTCTATTTTGGTTGTTCAATTTTTTTTCAAATCTAAACTTGAGTTTTCACTCTACCTTTTTTGTCGTAAACAAAAAGATTAGGCAAATAGATCACAACAAAATGAAAAGTTTAGAGTTTATGTACACAAAAAATTGAAAACTATATTAAATTTAAGTGAAGAAAATTATTTCACGCACTAAAAAGGAACACCAAAGTTTTGTTATCCATGTTTGGGAAATTCCACTAGTACAACCCCTAATTGCATGGTGGAATTTTATAAGAAAGAGATTTCTATTTAGTCCTAACATATTTTAAATGTGGTGGAGATGCATGCCCAAAACATGTAGAAGATGCAAATGACCTAATGATCCAAAAATTTCAAGTTTTAGAAAAAATTAAATTTTAAAGTTAACAAGCGGTGGGATATTTACCATAGCCAAAAAACCCAATTTTTGAATATTTTTTAAAAAGTGGATTTAACAATCATAGATAATCGAATATGTTTTGGTCTATTAATCATGTGTAACGGCTATAATTTTTGTTAGAAATTACTTATGCTTTGGGAGTCAACACTCAGTTAAAAATTCCTCCCCCGCCCCCCCCCTTTTCCGATGATTACAAAATCTAATATAAAAAAACAAAAAAAATTTATTATCCTTAAAAATCATAGATACTTTTTGGAATTATCTCTCTCAGCATTTCTTCCATTTTGGATGTTCAATTTTTTTTAAAATCTAAACTTGAGTTTTCACTCTCCCATTTTTCTCATAAACAAAAAGGTAAGGCAAATAGATCACAACAAAATGAAAATTTTAGAGTTTATGTATGCAAAAAATTGAAAACTATAATAAATGTAAGTGAAGGAAATTATTTCACACACTACAAATGAACAACAAAGTTTGGTTATTCATGTTTGGGAAATTCCGCTAGTACAACCCCTAATAGCTTAGTGGAATTTTATAAGAAAGATAGTTCTAATTTATTCAAACATGTTGTAAATGTGGTGGATATGCATGCCTCAAACATGATGAAGATGCAAATAACCTAATGATCCAAAAATTACAAGGAGTAGAAAAAATTAAATTCTCAAGTTAACGTGCGGTGGGATATTTTCTAGAGCCAAACAACCCACTTTTTGCCTATTTTACAAAAACTGGACTTAACAATCATAGATCATCGTAAATGATTTGATCGATTAATGATGTGTATCGACTATAATTTTTATTAGAAATGACTTATGGTTTGGTTTTTCGATGATTGCAAAACCTAATAAATAAAAAACTAAAAGAGTTTACTATCCACAAAAATCAAAGATACTTTTTGGAATTGTCTCTCTTTGTAGTTGTGTATTTCTATTTTGGGTGTTCAATTTCTTTTCAAATCTAAACTTGAGTTTTCACTCTCCCAATTTTCTCATAAAAAAAAAGATAATGCAAAAAATCACAACAAAATGAAAATTTTAGAGTTTATGTATGCAAAAAATTGAAAACTATAATAAATGTAAGTGACGAAAATTATTTCAAGCAATAAAAATGAACACCAAAGTTTTTTTTCCATGTTTGGGAAATTCTACTTGTACAACCCCTAATAGCTTAGTGGAATTTTATAAGAAAGAGATTTCTAATTGATCATAACATGTTTTAAATGTGGATATGCATGCCTGAAGCATGTTGAAGATGCAAATGACCTAATGATCCAAAAATTTCAACGAGTTGAAAAAATTAAACCCTTAAGCTAACCTGCGGTGGGATATTTACCAGACCCAAACAACCAACTTTTTGCCTATTTTACAAAAAGTGGACATAACAATCATAGATCATCATAAATATTTTGATCGATTAATCACGTGTAATGGCTATAATTTTTTTTAGAAATGACTTATTGTTTGGGAGTCAACACTCAGTTAAAAATGCCCCAACCCTCTCTTCTGATGATTGCAAACCCTAATATATAAGAAACATAAAGAGTTTAAAATCCTTAAAACTCAAAGATACTTTTTGGAAATATCTCTCTGAGCATTTGTGCATTTCCATTTTGGATTTTTAATGATTTTTCAAATCCAAACTTGAGTTTTCACTCTCCCATTTTTCTCGTAAACTAAAAGATAAGGCAAATAGATTACAAAAAAATGAAAATTTAAGATTTTGTGTATGGAAAAAATTAAAAACTATAATAAATGTGAGTGAAGAAAATTATTTCATGCACTAAAAATGAACACCAAATTTGTTATCCAAGTTTGGGAAATTCCACTTGTACAACCCCTAATAGCCTGGTGGAATTTTATAAGAAAGAGATTTATAATTAAACCTAACATGTTTTAAATGTAGATATGCATGCCTGAAACATGTTTAAGATGCAAATGACCTAATGATCCAAAAATTTCAAGGAGTAGAAAAAATCAAATTCTCAAGTTAACGGGCAGTGGGATAGTTACCGATGCCAAACAACCCACGTTTTTCCAATTCCACAAAAAGTGGACCTAACAATCAGAGATCATCGTAAATGTTTTGATCAATTAATGATGTGTAACGGCTATAATTTTTGTTAGAAATGACTTATGGTTCGGGAATCAACACTTAGTTCAAAATGCCTCGCCCCCGTTTTTCTATGATTGAAAAACCTAATATATAAAAAACTAAAAGAGTTTACAATCCTTAAAAATCATAGATACTTTTTGGAATTATCTCTCTTGGCATTTGTGCTTTTCCATTTTGGATGTTCAATTTTTTTTCAAATCCAAACTTGAATTTTCACTCTCCAATTTTTCTTGTAAACAAAAAGATAAGGCAAAGATCACAACAAAATGAAAATTTTAGAGTTAATGTATGCAAAAAAATTAAATCTATAATAAATGTCAGTGAAGAAAAGTTTTCACTCACTAAAAATGAACACCAATGTTTTGTTATCCATGTTTGGAAAATTTCACTAGTACAACCCCTAATAACTTGGTGGAGTTTTATAAGAAAGAGATTTCTAATTGATCCTAAAATATTTTAAGTGTAGTGGATATGCATGCATGAAACATGTTGAAGATGTAAATGACCTAATGATCCAAAAATTTCAAAGAGTAAAAATAATTAAATTCCCAAGTTAACATGCGGTGGGGTATATAATTGTGCCAAACAACCCAATTTTTTCCTATTTTACAAAAAAGGGACCTAACTATCATAGATCATCGTAAATGTTTTGATCATTTAATGATATGTAACTGCTATGATTTTTGTTAGAAATGATTTATGGTTTCACAGTAAAAACTCAGTTAAAAAAGCCTCTCCCACCCCCCCTTTTTCGATGGTTGCAAAACCAAATATATATAAAACTAAACGAGTTTACAATCCTTATAAATCACAGATACTTTTTGGAATTATCTCTCTCAGAATTTGTGTCTTTCCATTTTGGATATTCATTTTTTTTCAAATCCTTACTTGAGTTTTCACTCTCCCATTTTTCTTGTAAACAAAAAGAAAAGTCAAATAGATCACAAAAAAAATGAAAATTTTAGAGTTTATGTATCCAAAAAATTGAAACCTATAATAAATGTAAGTGAAAAAAATTATTTCACGCACTCAAAAGGAACACCAAAGTTTTGTTATCCATGTTTGGGAAATTCCACTAGTACAATGCCTAATAGCTTGGTGGAATTTTATAAGAAAGAGATTTCCAATTAGTCCTAACATATTTTAAATGTGGTGGATACGCATGCCCGAAACTTGTTGAAGATGCAAATGACCTAATGATCCAAAAATTTTGAGTAGAAAAATTAAATTCTAAAGCTAACGTGTGGTAGGATATTTACCATAGCCAAACAACCCATGTTTTGCCTTTTTTTAAAAAAAATGGACCTAACAATCAGAAATCATTGTAAATGTTTTGGTCAATTAATCATGTTTAACGGCTATAATTTTTATTAGAAATGACTTATGGTTCGGGAGTCAATACTCAGTTAAAAATTCTTCGCCCCCCCTTTTCCGATGATTGCAAAACCTAAAATATAAAAAACTAGAAGAGTTTACTTTCCTTAAAAATCACAGATACTTTTTGGGAAATTCCACTTGTACAACCCCTAATAGCTTGGTGGAATTTTATAAGAAAGAGATTTCTAATTGATCCTAACATGTTTTAAACATGGATATGCATGCCTGAAATATGTTTAAGATGCAAATGACCAAATGATCCCGAAATTTCTAGGAGTAGAAAAATTAAATTCGCAAATTAACGTGCGGAGGGATATTTAGAAGAGCTAAACAACCCACTTTTTGCCTATTTTACAAAAATTGGACCTAACAATCATAGATTAGCATAAATGTTTTGATCGATAAATGATGTGCAATGGCTATAATTTTCGTTAGAATTGACTTATGGTTTTGGAGTCAACACTTAGTTAAAAATGCCTTGCCCCCTCTTTTCCGATGATTGCAATACCTAATATATAAAAAACTACAAAAGTTTACAATCCTTCAAAATCACAGATACTTTTTGGAATTATCTCTCTCAGCATTTGTGCATTTCCATTTTGGATGTTCAATTTTTTTTCAAATCCAAACTTGAGTTCTCACTCTCCCACTTTTCTTGTAAATCAAAAGATAAGGCAAATAGATCACAAAAAATGACAATTTTAGAGTTTATGTATTAAAAAAATGGAAATCTAAAATAAATGTAAGTGAAGCAAATTATTTCACACACTAAAAATGAACACCAAAGTTTTGTTGTCCATGTTTGGGAAATTCCACTAGTACAACCCCTAATATCTATGTGGAATTTTATAAGAAAGAGATTTCTACTTGATCCTACCATGTTTAAAGTGTGGATATGCATGCCTGAAACATGTTGAAGATGCAAATGACCTAATGATACAAAAATTTCTAGGTGTAGAAAAAATTAAATTCTCAAGTTAACGTGCGGTGGGATATTTACCTGAGCCAAACAGCCCACTTTTTGCCTATTTTACAATAAGCGGACCAAACAATCATTGATCATCGTAAATATTTTGATCGATTAATGATGTGTAATGGCTAGAATTTTTGTTTGAAATGACTTATGGTTTGGGAGTCAACACTCGGTTAAAAATGCCTCGGCCCCCTTTTCCAATGATTGAAAAACCTAATATATAAAAAACTAAAAGAGTTTACAATCCTTAAAAATCACTGATACTTTTTGGAAGTATCTCAGTCACAATTTGTGCATTTCAATTTTGGATGTTCAATTTCTTTTCAAATCCAAACTTGAGTTTTCACTCTCCCATTTTCTCGTAAGCAAAAATATAAGGCAAAAAGATCACAACAAGATGAAAATTTTAGAGTTTATGTATGCAAAAAATTGAAAACTACAATAAATGTAAATGAAGAAAATTATGTCAAGCACAAAAAATGAACACCAAGCCTTTGTTATCTTTTTTTGGGAAATTCCCCTAGTACAACCCCTAATAGATTGGTGGAATTTTATAGGAAAGAGATTTTTAATTGATCCTAACATGTTTAAAATGTGGAGATGCAAGCCTGAAACATGTAGAAGATGCAAATGACCTAATGATCAAAAAATTTCATGGAATAGCAAAAATTAAATTCTCTAGTTAACGTGCAGTGGGACATTTACTAGAGACAAACAACCCAATTTTTTCCTATTTTAAAAAAAGCGGACCTAACAATCATAGATCATCATAAATGTATTGATCGATTAATGATGTGTAACGGCTATAATTTTTGTTAGAAATGATTTAAGGTTCGGGAGTCCTCCCCCCACCCCCCCCCCCCCCCACACACACACACACACACACTATTTTGATGATTGCAAAACCTAATATATAAAAAACTATAAGAGTTTACAATCCTTAAAAATCACAAATACTTTTCTGAATTATATCTATCAGAATTTGTACCTTTCCATTTTGGATGTTCAATTTTTTTTCAAATCCAAACTTGAGTTTTCACTCTCCCATTTTTCTCGTAAACAAAAAGAAAAGGCAAATAGATCACAAAAAAATGAAAATTTTAGATTTTATGTATGCAAAAATTTGAAAACTATAATAAATGTAAGTGAAGAAATTTTTTTCACGCACTAAAAATGAACTCCAAAGTTTCGTTATCCATGTTTGGGAAATTCCACTAGTACAACCTCTAATAGCTTGAAGGAATTTTATAAGAAAGAGATTTCTAATTGATCCTAACATGTTTTAAATGTGGTGGATATGCATGCCTATAACATGTTGAAGATGCAAATGACCCAATGATCCAAAAATTTCGTGTAGAAAAAATTAAATTTTCAAGTTAACAAGTGGTGGGATACTTACCAAAGCCAAGCAACCTAGTTTTTGCCAATTTTACAAAAAAAAGGACCTAACAATTATAGATCATCGTAAATGTGTTGATTCATTAATGTTGTGTAACGGCTATAATTTTTGTTAGAAATGACTTATGGTTAGGGAGTCAACACTTAGTTAAAAATTCACCCTCCCCCCCCCCCCCCCCACTTTTCGATGATTGCAAAACCTAATATATAAAAAATAAAAGAGTTTACAATACTTAAAAATCACATATACTTTTTGGAATTATCTCACTCAGAATTTGTGCATTTCTATTTTGGATGTTCAAATTTTTTTCAAATCCAAACTTGAGTTTTCACTCTCCCATTTTTCTCGTAAACAAAAAGAAAAGGCAAATAGATCGGACAAAATGAAAATATTAGTGTTTATTTATGCAAAAAATTCAAAACTATAATAAATGTAAGAAAATAAAATTATTTCACTCACTAAAAATGAACACCAAAGTTTTGTTATCAATGTTTGGGAAATTCCACTAGTACAACCCCTAATAGTTTGGTTGAATATAATAAGAAAGAGATTTATAATTGATCCTAACATGTTTTAAATGTGGTGGATATGGATGCCTAAGACATGTTGAAGAATCAAATGACCTATTTATAAAAAAAATTATTGGAGTAGACAAAATTAAAATCTCAAGTTAACGTGTGGTGGGATATTTACCAGAGCCAAACAACCCACTTTTTGCCTATTTTACAAAAAGCAGACCTAACAAACATTGATCAGCGTAAATGTTTTTATCGATTAATGATGTGTAATGGCTATAATTTTTGTTACAAATGACTTATGGTTTTGGGAGTAAACACTCAGTTAAAAATGCCACGCCCCCCCTTTTCGATGATTGCAAAACCTAATATATAAAAAACTAAATGATTTTACTATCCATAAAAATCACAGATACTTTTTGGAATTATCTCTCTCAGCATTTGTGCATTTCCATTTTGGATGTTAATTTTTTTTTTCAAATCCAAACTTGAGTTTTCACTCTCTCATTTTTCTCATAAACAAAAAGATATGGCAATTAGATAAAAAAAAAATGGAAAAAATTAGAGTTTATGTATGCCAAAAATTGAAAACTATAATAAATGTAAGTTAAGAAAAATATTTTTCACACTAAAAAATGAACACCAAGGTTTTGTTATCCATGTTTGGGAAATTTCACTAGTAGAACCCCTAATTGCTTGGTGGAATTTTATAAGAAAGAGATTTCTAATTGATCATAAAATGTTTTAAATGTGGCGGATATGCATGCCTATAATATGTTGAAGATGCAAATGACCTAATGATCAAAAAATTTCAAAGAGTAGAAAAAATTAAATTCTCAAGTTAACAAGCTGTGGGATATTTACCAGAGCCAGGCAACCCACTTAAAAGCGGACCTAACAATCATTGATCACAAAAATCTTCCATTTTGGATGTTCAATTTCTTTTCAAATCCAAACTTGAGTTTTCAATCTTCCATTTTTCTCATAAACAAAAAGCCAAGGCAAATAGATCACAACAAAATGAAAATTTTAGAGTTTATGTATGCAAAAAATTGACAACTATAATAAATGTAAGTAAATAAAATTATTTCATGCCCTCAAAATGAACACCAAAGTGTTGGTATCCATGTTTGGAAAATTCCACTAGTGCAACCCCTAATAACTTGGTGAACTTTTATAAGAAAGATATTTCTAATTAATCCTAACATGTTTTAAATGTGGATATGCATGCTTGAAATATGTTGAAGAAGCAAATGACCTAATGACCCAAAATTTTCAAGGAGTAGAAAAAATTAAACTCAAGTTAACGTGCAATGGGATATTTACCAGAGCCAAACAACCCACTTTTAACCTATTTTACAAAAAGCGGACCTAACAATCATATATCGTCGTAAATGGTTTGATTGATTAATGATGCGTAATGGCTATAACTTTTTTTATAAATAATTTATCGTTTGGGAGTCAACACTAAACTAAAAAGGCATCACCCCCCATTTTTAAAATGATTGCAAAACCTAATAGATAAAAAACTAAAACAGTTTACAATCCTTAAAAATCACATATACTTTTTGGAATTATCACTCTCAACATTTGTGCATTTCCATTTTTTATGTTCAATTTCTTTTCAAATCGAAACTTGAGTTTTTACTCTCCCATTTTGGTGGAAACAAAAAGAACAGGCAAATGCATCACACCAAAATGAAAATTTTAGAGTTTATGTTTGTAAAATATTGAAAACTGTACTAAATGTAAGTGAAAAAAATTATGTCACGGACTAAAAATGAACTCCAAAGTTTTGTTATCCATGTTTGGGAAATTCCACTAGTGCAACGCCTAATAGCTTGGTGGAATTTTATAAGAAAGAGATTTCTAATTGATCCTAAAATATTTTAAATGTGGTGGATATGCATGCCTATATCATGTTGAAGATGCAAATGACCTAATGATCGAAAAATTTCAAAGAGTAGAAAAAAGTAAATTCTCTAGTTAACAAGCGGTGGGATATTTACCAAAGCCAAGCTACCCACATTTTGCCTATTCTCAAGCTAAAAATCATTGATCATCTTAAATTTTTTGATCGATTAATGATGTGCAACGGGTATAATTTTTGTTAGAAAAGATTTATGTTTTGGGATTCAACACTAAGTTAAACACCCCCCCCCCCCCCCCCCCCTCCCCTCCCCTCAACTTTTCCGATTATTGCAAAACCTTATATATAAAAAACTAAAAGAGTTTACAATCCTTAAAAATCGCAGACACTTTTTGGAATTATCTCTCTCCACATTTGTGTATTTCCATTTTGGATGTTCAATTTTTTTTCAAATCCAAACTTGAGTTTTCAATCTCCCATATTTCTCGTAAGCAAAAAGCCAAGGCAAATAGATCACAACAAAATGAAAATTTTAGAGTTTATGTATGTAATAAATTGACAACTATAAAAAATTTAAATGAAGAAAATAATTTCATGCACTAAAAATAAACACCAAAGTTTTGTTATCCATATTTGGGAAATTCCACTAGTACAACCCCTAGTAACTTGGTGAACTTTTATAAAAAAGAGATTTCTAATTGATCCTAACATCTTTTAAATGTGGATATGCATGCCTTAAACATGTAGAAGATGCAAATGACCGAATGATCAAAAAATATCGAGTAGAAACAATTAAATTCTCTTGTTAACGTGCAGTGGGATATTTACCACACCCAAACAACCCACTTTTTGCCTACTTTTCAAAAAGCGGACCTAACAATCATAGATCATCGTAAATGTTTTCATCGAATAATGTTGTGTAATGGCTATATTTTTTGTTAGAAATGATTTATGGTTTGGGAGTCAACACTCAGTCGAAAATGCCTCCCCCCCCCCCACTCCGCTTTTCTGATGATTGCAAAACCTCATATATAAAAAAATATAAGAGTTTACAATTCTTAAAAATCACAGATACTTTTTGGAATTATCTCTCTCATAATTTGTGCTTTTGCATTTTGGATGTTGAATTTTTTTTCAAATCAAAATATGAGTTTTCACTCTCTCAATTTTCTCATAAACAAATAAACCAGGCAAATAGATCACAACAAAATGAAAATTTTAGATTTTATGTATGCAAAAAAGTCACAACTATAATAAATGTACGTGAAGGAAATTATTTCATGCACTAAAAATGAACATCAAAGTTTTGTTATCCTTGTGTGAGAAATTCCACTAGAACAACGCCAAATAGCTTGGTGGAATTTTATAAGAAAGAGATTTCTAATTGATCTTAAGATGTTTTAAATGTCATGGATATGCATGCCTATAACATCTTGAAAATGCAAATGACCTAATAATCCAAAAATGTCGAGTAGAAAAAATTAAATTCTCAAGTTAACAATTGGTGGGATATTTACCAGAGCCAAGCAACCCACTTTTTGCCAATTTTACAAAAAACGAACCTAACAATCATAGATCAACGTAAATGTTTCTATTGATTAATGTTGTGTAACAGCTATAATTTTTGTTACAAATGACTTATGGTTTGGGAGTCAACACTTAGTTAAAAATGCCCCCCCCCCCCCCCCCCCCCCCCCTTTTTCGATGATTGCAAAACCTAATATATAAAAAGCTAAAAGAGTTTACAATCCTTAAAAATGAAAGAAATTTTTGGAATTGTCTCACCCAACATTTGTGAATTTTCATTTAGGATGTTCAAATTTTTTTCAAATCCAAACTCGAGTTTTCACTCTCCCTTTTTTCTCGTAAACAAAAAGATAAGGCGAATAGATCGCAACAAAATAAAAATTTTAGAGTTTATGTATGCAAAAAATTCAAAAATCAAATAAATGCAAGTGAAGAAAATTATTTCACGCACTAAAAATTATTCTTCACCCCCCCTTCACCGATGATTGCAAAAACTAATTTATAAAAAAATAAAAGAGTTTACTATCCTTAAAAATCACAGATACTTTTTCGAATTATCTTACTCTGTATTTATACAATTCCATTTTGGATGTTATATTTTTTTCAAATCCAAACTTGAGTTTTCTCTCTCTCATTTTTCCCGTAAACAAAAAGATAAAGCAAATAGATCACAACAAAGTGAAAATTTTAGAGTTTATGTATGAAAAAAATTGAAAACTATAATAAATGTAAGTGAATAAAATTATTTCACGCACTAAAAATGAACACCAAAGTTTTGTTATCCATGTTTGAGATATTCCACTAGTACAACCCCTAATAGCTTGGTGGAATTGTATAAGAAAGAGATTTCTAATTGATCCTAACAAGTTTTAAAAGATGATATGCATACCTGAAACATGTTGAAGATGCAAATGACCTAATTATCTAAAAATTTCAAGGTGTAGAAAAAATTAAATTCTCAAGTTAACGTGTGGTGAGATATTTTACCAGAGCCAAAACCCACTTTTTACCCAATTTACAAAAATCGGACCTAACCATCATAGATCATCGCAAATGTTTTGATTGATTAATGATGTGTAACGGCTATAATTTTTGTTAGCGATGACATATGGTTTGGGAGCCAACACTCAGTGAAAAAAGCCTTGTCCACCCTTTTCCGATGATTGCAAAACCTAATATATAAAAAACTAAAAAAGTTTACAATCCCTAAAAATCACAAATACTTTTTGGAATTATCTCTTTTAGCATTCTTGCATTTCCATTTTGGATGATCAATATTTTTTCAAACCCAAACTTGAGTTTTCACTCTCCCATTTTTCTCGAAAACAAAAAGATATGGCAAATTGATCACAACAAAATGAAAATTTTAGAGTTTATGTATGAAAAAATTGAAAACTATAATAAATGTAAGTGAAGAGAATTATTTCATACACTTAAAATGAACACCAAAGTTTTGTTATCCACGTGTGGGGAAATTCCACAAGTACAAACCCTAATGGCCTTGTGGAATTTTATAAGAAAGAGATTTCTAATTGATCCTAACATGTTTTGAATGTTGATATGCGTGCCTGAAACATGTTGAAGAGGCAAATGACCTATTGATCCTAAAATTTCCAGGAGTAGAGAAAATTAAATTCTGAAGTTAACATGCGGTGGGATATTTACAGGAACCAATCAACCCACTTTTTGCCTATTTTACAAAAAGCAGACCTAACAATCATAGATGATCATAAATGTTTTTATTGATTAATGATGTGTAATGGCTATAATTTTTGGTTGAAATGACTTATGGTTTGGGAGTCAACACTCAGTTAAAAATGCATATTCCACCCTTTTTTGATGATTGCAAAATCGAATATATAAAAAATTAAAAAGTTTACAATCCTTAAAAAAGAAAGATACTTTTGGGAATTATCTTTCTCAGCATTGGTGCATTTCCATTTTGAATATTCAATACTTTTTTAAATCCAAACTTGTGTTTTCACTCTCCCAGTTTTCTCATAAACAAAAAGACAAGGCAAATAGATCACAAAAAAATGAAAATTTTAGAGTTTATGTATGCAAAAAATTAAAACTATTAAAAATGTAAGTGAAGAGAATTATTTCATGCACTAAAAATGAACAAAAAAGTTTTGTTATCTGCGTGGGGAAATTCCACTAGTACAACCCGTAATTGCTTGGTGGAATTTTATAAGAAAGAGATTTGTAATTGATCCTAACATGTTTTAAATGTCGATATGCATGCTTGAAACATGTTGAAGATGCAAAGGACCTCCAAAATTTTTAAGTAGTAGAAAAAAATTAAAATCTCAAGTTAATGTGTGGTGGGATATTTACCAGAGCCAAACAACCCACTTTTTGCCTATTTTACAAAAAGCGGACCCAACAATCATAGATCATCTTAAATGTTTTGATCTATTAATGATGTGTAATGGCTATATGTTAGAAATGACTTTTTGGTTTGGGAGTCAACAGTCAGTTAAAAATGCCTCGCCCCCCTTTTCCGATGATTGGAAAACCTAATATATAAAAATTTAAAAGAGTTAACAATCACTGATACTTTTTAGAATTATCTCTCTCAGTATATGTAAAATTCCATTATTGATGTTCAATTTTTTTTCAAATACAAACTCGGGTTTTCACACTTCCATTTTTCTTGTAAACAAAAAGATAAGGCAAATAAATCACAACAAAATAAAAATTTTAGAGTTTATGTATGCAAAAAATTGAAAAATATAATAAATGTAAGTGAAGAACAATATCTCACGCACTATAAATGAACACCAAAGTTTTGTTATCCATGTTTGAAAAATTCCACAAGTACAACCCCTAATAGCTTGAAGGAATTTTATAAGAAAGAGATTTCTAAATGATCCTAACAAGTTTAAAATGTGGTTATGCATGCCTGAAACATGTTGAAGACACAAATGACCTAATGATCCAAAAATTTCAAGGACTTGAAAAAAATAATTTCTCAAGTTAACATGCGGTGGGATATTTACTAGAGCCAAACAACCCACTTTTTGCCTATTTTACAAAATGAGGACCTAACAATCATAGATCATCGTAAATTTTTTGATCAATTAATGATGTGTAACGTCAATAATTTTTGTTAGAAATTACTTATGGTTTGGCATCAACACTCAGTTAAAAATGCCTCACTCCCCCTTTTCCAATGATTGCAAAACCTAATATATAAAGAAGTAAAAGAGTTTACAATGCTTAAAAATCACTGATACTTTTTGGAATTATCTCTCTCAGCATTTGTGCATTTCCATGTTGGATGTTCAATTTTTTTTCAAATCCAAACATGAGTTTTCACTCTCCCATTTTTCCTTTGAACAAAAAGATAGGGCAAATAGAGCACAAAAAAATGAAAATTTTAGAGTTTATGCATGAAAAAAATTGAAAACTACAATGAATTCAAGTGAAGAGAATTATTTCACGCACTAAAAATTAACACCAAAGTTTTGTTATCCATGTTTGGGGAAATTCCACTAGTACAACCCCTAATAGCTTGGTAGAATTTTATAAAAAAGAGATTTCTTATTGATCCAAACATGTTTTAAATGTGGATATGCATGCCTGAAACATGTTGAAGATACAATTGACCTAATGATCCAAAAATTCAAGTAGTAGGATATTTACCTGAGCCAAACAACCCACTTTTTGCCTATGTTATAAAAAGCATACCTAACAATCATAGATCATTGTAAATGTTTTGATCAATTAATGATGTGTAACGGCTATAATTTTTGTTAGAAATGACTTATGGTTTGGGAATCAACACTCAGTTAAAAATACTTCACCCACCCTTTTACGATGATTGCAAAACTTAATATATAAAAAACTAGAAGAGTTTAAAATCCTTAAAAATCATAGATACTTTTTAGAATTATCTCTCTCAGCATTTGTGCATTTCCATTTTGGATGTTCAATTTTTTTTCAAATCCAAACTTGAGTTTTCACTCTCCTAATTTTCTCGTAAAAAAAAATAATAAAGCAAATAAATCACAAAAAATGAAAATTGTAGAGTTTTTATTTGCAAAAAATTGAAAAATTTAATAAATGTAAGTGAATAAAATTATTTCATGCACTAAAAATGAACACGAAAGTTTTGTTATCCATGTTTTGGAAATTACACTTCTACAACCCTTAATAGCATGGTGGATTTTTATAAGAAAAAGATTTCTAATATCCTATCATGTTTTAAATATGGATAAGGATGCCTGAAACTTGTTGAAGATGCAAATGACCTAATGATCCAAAATTTTTAAGGTGTAGAAAAAATTAAATTCTCAAGTTAACGTGCAGTGGGAAATTTAGCAAAACCAAACAACCCACTTTTTTCTTATTTTACAAAAAGCTGACCTAACAATCATCGATTAATGATGTGTAACGGCTATAATTTTTGTTAGAAATGACTTATGGTTTGGGAGTCAACACTAAGTTAAAAATGCCTCACTGCCCCTTTTCCGATGAATTCATAACCTAATATATAAAAAACTAAAAGAGTTTACAATCCTTAAAAATTACTGATACTTTTTGGAATTATCTCTCTCAGCATTTTTCCATTTCAATTTTGGATGTTCAATTTTTTTTCAAATCCAAACTTGCATTGTCACTCTCCCATTTTTCTCGTAAACAAATAGATAAGGCAAATAGATCACAACAAAATGATAATTTTAGAGTTTATGTATGCAAAAAATTGAAAACTATAATAAATTTAAGTGAAGATAATTATTTCATGCACAAAAAAAGAACCCCAAATTTTTGTTCTCCATGTTTGGGGAAATTCCACTAGTACAACCCCTTATAGCTTGGTGTAATTTTATAAGAAAGAAATCTCTATTTGACACTAACATGTTTTAATTTTGGATATGCATGCTTGAAACATGTTGAAGATGTAAATGACCTAATGATCCAAAAATTTGAAGGAGTAGAAAAAATTAAATTCTCAAGTTAACGTGCGGTGGGATAATTACCAGAGCCAAACAACCCACTTTTTGCCTATTTTCAAAAAAGTAGACCTAAAAATCATAGATCATAGTACATGTTTTGATCAATTAATGATGTGTAACGCCTATAATTTTTGTTTGAATAGACTTAATGGTTTGGGAGTCAACACCCATTTAAAAATGCCTCGCCCCCCTTTCCAGATGATTCCAAAACCTAATATATAAAAAACTAAACGAGTTTATAATCCTTAAAAATCACAAATACTTTTTGGAATTATCTCTCTCAGAATTTGTGCTTTTCCATTTTGGATGTTCAATTTTTTTCAAATCCAAACTTGAATTTTCACTCTCCCATTTTTCTCATAGACAAAAAGATAAGGCAAATAGATCGCACCAAAATTAAAATCTTTGAGTTTATGAATGAAAAAAATTGAAAACTAAGTGAAGAAAATTATTTCACGCACTAAAAATGAACACTATAGTTTTGTTATCCAGGTTTTGGGAAATTCCACTAGTACAACCTCTAATAGCTTGGTGTAATTTTATAAGAAAGATTTCTAATTGACCCTAAAATGTTTTAAATTTGGATATGCATGCCTGAAACATGTTGAAAATGCAAATGACCTAATGATCCAAAAATTTCAAGAAGTAAAAAAAATTAAATTCTCAAGTTAACGTGCGGTGGGATATTTACCAGAGCCAAACAACCCACTTTGAGCCTATTTTACAAAAAGCGGAGCTAACATTCTTTGATGATCGTAAATGTTTTGATCAGTTAATGATGTGTAACGGCTATAATTTTTGTAAGAAATGACTTATGATTTGGGAGTCAACACTTAGTTAAAAATGCCTCGCTCCCTCTTTTCCGATCATTGCAAAATCTAATATATAAAAAACTAAAAGAGTTTACAATCCTTAAAAATCACAAATAATTTTTGGAATTATCTCTCTCAGCATTATCCATTTCCATTTTGGATGTTAAATTTTTTTTCAAATCCAAACATGAGTTTTCACTCTCCTATTTTTCTCGTAAACAAAAAGAAAAGGCAAATAGATCACAAAAAAATGAAAATTTTAGAGTTTATGCATGCAATAAATTCATGTGAAGAAAATTATTTCACGCACTAAAAATGAACACCAAAGTTTTATTATCCATGATTCGGAAAATTCCACTAGTACAACCCCTAATAGCTTGGTGGGATTTTATAAGAAAGAGATTTCTAATTGATCCTAACATGTTTTAAATTTGGATATGCATGCCTTAAAAATGTTGAACAAGCAAATGATCTAATGACCCAAAAATTTCAAGGAGTAGAAAAAATTAAATTCTCAATTTAACGTGTGGTGGGATATTTACGAGAGCCAAACAACCCACTTTTTTCCAATTTTACAAAAATCAGACCTAACAATCATAGATCATCGTAAATATTTTGTTTGATTAATGATGTACAACAGCTATAATTTTTGTTAGAAATGACTTATGGTTTGGGAGTCAACACTCAGGTAAAATGCATCGCCCCCGCTCATCCGAAGATTGCAAAACCTAATATATAATAAACTAAAAGAGTTTACAATCCTTAAAAATCATAGATACTTTTTCGAATTATCTCTCTTAGTATTTGTGCATTTCCACTTTGGATGTTCAATTTTTTTTCAAATCTAAACTTGATTTTTCAGTCTCCCATTTTTCTCGTAAACAAAAAGATAAGGCAAATAGATCACAACAAAATTAAAATTTTAGAGTTTATGTATGATAAAAATTGAAAACTAAGTGAAGAAAATTATTTCACGCACTTAAAATGGACACCAAAGTTTTGTTATCCATGTTCCAGAAATTCCACTAGTACCACCCCTAATAGCCTTGGGGAATTTGATAAGAATGAGATTTCTAATTGATCTTAACATGTTTTAAATGATGATATGCATGCCTGAAACATGTTAAACTTGCAAATGACCTAATGATACAAAAATTTCTAGGTTTTTAAAAAATTAAATTCTCAAGTTAACTTGCGGTGGGATATTTACCACAGCCAAACAACCCACTTTTGCCAATTTTAAAAAAAGCGAACCTAAAAATCATAGATCTTGGTAAATGTTTTGATCGATTAATGATGTGTAACACCAATAATTTTTTTTAGAAATGACTTATGGTTTGGGAGTCAATACTCATTTAAAAACGCTAGCCCCCCCCACCCCCTATTTTCATATGATTGCAAAACCTTATATATAAAAAACTAAAAGAGTTTACAATCCTTAAAAATCACATATACTTTTTGGAATTATCTCTCTCAGAATTTGTGCATTTTCGTTTTGGATGTTCAATTTTTTTTTCAAATCAAAACTTTAGTTTTCACCCTCCCATTTTTCTTGTAAACAAAAAAATATGGCAAAAAGATCATAAAAAAATTAAATTTTTTGAGTTTATGTATGTAAAAAATTGAAACCTAAGCGGAGAAAATCTCAAGCACTAAAAATCAACACCAAAGTTTTGTTATCTATGTTTGGGGAAATTCCACTAATACAACCCATAATAGCTTGGTTGAATTTTATAAGAAAGAGATTTCTAATTGATCCTAACAAGTTTAAAACTATCATATGCATGCCTGAATCATGTTGAAGATGAAAATGACCTAATGATCCAAAAATTTCTAGAAGTAGAAAAAATTAAATTCTCCAGTTAACGTGAGGTGGGACATTTTACCAGAGCCAAACAACCCACTTTTTGCCAATTTTACAAAAAGCGGACCTAACAGTCATAGATCATCATAAATATTTTGATCGATTAAAGTTGTGTAACGGCTATAATTTTTGTTAGAAATGACATATGGTTTGGGAGTCAACACTCAGGTAAAAATGCCTCCCCTCCCCCCCCCCCCCCCCCCCCCCCCCCCCCCGCAGCTTCTGATGATTGCGAAACCTAATATATAAAAAACTAAAAGAGTTTACAATCCTTAAAAATCACAGATACTTTTTCAAATTATCTCTCTTAGAATTTGTGCATTTCCATTTTGGATGTTTAATTTCTTTTCAAATCCAAATTTGAGTTTTCACTCTCCCATTTTTCTCGTAAACAAAAAGATAAGGCAAATAGTTCACAACAAAATTAAAATTTTAGAGTTTATGTATGCTAAAAATGTAAAACTAAGTGAAGAAAACTATTTCACGCTCTTAAAATGAACAACAAAGTTTTTTTATCCATGTTTGGGAAATTCCACTAATACAACCCCTAATAGCCTGGTGGAATTTTAAAAGAAACAGATTTCTAATTGATCCTAACATGTTTTAAATGATGATATGCATTCCTGAAACATGTTAAAGATGCAAATGACCTAACGACACAAAAATTTAAAGGTGTAGAAAAAATTAAATTCCCAAGTTAACGTGCGGAGGGATATTTACCAGAGCCAAACAACCCATTTATGCCTATTTTACAAAAATCATAGATCTTGGTAAATGTTTTGATCGATTAATGATGTATAATGCCAATAAGTTTTGTTAGAAATGACTTATGTTTTGGGAGTCAACACTCATATAAAAATTCTTCCCCCCCCCCCCCCCCCCCCCCCCCCCCTTATTTTTAGATGATTGCAAAACCTAATATATAAAAAACTAAAAGAGTTTACAATCCTTAAAAATCACATATACTTTTTGGAATTATCTCTCTTAGCATTTGTGCATTTCCATTTTGGATGCTCAATTTTTTTTCAAATCCAAACTTGAGTTTTCACTCTCCCTTTTTTCTCGTAAACAAAAAGATAAGGCAAATAGATCACAACAAAATTAATTTTTTTTAGTTTATTTAGGTATAAACTTGAAAACTAGGTGACGAAAATTATTTCACGCACTAAAAATTAACAGCAAAGTTTTGTTATCCATGTTTGGAGAAATTCCACTAGTACAACCCCTAATAGCTTTGTTGAATTTTATAAAAAAGTGATTTCTAATTGATCCTTACAAGTTTAAAATTTGGATATGCATGCATGAATTATGTTGAAGATAGAAGTGACCTAATGATCCAAAAATTTCTAGAAGTAGAAAAAATTAAATGCTCAAGTAAACGTGCGGTGGGATATTTACCCTAAACCCTAAAAAGTCTTAAATTATGATATTCATAATTGAATCATGTTGAAGATGCAAATGACCCAATGATCCAAAAATTTCTAGATGTAGAAAAAATTAAATTCTCAAGTTAACGTCCGGTGGGATATTTACCCTAAAAACCCTAACAAGTTTTAAATTATGATATGAATGCCTGAATGATGTTGAAGATGCAAATGACCTAATGATCCAAAATTTTCTAGAAATAGAAAAAATTAATTTCTCAAGTTAATGTGCGGTGGGATATTTACCAGAGCCAAACAACCCACTTTTTGCCTATTTTAAAAAACTCGGACGTAACAAGCATCGGTCACCTTAACTATTTTGATCGATTAATGATGTGTAATGGCTATAATTTTTGTTAGAAATGACTTATGGTGTGGGAGTCAACACTCAGTTAAAAATACATCGCCCCTCCCTCTTCCGATGATTACAAAACCTAATAGATAAAAAACTAAAAGTGTTTACAATCCTTAAAAATCACAGATACTTTTTCGAATTATTTCACTCAACAGTGGTGCATTTCCATTTTGGATTTTCAATTTTTTTTCAAATCCAAATTTGAGTTTTCACTCTCCCATTTTTATCGTAAACAAAAAGATAAGGCAAATAGATGACAAAAAAATTAAAATTTTAGAGTGTATGTATGCTAAAAATGGAAAACTAAGTGAAGAAAATTATTTCAGGCACTTAAAAAGAACACCAAAGTTTTGTTATCCATGTTTGGGAAATTCCACTTGTACAACTCCTAATAGTTTGGTGGAATATTAAAAGAAAGAGATTTCCAATTGGTCCTAACATGTTTTAAATTATGGTTTGCATGCCTAAAATATGTTAAAGATGCAAATGACCTAATGATACAAAAATTTCAAGGTGTAGAAAAAATTAAATTCTCAAGTTAACGTGCGGAGGGATATTTACCAGAGCCAAACAATCCACTTTTGCCTATCATAAAAAAAGCAGACCTAAAAAACATAGATCATGGTAAATGTTTTGATCGATTAATGATGTGTAATGCCAATAATTTTTGTTAGAAATGACTTATGTTTTTGGAATCAACACTCATTTAAAAATTCCTCCCCACTTTGCCTGCGAACACCCCCCCCCCCTCAATTTTCATATGATTGCAAAACCTCATATATAAAAAACTAGAAGAATTTAAAATCCATAAAAATCACATATACTTTTTGGAATTATCTCTCTTAGCATTTGTGCATTTCCATTTTGGATGTTCAATTTTGTTTCAAATCCAAACTTGAGTTTTCACTCTCCTATTTTTCTCGTAAAAAAAGATAAGGCAAATAGATCACACCAATTTTAAATCTTTTGAGTTTATGTAGGTAAATAATTGAAATCTAAGAGAAGAAAATTATTTCACGCACTAAAAATCAACAATAAAGTTTTGTTATCCATGTTTGGGGAAATTCCACTAGTACAACTCCAAATACCTTTGTTGAATTTTATAAGAAAGAGATTTCTATTGATCCTAAAAAGTTTTAAATTTGGATATGCATGCCTGAATCATGTTGAAGATGCAAATGACTGAATGATCCAAAATTTTCTAGAAGTAGAAAAAATTAAATTCTCAAGTTAACGTGTGGTGGGAAATTTAACCTAAACCGTAACAAGTTTTAAATTATGATATGCATGCCTGAATCATATTGATAATGCAAATGACCTAATGATCCAAAAATTTCTAGAAGTACAAAAAATTAAATTCTCAAGTTAACGTGCGGTGGGATATTTACAAGAGCCAAACAACCCACTTTTTGCCTATTTTACAAAAAGCGGTCCTAATAATCATAGATCATCGTAAATGTTTTGATCGATTAATGATGTGTAACGGCTATAATTTTTTTAGAAATGACTAATGGTTTTGAAGTCAACACACAGTTAAAAATGCCTCCCCCCCCCCTCTTCCGATGATTGCAAAACCTAATATATAAAAAAGTAAAAGAGTTTACAATCCTTAAAAATCACAGATAATTTTTTGAATTATCTCACTCAACATTTGGGCATTTCCATTTTCGATGTTCAATTTTTTTTCAAATCCAAACTTGATTTTTCACTCTCCTATTTTTCTCATAAACAAAAAGATAAGGCAAATAGATCTCAACAAAATTAAAATTTTAGAGTTTATGTATGCTAAAAATTGAAAACTTAGTGAAGAAAATTATTTCACGCACTTAAAATGAACACCAAAGTTTTGTTATCCATGTTTGGGAAATTCCACTAATACAACCCCTAATAGCTTGGTGGAATTTTATAAGAAAGAGATTTCTAATTCATCCTGTAATATTTTAAATGATGATATGGATGCCTGAAACATGTTAAAGATGCAAATGACCTAATGATACAAAACTTTCAAGGTGTAGAAAAAATTAAATTCTAAAGTTAATGTGTGATGGATATTTACGAGAGCCAAACAACCCAGTTTTTCCTATTTATAAAAAGTGGATATAAATATCATAGATCATGGTAAATGTTTTGATCGATTAATGATGTGTAACGCCAATAATTTTTGTTAGAAATGACTTATGTTTTGGTAGTCAACACTCATTAAAATGCTTTTCCATTTTGGATGTTCAATTTTTTTTCAAATCCAAACTTGTGTTTTCAGTCTCCCTTTTTCTCGTAAATAAAAAGATAAGGCAAATAGATCACAAAAAAAAAAAAAAAATTGAGTTTATGTAGGTAAAAATTGAAAACTAAGTGAAGAAAATTATTTCACGCACTAAAAATCAACAACAAAGTCTTGTTATCCATGTTTGGGAAAATTCCACTAGTACAACCCCTAATAGCTTGGTTGAATTTTATAAGAAAGAGATTTCTAATTGATCCTATCAAGTTTTAAATTTGGATATGCATGCCTGAATCATGTCGAAGATGCAAATGACCTAATGATCCAAAAATTTCTGGAAGTAGAAAAAATTAAATTCTCAAGTTAATGTGCAGTGGGATATTTACCAGAGCCAGAACACCCACTTTTTGCCTATTTTACAAAAAGTGGACCTAACAATCATAGATCATCGTAAATGTTTTGATCCATAAATTGTGTGTAACGGTTATAATTGTTGTTAGAAATGACTTATGGTTTGGGAGTCAACACTCAGTACAAATGCCTTGCACACCCCCTCCCCCCCTTTTCCAATGATTATAAAACCAAATATTTAAAAAACTAAAAGAGTTTACAAACCTTAAAAATCGCAGATACAATTTGGAATAATCTGCATTTTATTCTGGGTGTTCAATTTTTTTATCAAATCCTAACTTGAGTTTTCCTTCTCCTGTTTTTCTCGTTAACAAAGAGATAAAGCAAATAGATCACAAAAAAATGAAAATTTTGTGTTTATGTATGAAAAAAATTGAAAACTAAGAAAATTATTCCATGCACTAAAAATAAACACCAAAGTTTTGTTATCCCCTAATAGCTTGGTGGAATTTTAAAAGAAAGAGATTACTAATTGATCATAACATGTTTTAAATGTGCATATGCATGCCTGAAATATGTTGAAGATGCAAATGACCTAATGATCCAAAAATTTCAAGGAGTAGAAAAAATTAAATTCTCAAGTTAACGTGTGATGGGAAATTTACCAGAGCCAAACAACCCACATTTTTCTTATTTTACAAAAAGCGGACCTATCAATCATAGATCATCGTAAATGTTTTGATCAATTCATGATGTGTAACAGCTATAAATTTTGTTGGAAATTACTTATGGTTAGGGAGTCAACACTCAGGTAAAAATGCCTCGGGACCCCTTTTTCGACGATTGCTAAACCTAATATATAAAAAACTAAAAGATTTTACAATCCTTAAAAATCACATATACTTTTTGGAATTTTCTCTCTCTGAATTTGTGCATTTCCATTTTGGATGTTCAATTTTTTTTCAAATCCAAACTTGAGTTTTCACTCTCCCATTTTTCTCGTCAACAAAAAGAAAAGACAAATAGATCACAACAAAATGAAAATTTTAAAGTTTATGTATGATAAATATCGAAAAAAAGAATAAAATTATGTGAATAAAATTATTACACACACTAAAAATGAATATCAAAGTTTTGTAATCCATGATTGGGGAAATTCCACTAGTACAACCCCTAATAGCTAGGTGGAATATTAAAAGAAAGAGATTTCTAATTGATCCTAACATGTTTTAAATTTGGATATGCATGCCAGAAACATGTTGAAGATGCAAAACACCTAATGATACAAAAGTTTTGATGAGTAGAAAAAATTAAATTATCAAGTTAATGTGCGATGGGATATTTACTAGAGACAAACGGCTCTTTCGATAATTGCAAATCCAAATATATAAAAAAAAGAATAGTTTACAATCCTTAAAAATCACATATACTTTTTGGAATTATCTCTCTCAGCATTTGTGCATTTCCATTTTGAATGTTTAATTTTTTGTCAAATCTGAATTTCAGTTTTCAGTCTCCCATTTTTCTCGTAAACAAAAAGATAAGGCAAATAGATCACAACAAAATGAAAATTTTAGGGTTTATGTATGTAAAAAATTGAAAAATATAAGAAATCTAAGTGAAGAAAATTATTTCACGCACTAAAAATGAACTCCAAAGTTTTGTTATCCATGTTTGGTAAATTCCACTAGTACAACCCCGAATAGCTTGGTGGAATTTTACAAGAAAGAGATTTCTAATTGATCCTAACAAGTTTTATGTGCGGATATGCTTGCCTGAAACATGTTGACGATGCATATGACCTAATGATCCAAAAATTTCAAGGAGTAGAAAAAATTTAATTCTCAAGTTAACGTGCGGTGGAATATTTACCAGAGCCAAACAACCCACTTTTTGCTTATTTTACAAAAGGAGGACCTAACAATGATAGACCATCGTAAATATTTTGATCGATTAATGATGTGTAACGACTATAATTTTTATTAGAAATGACTTAGGGTTTGGGAGTCAACACTCATTTAAAAATGCAACCACCCCCCCACACCCCCTCCCCCCCCCCCCCCCCCCCCCCCCCCCCCCCCCCCCCCCCCCACACACACCTTTTTTGATGATTGCAAAACCTAATATATAAAAAACTAAACGAGTTTAAAATTCTTAAAAATCATAGATACTTTTGGGAATTATCTCTCTCAGCATTTGTGCATTTCGATTTTTTATGTTCAATGTTTTTTCAAATCCAAACTTGAGTTTTCACTCTCCCATTTTTCTCGTAAACAAAAAAGATATGGCAAATAAATCACAACAAAATAAAATTTTTTGAGTTTATCTTTGCTAAAAATTGAAAACTAAGTGAAGTAAATTATTTCTTGCACTAAATATGAAAACCAAAGTCTTGTTATCAATGTTTGGGGAAATTCCACTAGTACAACCCCTAATAGCTTGGTTGAATTTTATATTAAAGAGATTACTAATTCATCCAAACAAATTTTAAATTTGGATATGCATGCCTGAAATATATTGAAGATGCAAATGACCTAATGATCAAAAAATTTCAAGAAGCAAAAAAAATTAAATTTTCAAGTTAACATGCGGTGGGATATTTACCAGAGCCAAACAACCCACTTTTAGCCTTTTTTACAAAAAGAGGACCTAACAATCATTGATCATCGTAAATGTTTTGATCCATTAATGATGTGTAACGGCAATAATGTTTTTAAGAAATGACTTATGATTTGGGAGTCAACACTCTGTTAAATATGCCTCGCTCCCCCTTTTTCGATGATTTCAAAATCTAATATATAAAAAACTAAAAGAGTTTACAATCCATAAAAATCGCATATAATGTTTTTGAATTATCTCACTCTGCATTGTCCATTTCCATTTTGGACGTTCAATTTTTTTTCAAATCCAAACTCGAGTTTTCACTCTCCCATTTCTCTCGTAAACAAAATGAAAAGACAAAAAGATTAAAACAAAATGAAAATTTTAGCGTTTATGTATGCAAAAAAAAATTTTGAAGAAAATTATTTCATGCATTAAAACTGAACACCAAAGTTTTGTTATCCATGATTGGAGAAATTCCACTAACACAACCCCTAATAGCATGGTGGAATTTTATTAGAAAAAAATTTCTAATTGATCCTAACATGTTTTAAATTTGGATATGCATGCCTGAAACATGTTGAAGATGCAGAAGACCTACTGATCCAAAATTTTCAAGGAGTAGAAAAAATTAAATTCTCAAGTTAACGTGCTGTGGGATATTTACCAAAGCCAAACAACCCACTTTTTGCTTAGTTTACAAACAACAGACCTAACAATCATAGATCATCGTAAATGTTTTGAACGATCAATGATGTGTAATGGGTATTATTTTTGTTAGAAACGACTTATGGTTTGGGACTCAACACTCAGTTAAAAATGCCTCGTCCCCCGTTTTCTGATGATTGTAAAACCTAATATATAAAAAAATAAAAGAGTTTACAATCCTTAAAAATCATAGATACCTTTTGGAAATATCTCAATCAACATTTGTGCATTTCCCTTTTGAATGTTCAATTCTTTTTTAAAATCCAAACTTGAGTGTTCACTCTTCCATTTTTCTCGTAAACAAAAAGGTAAAGCAAATAGATCACAACAAAATTAAAATTTTAGAGTTTATGTATACTAAAAATTGAAAACTATAGTAAATGTAAGTGAAGAAAATTATTTCACGCACTACAAATGAACACTTGATTTTGTTATCCATGTTTGGGAAATTCCACTAGAACAACCCCTAATAGCTTGGTGGAATTTTATCAGAAAGAGATTTCTAATTGATCCTAACATGTTTTAAATGTGGATATGCATGCCTGAAATATGCGGAAGATTCAAATGACCTAATGATCCAAAAATTTCAAGGTGTAGAAAAAATTAAATTCTCAAGTTAACATGCGGTGGGATATTTACCAGAGCCAAACAACCCTCTTTTTGCCTATTTTACAAAAAGTGGACATGATAATCATAGATCTTCGTAAATGTTTTGATCTATTAATGCTGTGTAATGTCTATAATTTTTGTTAGAAATGACTTATGGTTTGGGAGACAACACTCATTTAAAAATGCATCCACCCCCACCCCACCTTTTCTGATGATTGCAAAACCTAATATATAAAAAACTAATCGAGTTTACAATCCTTAAAAATCATAGATACTTTTTGGAATTATCTCTCTCAGCATTTGTACATTTCCATTTTTGATGTTCAATGTTTTTTCAAATCCAAACTTGAGTTTTCACTCTCCCATTTTTCTCGTAAACAAAAAAGATATGGCAAATAAATCACAACAAAATAAAATTTTATGAGTTTATCTTTGCTAAAAATTGAAAACTAAGTGAAGTAAATTATTTCTTGCACTAAAAATGAAAACCAAAGTCTTGTTATCCATGTTTGGGGAAATTCCACTAGTACAACCCCTAATAGCTTGGTTGAATTTTATATTAAAGAGATTTCTAATTCATCCAAACAAATTTTAAATTTGGATATGCATGCCTGAAATATATTGAAGATGCAAATGACCTAATGATCAAAAAATTTCAAGAAGCAGAAAAAATTAAATTTTCAAGTTAACATGCGGTGGGATATTTACCAGAGCCAAACAACCCACTTTTAGCCTTTTTTACAAAAAGCGGACCTAACAATCATTGATCATCGTAAATGTTTTGATCCATTAATGATGTGTAACGGCAATAATGTTTTTAAGAAATGACTTATGATTTGGGAGTCAACACTCTGTTAAAAATGCCTCTCTCCCCCTTTTCCGATGATTTCAAAATCAAATATATAAAAAACTAAAAGAGTTTACAATCCATAAAAATCGCATATAATTTTTTGAATTATTTCACTCTGAATTGTCCATTTCCATTTTGGACATTCAATTTTTTTCAAATCCAAACTCGAGTTTTCACTCTCCCGTTTCTCTCGTAAACAAAATGAAACGACAAAAAGATTAAAACAAAATGAAAATTTTAGCGTTTATGTATGCAAAAAAAAAATTTTGAAGAAAATTATTTAATGCATTAAAACTGAACACCAAAGTTTTGTTATCCATGATTGGAGAAATTCCACTAACACAACCCATAATAGCATGGTGGAATTTTATTAGAAAGAAATTTCTAATTGATCCTAACATGTTTTAAATTTGGATATGCATGCCTGAAACATGTTGAAGACGCAGATGACCTACTGATCCAAAATTTTCAAGGAGTAGAAAAAATTAAATTCTCAAGTTAACGTGCTGTGGGATATTTACCAAAGCCAAACAACCCACTTTTTGCTTAGTTTACAAACAACAGACCTAACAATCATAGATCATCGTAAATGTTTTGAACGATCAATGATGTGTAATGGGTATTATTTTTGTTAGAAACGACTTATGGTTTGGGACTCAACACTCAGTTAAAAATGCCTCGTCCCCCGTTTTCTGATGATTGTAAAACCTAATATATAAAAAAACAAAAGAGTTTACAATCCTTAAAAATCATAGATACCTTTTGGAAATATCTCAATCAACATTTGTGCATTTCCCTTTTGAATGTTCAATTCTTTTTTAAAATCCAAACTTGAGTGTTCACTCTTCCATTTTTCTCGTAAAAAAAAGGTAAAGCAAATAGATCACAACAAAATTAAAATTTTAGAGTTTATGGATACTAAAAATTGAAAACTATAGTAAATGTAAGTGAAGAAAATTATTTCACGCACTACAAATGAACACTTGATTTTGTTATCCATGTTTGGGAAATTCCACTAGAACAACCCCTAATAGCTTGGTGGAATTTTATCAGAAAGAGATTTTTAATTGATCCTAACATGTTTTAAATGTGGATATGCATGCCTGAAATATGCGGAAGATTCAAATGACCTAATGATCCAAAAATTTCAAGGTGTAGAAAAAATTAAATTCTCAAGTTAACATGCGGTGGGATATTTACCAGAGCCAAACAACCCTCTTTTTGCCTATTTTACAAAAAGTGGACATGATAATCATAGATCTTCGTAAATGTTTTGATCTATTAATTCTGTGTAACGTCTATAATTTTTGTTAGAAATGACTTATGGTTTGGGAGACAACACTCATTTAAAAATGCATCCACCCCCACCCCACCTTTTCTGATGATTGCAAAACCTAATATATAAAAAACTAAATGAGTTTACAATCCTTAAAAATCATAGATACTTTTTGGAATTATCTCTCTCAGCATTTGTGCATTTCCATTTTTGATGTTCAATGTTTTTTCAAATCCAAACTTGAGTTTTCACTCTCCCATTTTTCTCGTAAACAAAAAAGATATGGCAAATAAATCACAACAAAATAAAATTTTATGAGTTTATCTTTGCTAAAAATTGAAAACTAAGTGAAGTAAATTATTTCTTGCACTAAAAATGAAAACCAAAGTCTTGTTATCCATGTTTGGGGAAATTCCACTAGTACAACCCCTAATAGCTTGGTTGAATTTTATATTAAAGAGATTACTAATTCATCCAAACAAATTTTAAATTTGGATATGCATGCCTGAAATATATTGAAGATGCAAATGACCTAATGATCAAAAAATTTCAAGAAGCAGAAAAAATTAAATTTTCAAGTTAACATGCGGTGGGATATTTACCAGAGCCAAACAACCCACTTTTAGCCTTTTTTACAAAAAGTGGACCTAACAATCATTGATCATCGTAAATGTTTTGATCCATTAATGATGTGTAGCGGCAATAATGTTTTTAAGAAATGACTTATGATTTGGGAGTCAACACTCAGTTAAAAATGCCTCTCTCCCCCTTTTCCGATGATTTCAAAATCAAATATATAAAAAACTAAAAGAGTTTACAATCCATAAAAATCGCATATAATTTTTTGAATTATCTCACTCTGCATTGTCCATTTCCATTTTGGACATTCAATTTTTTTCAAATCCAAACTCGAGTTTTCACTCTCCCGTTTCTGTCGTAAACAAAATGAAAAGACAAAAAGATTAAAACAAAATGAAAATTTTAGCGTTTATGTATGCAAAAAAAAATTTTTGAAGAAAATTATTTAATGCATTAAAACTGAACACCAAAGTTTTGTTATCCATGATTGGAGAAATTCCACTAATACAACCCCTAATAGCATGGTGGAATTTTATTAGAAAGAAATTTCTAATTGATCCTAACATGTTTTAAATTTGGATATGCATGCCTGAAACATGTTGAAGATGCAGATGATCTACTGATCCAAAATTTTCAAGGAGTAGAAAAAATTAAATTCTCTAGTTAACGTGCTGTGGGATATTTACCAAAGCCAAACAACCCATTTTTTGCTTAGTTTACAAACAACAGACCTAACAATCACAGATCATCGTAAATGTTTTGAACGATCAATGATGTGTAATGGGTATTATTTTTGTTAGAAACGACTTATGGTTTGGGAGTCAACACTCAGTTAAAAATGCCTCGTCCCCATTTTCTGATGATTGTAATACCTAATATATAAAAAAATAAAAGAGTTTACAATCCTTAAAAATCATAGATACCTTTTGGAAATATCTCAATCAACATTTGTGCATTTCCCTTTTGAATGTTCAATTCTTTTTTAAAATCCAAACTTGAGTTTTCACTCTTCCATTTTTCTCGTAAACAAAAAGGTAAGGCAAATAGATCACAACAAAATTAAAATTTTAGAGTTTATGTATACTAAAAATTGAAAACTATAGTAAATGTAAGTGAAGAAAATTATTTCACGCACTACAAATGACCACTTGATTTTGTTATCCATGTTTGGGAAATTCCACTAGAACAACCCCTAATAGCTTGGTGGAATTTTATCAGAAAGAGATTTCTAATTGATCCTAACATGTTTTAAATGTGGATATGCATGCCTGAAATATGCGGAAGATTCAAATGACCTAACGATCCAAAAATTTCAAGGTGTAGAAAAAATTAAATTCTCAAGTTAACATGCGGTGGGATATTTACCAGAGCCAAACAACCATCTTTTTGCCTATTTTACAAAAAGTGGACATGATAATCATAGATCTTCGTAAATGTTTTGATCTATTAATGTTGTGTAACGACTATAATTTTTGTTAGAAATGACTTATGGTTTGGGAGACAACACTCATTTAAAAATGCATCCACCCCCACCCCACCTTTTCTGATGATTGCAAAACCTAATATATAAAAAACTAAACGAGTTTACAATCCTTAAAAATCATAGATACTTTTTGGAATTATCTCTCTCAGCATTTGTGCATTTCCATTTTTGATGTTCAATGTTTTTTCAAATCCAAACTTGAGTTTTCACTCTCCCATTTTTCTCGTAAACAAAAAAGATATGGCAAATAAATCACAACAAAATAAAATTTTATGAGTTTATCTTTGCTAAAAATTGAAAACTAAGTGAAGTAAATTATTTCTTGCACTAAAAATGAAAACCAAAGTCTTGTTATCCATGTTTGGGGAAATTCCACTAGTACAACCCCTAATAGCTTGGTTGAATTTTATATTAAAGAGATTACTAATTCATCCAAACAAATTTTAAATTTGGATATGCATGCCTGAAATATATTGAAGATGCAAATGACCTAATGATCAAAAAATTTTAAGAAGCAGAAAAAATTAAATTTTCAAGTTAACATGCGGTGGGATATTTACCAGAGCCAAACAACCCACTTTTAGCCTTTTTTACAAAAAGCGGACCTAACAATCATTGATCATCGTAAATGTTTTGATCCATTAATGATGTGTAACGGCAATAATGTTTTTAAGAAATGACTTATGATTTGGGAGTCAACACTCTGTTAAAAATGCCTCTCTCCCCCTTTTCCGATGATTTCAAAATCAAATATATAAAAAACTAAAAGAGTTTACAATCCATAAAAATTGCATATAATTTTTTGAATTATCTCACTCTGCATTGTCCATTTCCATTTTGGACATTCAATTTTTTTCAAATCCAAACTTGAGTTTTCACTCTCCCGTTTCTCTCGTAAACAAAATGAAAAGACAAAAAGATTAAAACAAAATGAAAATTTTAGCGTTTATGTATGCAAAAAAAAAATTTTGAAGAAAATTATTTCATGCATTAAAACTGAACACCAAAGTTTTGTTATCCATGATTGGAGAAATTCCACTAATACAACCCCTAATAGCATGGTGAAATTTTATTAGAAAGAAATTTCTAATTGATCCTAACATGTTTTAAATTTGGATATGCATGCCTGAAACATGTTGAAGATGCAGATGACCTACTGATCCAAAATTTTCAAGGAGTAGAAAAAATTAAATTCTCAAGTTAACGTGCTATGGAATATTTACCAAAGCCAAACAACCCACTTTTTGCTTAGTTTACAAACAACAGACCTAACAATCATAGATCATCGTAAATGTTTTGAACGATCAATGATGTGTAATGGGTATTATTTTTGTTAGAAACGACTTATGGTTTGGGAGTCAACACTCAGTTAAAAATGCCTCGTCCCCCATTTTCTGATGATTGTAAAACCTAATATATAAAAAAATAAAAGAGTTTACAATCCTTAAAAATCATAGATACCTTTTGGAAATATCTCAATCAACATTTGTGCATTTCCCTTTTGAATGTTCAATTTTTTTTAAAATCCAAATTTGAGTTTTCACTCTTCCATTTTTCTCGTAAACAAAAAGGTAAGGCAAATAGATCACAACAAAATTAAAATTTTAGAGTTTATGTATACTAAAAATCGAAAACTATTGTAAATTTAAGTGAAGAAAATTATTTCACACACTACAAATGAACACTTGATTTTGTTATCCATGTTTGGGAAATTCCACTAGAACAACCCCTAATAGCTTGGTGGAATTTTATCCGAAAGAGATTTCTAATTGATCCTAACATGTTTTAAATGTGGATATGCATGCCTGAAATATGTGGAAGATTCAAATGACCTAATGATCCAAAAATTTCAAGGTGTAGAAAAAATTAAATTCTCAAGTTAACATGCGGTGGGATATTTACCAGAGCCAAACAACCCTCTTTTTGCTATTTTACAAAAAGTGGACCTGATAATCATAGATCTTCGTAAATGTTTTGATCTATTAATGCTGTGTAACGACTATAATTTTTGTTAGAAATGACTTATGGTTTGGGAGACGACACTGATTTAAAAATGCCTCGTCTCCCCTTTTCAGATGATTGCAAAACGTAATATATAAAAAAGTAAAAGTGTTTACAATCCAGAAAAATCACAGATACTTTTCAGAATTAACTCTCTCAGCATTTGTGCATTTCCATTTTGGATGTTCATTTTTTTTAATCCAAACTTGAGTTTTCACTATCTAATTTTTCTGGTAAAAAAATAAAAAATAAGGCAAATAGATAACAAAAAATGAAAGTTTTTGAGTTTATGTTCGCTAAAAAGTGAAAACTAAGTGAAGAAAACTATTTCTCGCACTAAAAATGAACACCAAAATTTTGTTATCCATGTTTGGGGAAATTCCACTAGTTCACCCCCTAATAGCTTGGTTGAATTTGATAAGAATGAGATTTCTAAATGATCCTAACATGTTTTAAATGTGGTGGATATGTATGCCTGAAACAAGTAGAAGATGCAAGTGACCTAAAGATTCAAAAATTTCAAAGAGTAGAAAAAATTAAATTGTCAAGAAAACGTTCAGTGGGATATTTACCAGAGCAAAACTACCCACTTTTTGCCTATTTTACAAAAAGCAGACATAACAATCATAACTATCATATGTAAATGTTTTGATCGATTAATGATGTGTAATAGCTATAATTTTTGTTAGAAATGACTTATGGTTTGGGAGTCAACACTTAATTAAAACTGCCTCGTCCCCCCTTTTCTGATGATTGCAAAACCTAATATATAACAAACTAAAAGAGTTTACAATCCTTAAACATCACAGATACTTTTTGGAATTATCTCTCACAACAATCATGCATTTCCATTATGGATGTATTGTTTTCTTTCAAATCAAAACTTGAGTTTTCAATCTCCCATTTTTCTCATAATCAAAAAGATAAAGCAAATAGAGCACACAAAAATAAAAATTTTAGAGTTTATATATACAAAAAATTAAAAACTATAAAAAATCTAAGTGAAAAGAATTATTTCATGCACTAAAAATGAACACCAAAGTTTTGTTATCCATGTTTGGGGAAATTCCACTAGAACAACCCCTAATAGCTTGGTGGAATTTTATAAGAAAGAGATTTATAATTTATCCTAACATGTTTTAAATGTGGATATGCATGGTTGAAACATGTTGAAGATGCAAACGACATTATGATCCTAAAATTTCAAGGAGTAGAAAAAATTAAATTCTCAAGTTAATGTGCAGTGGGATATTTACTAGAGCCAAACAACCCACTTTTTGCCTATTTTACAAAAAGCCGACCTAACAATCATAGATCATCGTAAATGTTTTGATCGATTAATGATGGGTAATGGCTATAATATTTTTTTGGAAATGACGTATGCTTTGGGAGTCAGCACTAAGGTATAAATGCCGATTGCAAACCCTAATATATAAAAAAAATTAAAGAGTTTACAATCCTTAAAAATCACAGAAACTTTTTAGAATTATCTCTCTCTGAATTTGTGTATTTTTCATTTTGGATGTTCAACTTTTTTTCAAATCCAAACTTGTGTTTTCACTCTCCCATTTTTCTAGTAAAAAAAAAAAAGGCAAAAAGATCACAAGAAATTGAAAATTTTAGAGTTTATGTATGCCAAAAATTGAAAACTAAAAAATGTTTATGTGAAGAAAATTATTTCACGCACTAAAAATAAACACTAAAGTTTTATTATCCATGATTGGGGAAATTACACTAGTACAACCCCTAATAGTTATGTGGAATTTTATAAGAAAGAGATTTCTAATTGATCCTAAGATGTTTTAAATTTGGATATGCATGGCTGAAACATGTTGAAGATCAAAAAGACCTAATGATACAAAAATTTCAACAAGAAGAAAAAATTAAATTCTCAAGTTAACGTGTGGTGGGATATTTACTAGAGCCAAACAACCCACTTTTTGCCTATTTTACAAAAAGCGGACCTAATAAACATTGATCATCATAATTTTTTTGATCGATTAATGATGTGTGATCATCGTAAATGTTTTGATCGATTAATGATGTGTAATGGCTATAATTTTTGTTAGAAATGACTTATGGTTTGGGAGTCAACACTCAGTTAAAACTGCCTCGTCCCCCCTTTTCCGATGATTGCAAAACCAAATATATAAAAAACTAAAAAATTTTACAATCCTTAAACATAACAAATACTTTTTGGAATTATCTCTCTCAGCATTAGTGCATTTCCATTTTGGATGTACTTTTTTTTTTCAAATCAAAACTTGAGTTTTCACTCTCCCATTTTTCTAGTAAACAAAAAGATAAAGCAAATAGAGCACACAAAAATAAAAATTTTAGAGTTTATGTAAGCAAAAAATTGAAAAATACAAAAAATCTAAGTGAAGAAAATTATTTCATGCACTATAAATGAACACCAAAGTTTTGTTATCCAAGTTTGGGGAAATTCCACTAGAATAACCCCTAATAGCTTGGTGGAATTTTATAAGAAAGAGATTTATAATTTATCCTAACATGTTTTAAATTGGTATATGCATGGCTGAAACATGTTGAAGATGAAAATGACATTATGATCCTAAAATTTCAAGGAGTGGAAAAAATTAAATTCTCAAGTTAATGTGCGTGGGATATTTACAAGAGCCAAACCACCCACTTTTTGCCTATTTTACAAAAAGCGGACCTAACAGTCATAGATCATCATAAATGTTTTGATCGATTAATGATGTGTAACGGCTATAATTTTTTTGGAAATGACGTATGGTTTGGGAGTTAATACTAAGGTAAAATGCCTTGTCCCCCCTTTTTCGATGATTGCAAACCCTAATATATAAAAAACTAAAAGAGTCTAAAATCCTTAAAAATCGCAGAAGCTTTTTGGAATTATCTCTCTCTGCAATTGTGTATTTTTCATTTTGGATGTTCAACTTTTTTTCAAATCCAAACTTGTGTTTTCACTCTCCCATTTCTTTCGTCAACAAAAAAAAAGGCAAAAAGATCGCAACAAATTGAAAATTTTAGAGTTTATGTATGCAAAAAATTGAAAACTACAAAAAGTTTATGTGAAGAAAATTATTTCACGCACTAAAAATGAACACTAAAGTTTTGTTATCCATGATTTGGGAAATTACACTAGTACAACCCCTAATAGCTCTGTGGAATTTTATAAGAAAGAGATTTCTAATTGATCCTAAGATGTTTTAAATTTGGATATGCTTGGTTGAAACATGTTGAAGATCAAAAAGACCTAATGATACAAAAATTTCAACAAGAAGAAAAAATTAAATTATCAAGTTAACGTGTGGTGGGATATTTACCAGAGCCAAACCCACTTTTTGCCTATTTTACAAAAAGCGGACCAAACAAACATTGATCATCGTAAATGTTTTGATCGATTAATGATGTGTAATCGCTATAATTTTTTTTAGAAATGACATATGGTTTTGAAGTCAACACTAAGTTAAAATAGCCTCATCCCAACTTTTCTGATGATTGCAAAACTTAATATATAAAGAACTAAAAGAGTTTACAATCCTTAAAAATCACTGATACTTTTTGGAATTATCTCTCTCAATATTTATGCATTTCCATTTATGATGTTCAATCTTTTTTTAAATCCTAACTTGAGTTTTCACTCTTCCACTTTTCTCGTAAACAAAAAGGTAAGGCAAATAGATCACAACAAAATTAAAATTTTAGAGTTTATGTATACTAAAAATTGAAAAATATAATAAATGTAAGTAAAGAAAAGTATTTCTCACACTACAAATGAACACCAAAGTTTTGTTATCCATGTTTAGGAAATTCCACTACTACGACCCCTAATAGCTTGGTGAAATTTTATAAGAAAGAGATTTCTAATTGATCCTAAAATGTTTTAAATGTGGATATGCATGCCTAAAACATGTTGAAGATTCAAATGACCTAATGATCCAAAACTTTCAAAGAGTAGAAAAAATTAAATTCTCAAGTTAACGTGCGGTGCGATATTTACCAGATCCAAATAACACACTTTTTGCCAATTTTACAAAAAGTGGACCTAACAGTCATAGATCTTCGTAAATATTTTGATTGATTAATGATGTATAACGGCTATAATTTTTGTAAGAAATGACCTATGGTTTGGGAGTGAACACTCACTTAAAAATGTCTCGCCCCCCCCCTTTTCTGATGATTGCAAAACCTAATATATAAATAACTAAAATAGTTTACAATCCTTAAAAATCACAGATACTTTTTTGGAATTATCTAACTCAGCAATTCAGCTTTTCCATTTTGGATGTTCAATTTTTTTTCATATCCAAACTTGACTTTTCGCTCTCCCATTTTTTTTGTAAACAAAAAGATAAGGCAAACTGATCACAACAAAATGTAAATTTTAGAGTTTATGTAAGTAAAAAATTGAAAACTAAGTGAAGAAAATGATTTCACGCACTAAAAATTAACACCAAAGTTTTGTTATCCATGTTTGGGAAATTCCACGAGAACAACCTCTAATAGCTTGATGGAATTTTATAAGGAAGAGATTTCTAATTGATCCTAACATGTTTAAAATGTGGATATGCATGCCCGGAACATGTTGAAGATGCAAATGACCTAATGATCCAAAAAATTTGAAGGAGTCGAAAAAATTTAATTCTCAAGTTATCATGCTGGGTGATATTTAGCAGGGCAAAGCAACCCATGTTTTATCTATTTTACAAAATGTAGACCTAACAATCATAGATCATCGTAAATATTTTGATCTATTAATGATGTGTAATGGCTATAATTTTTGTTAGAAATGACTTATGTTGAATGTCAACACTCAGTTAAAAATTCCACGCCCGCCTTTTCCATTGTTTGCAAAACCTAATATATAAAAAACTAAAGCTTTTTACAATCCTTAAAAATGACATATACTTTTTGGAATTATCTTTCTCGGTATTTGTTCAATTCCATTTTGGATGTTCAATTTTTTTCAATTTCAAACTTGAGTTTTCACTCTCCCATTTTTCTCGTAAACAAAAAGATATGGCAAATAGATCACAACAAAATGAAAATTTAGAGTTTATGGATGCAAAAAATTGAAAATTATATGAAATGTAAGTGAAGAAAATTATTTCATGCACTAAAAAATAACACCAAAGTTTTGTTATCCATGTTGGCAAAATTTCAATAGTACAACCCCTAATAGCTTGGGGGAATTTTATAAGAAAGAGATTTCTAATTGATCCTAAAATGTTTTAAATAATGATATGCATGCCTTAAACATGTTGAAGATGCAAATGACCTAAAGATTCAAAAATTTCAAAGTGTAGAAAAAATTAAATTCTCAAGTAAAAGTGTGGAGGGGTATTTATCAGAAAGAAACAACCCACTTTTTGCCTATATTATGAAAAGTGGACCTAACAATCATAGATCATCATAAATGTTTTGATCAATTAATGATATGTCATGACTATAATTTTTGTTAGAAATGACTTATGGTTTGGGAGTCAACACATAGTTAAAAAAGCCACCCCCCCCCCCCCCCCCCCCCCCTCCCCTCCCCCGTTTTCTTATGATTGCACAACCTAATATATAAAAAATTTAAAGAGTTTACAATCCTTAAAAATCAAAGATACTTTTTGGAATTATCTCTCTCAGCATTTGTCCATTTCCATTTTGGATGTTCAATTTTTTCAAATTGAAAATTGAGTTTTCACTATCCCATTTTTCTCTTAGACAAAAAGATAAGGCAAATAGATCACACAAAATGAAAATTTTAGAGTTTATGTATGCAAAAAATTGAAATCTAAGTGAAGAAAATTATTTCACACACTGAAAATGAACACCAAAGTTTTGTTATCCATGTTTGGGAAATTCCACTAGTACAACCCCTAATAGCTTGGTGGAATTTTATAAGAAAGAGATTTTAAATTGATCCTATCATGTTTTAAATGTGGATCTGCATGCCTGAAACAAGTTAAAGATGCAAATGACCTAATGATCCAAAAATTTCTAGTAGAAGAAAAAATTAAATTCTCAAGTTAACATGCGGTGGGTATTTACCGTAGCCACACAACCCACTTTTTTCCTATTTTACAAAAAGCGGACCTAACAGTCATAGATCATCATAAATGTTTTTATTGATTAATGATGTGTAATGGCTAGAATTTTTGTTAGGAATGACTTAAGGTTTGGGAGTCAACACTCAGCCAAAAATACCTTGCCCCCCCTCTTCCAATGATTGCCTAACCTAATATATAAAAAACTAAAAGAGTTTACCATCCTTAAAAATCATAGATACTTTTTGGAATTATCTCTCTCAGCATTTTTTCATTTCCATTTAGAATGTTCAATTTTTTTTCAAATCCAAGCTTGTTTTTTCACTCTCCCATTTTTCTCGTAAACAAAAAAATATGGCAAATAGATGACAAAAAAATGAAAATTTTAGAGTTTATGTATACAAAAAATTGAAGACTATAAAAAATGTAAGTGAAGAAAATTATTTCACGCACTAAAATGAACACCAAAGTTTTGTTATCCATGTTTGGGAAATTCCACTGGTACAATCCCTGATAGCTTGGAGGAATTTTATAAAAATGAGATTCCTAATTGATCGTAACATGTTTTAAATGTGGATATTTGCATTCCTGAAACATTTTGAAGATCAAAATGTCCTAATGATCCAAAAATTTCAAGGAGTAAAAAAAAATAATTTTCAAGTTAACGTGCGGTGGGATATTTACCAGAGCCAAACAACCCACTTTTTGCCTATTTTACAAAACATGGACCAAACAATCATATATTATCATAAATTTTTTGATCTATTAATGATTTGTAACAACTATAATTTTTTTTAGAAACGATTTATGGTTTTGGAGTCAACACAGTTGAAAATGCCTCGCCCCATTTTTCCAATGATTGCAAAACCTAATATATAAAAAACTAAAAGAGTTTAAAATCCTTAAAAATCACTGATACTTTTTGGAATTATCTCTCTCAGTATTTGTACAATTCCATTTTGGATGTTCAATTTTTTTCAAATCCAAACTTGAATTTTCACACTCCCATTTTTCTTGTAAAGCAAAAGATAAGGCAAACTGATCACAACAAAATAAAAATTTTAGAGTTTATGTATGCAAAAAATTGAAAACTTTAATAAATGTAAGTGGAGAAAATTATTTCACGCACTAAAAATGTACTCCAAAGTTTTCTTATCCTTATTTGGGAAATTTCACTAGTACAACCCCTGATATCTTGGTGGAATTTTATTAGAAAAAGATTTCTAAATGATCCTAACTTGTTTTAAATGTGGATATGCATGCCTGTAACCTGTTAAAGGTGCAAATGACCTAAAGATCAAAAAATTTCAAGGAGTAGAAAAAATTAAATTCTCAAGTTGACGTGCGGTGCAATATTTACCAGAGCCTAACAACCCACTTTTTGCCTATTTTACAAAAAGAGGACCTACCAATCATAGATCATCGTACATGTTTTGATCGATTAATGATGTGTAATGGCTATAATTTTTTTTTAGAAATGACTTATGGTTTGGGTGTCAACACTTAGTTAAAAACGCCTCGTCCCCCCTTTTCTGATGATTGCAAAACCTAATATATAAATAACTAAAAGATTATAAATTCTTTAAAAATCACAGATAGTTTTTGCAATTATCTCTCTCAGCATTTTTGCACTTTCATTTTGGATGTTTAATTTTTTTTCAAATCCAAACTTTTGTTTTCACTCTCCCATTTTTCTCTTAAACAAAAAGATAAGGCAAATAGATCACAACAAGATGAAAATTTTAGATTTTAGGTAAGCAAAAAAATTGAAAGTAAGTGAAGAAAATTATTTCACACAGTAAAAATCAACACCAAAGTTTTGTTATCCATGTTTGGGAAATTCCACTAATACAACCCCTAATAGCTTGGTGGAATTTTATAAGAAAGAGATTTCTAATTGATCCTAACATGTTTTAAATGTGGATAAGCATGCCTGAAACATGTTGAAGATGCAAATTACCTATTGATCCAAAAATTTCATGGAGTAGAAAAAATTAAATTCTCAAGTAAATGTGCGGTGGGATATTTACCAGCCAAGCAACCCTCTTTTTGCCTATTTTAGAAAAAGTGGACCTAACAATCATAGATCATCATAAATATTTTGATCTATTATTGATGTGTAACGGCTCTAAGTTTTGTTAGAAATGACTTATGGTTTGGAAGTCAACTCTCAGTTAAAAAGGCCTTGCTCCTCCTTTTCTGATGATTGCAAAACCAAATATATAAATAACTAAAAGAGTATACAATCCTTAAAAATCACATATACTTTATGGAATTATCTCTCTCAGCATTTGTGCATTGCCATTTTGGATGTTTAATTTTTTTTCAAGTCCAAACTGGAGTTTTCTCTCTCTCATTTTTCTCGTAAAAATTAGGCAAATAGATCACAAAAAAATGAAAATTTTAGAGTTTATGTATGCAAAAAAGTGAAAACTAAGTGAAGAAATTGATTTCACGCACTAAAAATCAACACCAAAGTTTAGTTATCCATGTTTGGGAAATTCCATTAGTACAACCCCTAATAGCTCGGTGGAATTTTATAAGAAAAAGATTTCTAATTGCTCCTAACATGTTTCAAATGATGATATGCGTGCCTGAAACATGTTGAAGATGCAAATGACCTATTGATAAAAAAAATTCAAGGAGTAGAAAAAATTCATTTATCAAGTTAACGTGTAGTGGGATATTTAGCAGAGCCAAACAACCCACTTTTTGAATCTTTTACAAAAAGCGGACTGAACAATAATACATCATCGTAAATGTTTTGATCGATTAATGATGTGCATAGGCTATAATTTTTGTTCGAAATGACATATGGTTTGGGAGTCAACACTAAGTTAAAAATGCCACGTCCACCCTTTTCCGATGATTTTAAAACCTAATATATAAAAAACTCAAATACTTTTGGAATTACCTCTCGTAGCATTTGTGAATTTCTATTTCGGATGTTTAATATTTTTTAAACTCCAAAATTGAGTTTTCACTCTCCCATTTTTCTTGTAAACAAAAAGATAAGGCAAATAGATCACAAAAAAATGAAAATTTTAGAGTTTATGTATGTAAAAAATTGAAAACTATAATAAATGTAAGTGATGAGAATTATTTCTTGCTCTAAAACTGAACACCAATTCTTTTATCCATTTTTGTGGAAATTGCACTAGTACAACCCCATATAGCTTGGAGGAATTTTGTAACTAAGAGATTTCTAATTTATTCTAACATGTTTTAAATGTTGATATGCATGCCTGAAATATGTTGAAGATAGAAATGTCCTAATGATCCTAAAATTTCATGGAGTAGAAAAAATTAAATTCTCAAGTTAATGTCGGTGGGATATTTACAAGCGCCAAACAGCCCACTTTTTGCCTATTTTACAAAATGTTGACCTAACAACCATAGGTCATCGTAAATGCTTTGATCGATTAACGTTGTTTTATGGCTACAATTTTTGTTAGAAATTACTGATGGTTCGGGAGTCAACACTCATTTAAAAATGCCTCACCCCCCTATTACCAAGATTGCAAAACCTAATATACAGAAAAACTAAAAGAGTTTACAATCTTTAAAAATCAAAGATACTTTTTGGAATTATCTTTCTCAGCATTTGTGCATTTCTATTTTGGATGTACAATTTTTTTTCAAATCCACACTTGAGTTTTCACCCTCCCATTATTCTCGTCAACAAAAAGAAATGGCAAAAATATCACAACAAAATAAAAATTTTAGAGTTTATGTATGCAAAAAATTGAAAACAATAATAAATTTATGTGAAAAAAATTATTTCTCGCACTAAAAATGAACATCAAAGGTTTGTTGTCCATGAATTGGGAAATTCCACTAGTACAACCCCTAATTGCTTGGTGGAATTTTACAAGAAAGAGATTTCTAATTGATCCTAACATGTTGAAGATGCAAAAGACCTAACGATACAGAAATTTCAACGAGTAGAAAAAATTAAATTCTCAAGATAACATGCGGTGGGATATTTACCTGAGCCAAACAACCCACTTTTTGCCTATTTTACAAAAAGCGGACCTAACAAACATAGATCATCGTAAATGTTTTGATCGATTAATGTTGTGAAGCTATAATTGTTGTTAGAAATGACTTATGGTTTGGAAGTCAACACTAAGCTAAAAATGCCTCGTCCCCCCTCTTCCGATGATTGCAAAGCCTAATATATAAAAAAACTAAAAGAGTTTACAATGCTTAAAAATCACAGATACTTTTTGGAATTATCTCTCTCAGCATTTGTGCATTTCCATATTTTATGTTCAATTTTTTTTCAAATCCAGACTTGAGTTTTCACTCTTCCATTTTTCTCGTAAACAAAAAGGTACGGCAAATAGATCATAACAAAATTAAAACTTTAGAGTTTATGTATACTAAATATTGAAAACTATAATAAATGTAAGTAAAGAAAATTATTTCTAGCACTATAAATGAACACCAAAGTTTTGTTATCCATGTTTGGGAAATTCCAATGGTACAACCCCTAATAGCTTGGTGGAATTTATCAGAAAGAGAATTCTAATTGATCCTAACATGTTTTAAATGTGGATATGCATGCCTGAAACATGTTGAAGATGCAAATGACCTAATGATCCAAAAATTTCAAGGAGTAGAAAAAACTAAATTATTAAGTTAACGTGTTGTGTGATATTTACCAGAGCCAAGCAACCCAGGATTTATCTATTTTACAAAAAGTAGACCTAAAAATCATAGATCATCGTAAATGTTTTGATCTATTAATGATGTGTAATATCTATAATTTTTGTTAGAAATGACTTATGGTTTGAGTGTCAAAACTCAGATAAAAATGCCTCGCCCCGCCTTTTCTGTTGTTTACAAAACCTAATATAAAAAAAACTAAAGGAGTTTACAATCCTTAAAGATGCTAGATACTTTTTGGAATTATCACTCTCAGTATTTGTACAATTCCATTTTGGATGTTCAATTTTTTTTCAAATCCAAAATTGAGTTTTCACTTTCCCATTTTTCTTGTAAACAAAAAGACAACGAAAATAGATCTCAACAAAATGAAAATTTTAGAGTTTATGCATGCAAAAAATTGAAAACTATAAGAAATGTAAGTGAAGTAAATTATTTCTTGCACTAAAAATGAACGCAAAAGTTTTTTTATCCATGTTTGCGAAATTCCAATAGTACAACCCCTAAGAGCTAGGTGGAATTTTAAAAGAAAGAGATTTCTAATTGATCCTAACCTGTTTTAAATGATGATATGCATGCCTGAAACATGTTGAAGATGCAAATGACCCAATGATCCAAAAATTTCAAGGTGTATAAAAAATTAAATTCTCAAGTAAACGTGCGGAGGGATATTTTTCAAAGCCAAACAACCCACTTTTTGCAAATTTTACGAAAAGTGGACCTAACAATCATAGATCATCGTAAATGTTTTGATCGATTAATGACGTGTAACAAATATAATTTTTGTTAGAAATGACATTTGGTTTGGGAGTCAACACTTAGTTAAAAATGCCTCGCCCCCCTTTTCTGCTGATTGCAAAACCTAATATATAAAAAACAAAAGGAGTCGACAATCCTTAAAAATCACAGATATTTTTGGAATTATCACTCTCAGCTTTTGTACATTTCCATTTTGGATGGTCAATTTTTTTTCAAATCCAAACTTGGGTTTTCACTCTTCCATTTTTCTTTTAAACAAAAATATAAGGCAAATAAATCACAACAAAATTAAAATTTTAGAGTTTATGTATGCAAAAAATTGAAAACTAAGTGAAGCAAAATTATTTCACGCACTGAAAATGAACACCAAAGTTTTGTTATCTATGTTTGAGGAATTCCACTAGTACAACCCCTAATAGCTTGGCGGAATTTTATAAGAAAGAGATTTCAAATTGATCGTCACATGTTTAAAATATGGATATGCATGCCTGAAGCATGTTGAAGATGCAAAAGACCTAATGATCCAAAATTTTCAAGGAGTAGAAAAAATTAAATTCTCAAGTTAATGTGCTGTGGGATATTTGCCAGAGCCAAAAAACCCACTTTTTTCCTATTTTACAAAAAGCAGAACTAATATCAACAAATCATCGTAAATGTTTTTATTGATTAATGATGTGTAACGGCTAAACTTTTTGATAGAAATGACTTATGGTTTGGGAGTGAACACTCAGTTAAAAATGCTTGGCCCCCCTCTTCCAATGATTTCCAATCCTAATATATAAAAAACTAAAAGAGTTTACAATCCTAAAAAATCATAGATACTTTTTGGAATTATCTCTCACAGCATTTGTGCATTTCTATTTTGGATGTTCAATTTTTTTTCAAATCCAAACATGTGTTTTCACTCTCCCATTTTTCTTGTAAACAAATAGATAAGGCAAATAGATCACAAAAAGGAAAATTTTAGAGCTTATGTATGCAAAAAATTGAAACTATAATAAATCTAAGTGAAGAAAATTATTTTACTCACTAAAATGAACACGAATGTTTTGTTATCCATGTTTGGGAAATTCCACTAGTACAACCCCTAATAGATTGGAGGAATTTTATAATAAAGGGATTCCTAATTGATCGTAACATGTTTTAGATGTGGATATGTGTGTCTAAAACATGTTCAAGATGCAAATGACCTAATGATCCAAAATTTTCAAGGAGTAAACAAAATTAAATTCTCAAGTTAACATGCAGTGCGATACTTACCAGAGCCAAACAACCCACTTTTTGCCTATTTTACAAAACGTGGACCAAACAATCGTAGATCATCATAAATGTTTTGATCTATTAATGATGTGTAACGGCTATACTTTTTATCAGAATAGACATATGGTTTGGGAGACAACACACAGTTGAAAATGCCTCGCCCCTTTATTCCAATGAAAACTAAGTGAAGAAAATTATTTCATGCACTAAAAATCAACACCAAATTTTTGTTATCCATGTTTGAGAAATTCCACTAGTACAACCCCTTACAGCTTTGTGGAATTTTATAAGAAAGAGATTTCTGATTGATCCTACATCTTTTAAATGTAGATAAGCATGGCTGAAACATATTGAAGAAGCAAATGACATATTGATCCAAAAATTTCAAGAAGTAGAAAAAATTAAATTCTCATGTTAACGTGTCATTGGATATTTACCACAGCCAAACAACCCACTTTTTGCCTATTTTACAAAAAGTGGACCTAACAATCATAGATCATCATAAATGTTAAGATTTATTAATGATGTAGAACGGCTATAATTTTTGTTAGAAATGACTTCTGGTATGGGAGTCAACACTCAGTTAAAAATGTCTACTCCTTTTCTGTTGATTGCAAAACTTAATATATAAATAACTAAAAGAGTTTACAATCCTTAAAAATCATTGATACTTTTTGGAATTATCTCTCTCAGCGTTTGTCCGCCATTTTTGATGTTCAATTTTTTTTAAAATCCAAACTTGAGTTTTCACTCTCCCATTTTTCTCATAAATAAAAAGATAAGGCAAATAGATCACAACAAAATGAAAATTTTAGAGTTTATGTATGACAAAATTTGAAAACTAAGTGAAGAAAATTATTTCACACATTAAAAATCAACTCCAAAGTTTTGTTATCTTTGTTTCGGAAATTCCACTATTACAAACCCTGATAGCTTGGTGGAATTTTATAAGAAAGAGATTTCTAATTGATCCTAACATGTTTTATATGTTGATATGCATGCATGAAACATGTTGAAGATGTAAAGGACCTAATGATCCTAAAATTTCAAGGTGTAGAAAAAATTAAATTCTCAAGTTAACGTGCGGTGGGATATTTACAGGAGCGAAACAACTAAGTTTTTGTATATTTTACCAAAAGTGGACCTAACAATCATAGATCATCATAAATGTTTTGATCGATTAATGATGTGTAACTGCTATAAGTTTTGTTAGAAATGACTTATGGTTTGGGAGTTAACACTCAGTTAAAAATGCTTCGTCCCCCCTTTTTCTATGATTGCAAAACCTAATATATAAAAAACTAAAAGAGTTTAAAATCTTTAAAAATCCCAAATATTTTTTGGAATTATCTCTCTCAGCATTTGTGCATTTCCATTTTGGAAGTTCAATTTTTTTCCAAATCGAAACTTGAGTTTTCACTCTGTGATTTTTCACATAAACAAAAACATAAGGCAAATAGATTACAACAAAATGAAAATGTTAGAGTTTATGTATGAAAAAATTTGAAAACTATTATAAATGTAAGTGAACTAAATTATTTCACGCACTAAAAATGAACTCCAAAGTTTTTTTATCCATGTTTGGGTAATTCCACAAGTACAACCCCTAATAGCTTGGTGCAATTTTATAAGAAAGAGATTTCTTATTGATCCTAACCTGTTTTAAATGTGGATATGCATGCCTGAAACATGTTGAAGATGCGAATGACCTAATGATACCAAAATTTCTAAGAGTAAAAAAATTAAATTCTCATGTTAACATGTAGTGGGATATTTAACAGAGCCAAACAACCCACTTTTTGCCTATTTTACAAAAAGAGGACCTAACAATCATAGATCATCGTTAATGTTTTAATTGATTAATGATGTGTAATGGCTATAATTTTAATTAGAAATGACTTATGGTTTGGGAGACAACACTTAGTTAAAAACTCCTCGCTCCCCTTTTCCGATGTTTGCAAAACCTAATTTATAAAAAAGTAAAAGAGTTTAGAATCCTTTAACATCACAGATCCTTTTTGGAATTATTTCTCTCAGCAATTGTGTGTTTCAATTTTGGATGTTCAATTTTTTTTTCAAATCCAAACTTGAGTTTTCGCAGTCTCATTTTTCTCGTAAACAAAAATATAAGGCAAATCGATCTCAACAAAATGAAAATTTTTTAGTTTATGTATGCAAAAACTTGAAAACTAAGTGAAGAAATTATTTCATGTACTAAAAATTTACACCAAAGTTTTGTTATCCATGTTTGGGAAATTCCACTTGTCCAACCCCTAATAGCTTGGTGGAATTTTAAAAGAAAGAGATTACTAATTGATCCTAACATGTTTAAATGCGGATATGCTTGCCTGAAACATGTTGCAGATGCAAATGACCTAATGATCCAAAAATTTCAAGGAGTAGAAAAAATTAAATTCTCAAGTAAACGTGCGGTGAAATATTTACCAGAGCCAAACAACCCACTTTTTGCCTATTTGACAAAAAGAGGACCTAACAATCATAGATCATCGTAAATTTTTTGATCGATTAATAATGTGTAATGGCTATAATTTTTGTTAGAAATGACTTACGGTTTGTTAGTCAACACTCAGTTAAAAACGCCTCGTTCCCCCTTTTCCGTTGATTGCAAAACCTAATATATAAAAAACAAAGAGTTTACAATGCTTAAAAATCACAGATACTTTTTGGAATTATCTCTCTCAATATTTGTGCATTTCCATTTTGGATGTTCAATTTTTTTTTCAGATTCAAACTTGAGTTTTCACTCTCCCATTTTTCTCGTAAAAAAAAGATAAGGCAAATAGATCACAACAAAATGAAAATTTTTGATTCTATGTTTGTAAAAAATTGAAAACTAAGTGAAGAAAATTATTTCTCGCACTAAAAATGAACACCAAAATTTTGTTATCCATGTTTGGATAAATTCCACTACTACTACCTCTAATAGCTTCGTTGAATTTGATAAGAAAGAAATTTCTAATTGATCCTAACATGTTTTAAATGTGGTAGATATGTATGCCTGAAACAAGTAGAAGATGCAAATGACCTATTGATTCAAAAATTTCATGGAGTAGAAAAAATTAAATTCTCAAGTAAATTTGAGGTGGGATATTTACCTGTGCCAAACAATACACTATTTACCTCTTTTACAAAAAGCAGAACTAACAATCATAGATCATCATAATTTTTTTTATCGATTAACCAAGTGTAAAGGCTGTAATTTTTGTTAGAATTACTTATGGTTTGGGAGTCAACACTAAGTTAAAAAAGACTCCCCCCCCCCCTCCCTTTTCTGATGACTGCAAAACCTAATACATAAAAAACTAAAAGAGTTTACAATCCTTAAAAATCTCAGATAATTTTTGGAATTATCTCTCTCAGTATTTGTGCATTTCCATTTTGGATGTACTGTTTTTTTTTCAAATCCAAACTTGAGTTTTCACTCTCCCTTTTTTCTCGTAAACAAAAAGATAAGGCAAATAGATTAAAAAAATGAAAATTTTAGAGTTTATGTATGCAAAAAATTGAAAAATAGAAAAACTTTAAGTGAAGAGAATTATTTCATGCACTAAAAATGAACACCAAAGTTTTTTTATCCATGTTTGGGGAAATTCCACTAGTACAACCCATAATAGCTCGGTGGAATTCTATAAGAAAGAAATTTCTAATTTATCCGAACATGTTTTAAATGTGGATTTGCATGCCTGAAACATGTTGAAGATGCAAATGACTTAATGATCCCAAAATTTCAAGGAGTAGAAAAAATTAAATTTTCAAGTTAACATGCGGTGGGATATTTACAAGAACCAAACAACCCACTTTTTGCCTATTTTACAAAACGCGGACCTAACAATCATAAATGATCGTAAATGTTTTGATCGATTAATGATGTTTAATAGCTATAATTTTTTTAGAAATGACTTATGGTTTGGGAGTCAACACTTAGTTAAAAGTGCCTCACTGCCCCTTTTCCGATGATTGCAAAACCTAATATTGAAAAAACGAAAAAAGTTTACAATCCTAAAAATTCATAGATACTTTTTGGAATTTTCTCTCGCAGCATTTGTGAATTTCCATTTTGGATGTTACATTTTTTTTCAAATCCAAACTTGAGTTTTCACTCTCCCATTTTTCTCGTCAACAAAGAGATAAGGCAAATAGATCACAACAAAATGAAAATGTTAGAGTTTATGTGTACAAAAAATTAAAAACGATATTAAATATAAGTGCAGAAAATTATTTCATGCACTAAAAATGAACACCAAAGTTTTGTTATCCATGTTTGGGAAATTCCACTAGTGCAACCCTTAATAGCTAGGTGGAATTTATAGGAAAGAGATTTCTAATTGAACCTAACATGTTTTAAATGTGGACATGCATGCATGAAACATGTTGAAGATGCAACTGACCTAATGATCCAAAAATTTCAAGGTGTAGAAAAGACTAAATTCTCAAGTTAACATGCGGTGGGATATTTTCGAGAGCCAAACAACCCACTTTTTGCTTTTTTACAAAAAGAAGTCTTTAAAATCATAGATCATGGTAAATGTTTTTATCGATTAACGATGTGTAACCCCTACAATTTTTGTTAGAATTGGCTTATGGTTTTGGAGTCAACACTCGTTTAAAATGCCTCGCCCCTCCTTTTCAGATGATTGCAAAACCTAATATATAAAAAACTAAAAGAGTTTACAATCCTTAAAAATCACAGATACTTTTTGGAATTATCTCTCTCAACATTTGTGCATTTCCATTTTGGATGTACTTTTTTTTTTCAAATCCAAACTTGAGTTTTCACTCTCCTATTTTTCTTGTAAAAATAAAGATATGGTAAATAGATCAAAACAAAATGAAAATTTTTGATTCTATGTTTGCAAAAAATTGAAACTAAGTGAAGAAAATTATTTCTTGCACTAAAAATGAACACCAAAATTTTGTTATCCATGTTTGGATAAATTCCACTACTACTACCTCTAATAGCTTTGTTGAATTTGATAAGAAAGAAATTTCTAATTGATCCTAACATGTTTTAAATGTGTTGGATATGTATGCCTGAAACAAGTAGAAGATGCAAATGACCTAATGATTCTAAAATTTCATGGAGTAGAAAAATTAAATTCTCAAGTAAACGTGCGGTGGGATATTTACCTGAGCCAAACAACACACTTTTTGCCTATTTTACAAAAAATGAACCCAACAATCATAGATCATTGTAAATGTTTTGATCAATTAATCATCTGTAACGGCTATAATTTTGTTAGAAATGACTTATGGTTTGGGAGTCAATACTCAGTTCAAACCCCCCCCCCCCACCCCCCCCCCCCCCCCCCCCCCCCCCCCCCCCCCCCCTTTTCCGATGACTGCAAAACCTAATATATAAAAAACTAAAACAGTTTACAATCCTTAAAAATCTCAGATACTTTTCGGAATTATCTCTCTCAGCATTTGTGCATTTCCATTTTGGATGTACTTTTTTTTTTCAAATCCAAACTTGAGTTTTCACTCTCCCTTTTTTCTGGTAAACAAAAAGATAAGGTGATAGACGCCATATTCTGACATGAGAACTAACTTAATTATAATAGAATAACCTTTATAATTGTGTTATAGGTGGTTATTTATCGGTTTTCAAATGAAATGAGCATTTATTGAATTTGGCATTAATCACTGTCGATATTGCATATTTTTCTCTCCTGAATTATATTTCATTGTTTTTAAGGTTTATTTCTTCCTGAAATGTTTTTTATAGATTTAATTATGGAATTTTAGGAGAATTTTGGTGGAGAAGGAGATATTTACCAAAATGCCCTTAGTGAAATGGAGGTGATTTTTAGGTCAAATCATTTTAAAATAAATAAGATGGTATTACAGGAGAGAGGGAAGCGTCGAACGGGAAACGGGGGGAGACCCGAGAGAGGAGCGTCAAGAGAAAATAGAGACCAAAACAGAGGACCTTGGACCGGAAAAAGGGGAGGATCCGAGAGGATTTCCCCACCATCGTTCATCGGGCCACTACCTTTCGTCACGCCACCGTCGTCCACCGCCGTCCAGAAACCGAGAACAAACCCGAGGAGAGCTCAAGAGAGTCCTTGTCAAGGTGAGTTCAACAGTCGTCGCTCGCCAGGCCCAAAGGGGATCTGAGAGGGCTTCTCCAGTGCCAATTCCGCTTTCCGACCATCCTCCGGTGTCTATCACATATTTCCGACCATCCTCCGGCGTCTATCACATATTTCCAACCATTCCCTGAGCTATCCCGACTCCGATCGAGACTCGAGAGAGCCGGTTAGAGAACGTAAGCTCTGTTTCGTTCTTCGCCGGACGTTACCTCCGTCCGTCGCCGACGTTGTTTCTACCTCCGGTCACTCACTCTTGCCAACCCGAAGCCATTGATTTCGGGAAATTGTAGCACCCATGAGAACGAGTTGCTGCCCGAGCGAGAGGAAGGAGAAGGGGAGTAATTCATCATTTTTGAATTTAATTTTTTCTATAGTTTGAACTTAGGTTTTGAATGTTTATTAAATGTGATTTGATAATTAATGTTTATTGAATATTTGTTTTCCAGATATTTTATTAAATTGGCTAGTTAGGGTAGGATTATAATTTAGGTTGGATTTTGGTATTTTAATCCGATTTCTGTCTTTCACTCTATGCGCCCGAGAGGGGCTAGACGCAAGGATTGAGAAATCGGATTCGTGATTACGTGGCGCTCGAGAGAGGCATGAATCACAGTAAAATCCAGAGTTGATAATTTTAGCATCATCACAATAGGAAATTGATTCTCTGCATTCTATTGTAATCCGCTCTTTGTCATTAACTCTAGGCGCCCGAGAGGGGCTAGACGCAAGGATTGAGAATCCGGATTCGTGGTTACGTGGCGCTCGAGAGAGAGAGGCACGAATCACGATAAAATCCAGAGTTGACGGTTCCTGTTGTGCAAGTAGTTAATTACATTATTGCTTGATAATTTAGGATATAATTAGTGTTTAGTTCAGATTAATTGATCATATTTGGTTAGACTAGTTGACTGAAGAATACACAAAATTCATTCCTCCCTATGGATATGACCCTTGCTTATTGCTAGATTACATGAACGATTTGTATGCTTGCGAGGTATTAAAGCTGATGTAATTAAATTCTACATCAAAAGTGTATTTCTTTGTTCTCCATGGTCTTAGGTTAAGATAAAAAAATAATAATAATAATAATAAATAAATAAATAAATAACGTGCTTAAGACTCCTATTGGGATGTCTCCATTTCGCCTAGTGTTCGGCAAAGCATGTCATCTACCTGTTGAGCTTGAGCATAGAGCTTATTGGGTCATTAAGGCTTTGCATATTGATTTGGCTCAAGTGGGTGAGGAGAGGAAATTGCAATTGAATGAGTTGGAGGAGATACGTCATGATGCTTATGAGAATGCCAAATTGTACAAGGAGCGAACAAAGGTTTTACATGATAAATCTATTTTTCGCAAGTCTTTTACTGTTGGGCAGAATATTTTACTTTATAACTCACGATTGCATTTGTTTCCAGGGAAGCTGAGATCTAGGTGGTCCGGTCCATTTGAGGTTACACAGGTGTTTCCTCATGGCGCTGTTGAGATCCGCAATCACGGAGATGGGTCGGCCTTCAAAGTTAACGGTCAGACGCTCAAATCGTATCTTGAGAATGTTCCCACACCGGAGGAGGTGATGGTGATTTTCCTAGAGGAACCTGTCCATTCATCTTGACTGCATCAGAGTCTTGCTTACGACTATAAACTTAGCACATTGTGGGCAATCCCCACGTTTCTATCATTTTTTACATTACAGTTTTTATTTTTTGTTTATTCATTCTTATTGGGATAACCTTTGGTGTACTCTGGTCTTGATTGATTGGAGGTCCCCCGGCAAAGCCGGCCCCGTCATGGACTCAGGGTACTCTCTTGCCGGCTGAGAGCATAAATGGCTCCGGTAGTAGATGACCAGACTTTTGGTCCCTAGTTTGAGAGGTCTGTACTCAAACAACCATTCTGGGATTGACCAGTTCGTTCTTGAAGTATTGAATGAAAACCTTATGGTGAGTAACTCAAGGACTTGTGTTCAGTGCGTGATTCCTGCTGCCTTCAGTGGCCAGTCACACGGAGATTTCTTCAAACTGTGATGTGGGATAGCGGTTTCATCTACGGATGATTACCTACGGGTACGGCTGATACGAGTAAACCTTCTTCGAGGGAGACTATGTATCATTCCTGGGGGTCTTTATTGACTCTTTGGTATTATTGTTGATGACCAAACACATATGGTGCCACCTATGGATTTAGGAGCCCTGAGGGAGCTTAACCCTTTCTTTTTGTAGTTGTTCTAGTGTTTTAACTTTTCCCCACCAAACACAACTCTTTTATAACTTAACAATGATTTTCTTTTGATTTTTTTTTCATGGTTTTCAAATTACTCCTCTTAGTATGTGGTTAATGTTAGTAGAGTTAAAATAAGTTGCTCAAATGTGTTTCAAAACTTTTCGTAAAACTGTGTAGAATATGCCTATTAGAAATCTGATATCATTTGTTGTGATTCATGAGAATTCAGTGGGATAGCTTACTATTGCATTAGACTTGGAACTTAGTTTCAAAAGAGAACATGTAAATCTAGTGTTGATCTATGTTAGTCTGAATAGTCTTATATGCCTGTTTGAACTCAATCTTTTTTATACCTCAGTGAAATTCCTTGTTGTAACGTATGAATGCAAATGGAAATGCTCTTGCTTGCAAAAGACAGATAACTTCATAAACAGCCTGGCCAAACCCAGGGACATGCACCGGAACAGTCGGTTACTTAAAAATAAGTGCATGTGCAGTGAAGACGAATACAAAATGGTGGTAATACCAAAAGTATTCAGTGAAACAAAAATTACGCTGGTAATAGCAAAAGTGCGTTGGTAATAGCGTAAAATGGTTTTAAATCTGGAAGCAATGAGTTTCTTAACTTTGATGATGAATTGTACTTTGAAAGAAGTTGCAAGTCAAGATTGAAATTGGTATATTTCTTTTGTGAGATTGTCAGACAACAGGCTTACTCTACTATTTTCTCTTAATTGTGATGTGACCAGGATTTTATTGTTATTTGTTGCCTCTTTGTTCTGTTGAAGTAATTGCTTATGGGTCACATTGGTTCAGGTGGAGTAACAATGAGTGTATTTGGATTGATAATAGGCTATATTTTACACAGGTTTTCAAATTTCGCAAGATCTCATATATTTTCAGATATTTTACGATACTAAGTGTTAGTCATATGCTAATGAGGAGTAAATTTTCTTCAGTTTTTCTTTTTATATTATTGATTTAGATGAATTTTGTGGGTAAATTCCATGCTAACCCTCATGAGACATAACTCGTCCACTACTGATGAAAATTTTAGAGTTTATGTATGCAAAAAATTGAAAAATATAAAAAATTTAAGTGAAGAGAATTATTTCATGCACTCAAAATGAACACAAAAGTTTTGTTATCCAAGTTTGGGGAAATTCCACTAGTACAACCCATAATAGCTTGGTGGAATTATTTAAGAATGACATTTCTAATTTATCCTATCATATTTTAAATGTGGATATGCATGCCTGAAATATGTTGAAGATGCAAATGACTTAATGATCCTAAAATTTCAAGGAGTAGAAAAAATTAAATTCTCAAGTTAACGTGCATGGGGATATTTACAAGAACCAAACAACCCACTTTTTGCCTATTTTACAAAAAGCGGACCTAACAATCATAGATGATCGTAAATATTTTGATCGATTAATGATGTGTAATGACTATATTTTTTTTAGAAATGACTTATGGTTTGGGAGTCAACACTTAGGTAAAAATACCTCGCTCCCCCTTTTCCGATGATTGCAAAACCTAATATTGAAAAATCGAAAAGAGTTTACGATCCTAAAAAATCATAGATACTTTTTGGAATTTTCTCTCTCAACATTTGTGAATTTCCATTTTGGATGTTACATTTTTTTTTTCAAATCCAAACTTGACTTTTCACTCTCCTATTTTTCTCGTCAACAAAAAGATAAGGCAAATAGATGACAACAAAATGAAAATGTTAGAGTTTATGTATACAAAAAATTGAAAACCATATTAAATGTAAGTGAAGAAAAGTATTTCATGCACTAAAAATGAACACAAAATTTTTGTTATCCTTGTTTGGGAAATTCCACTAGTGCAACCCTTAATAGCTAGGTGGAATTTATAAGAAAGAGATGTCTAATTGATCCTAACATGATTTAAATGTGGATATGCATGGTTGACACATGTTGAAGATGCAAATCACCTAACGATCCAAAATTTCGAGTAGAAAAAATTAAATTCTCAAGTTTATGTGCGGTGGGATATTTACCAGAGCCAAACAACCCACTTTTTGATTTTTTTACAAAACGAAGTCTTAAAAATCATTGATCATGGTAAATGTTTTTATCGATTAACGATGTGTAACCCCCACAATTTTTGTTAGAAAATGCTTATGGTTTGGGAGTCAACACTCATTTAAAAATGCCTCGCCCCCCCTTTTTAGATGATTGCAAAACTTAATATATAAAAAATTAAAAGAGTTTATAATCCATAAAAATCATAGACACATATTGGAATTATCTCTCTCAGGATTTATGCATTTCCATTTTGGATGTTCAAGTTTTTTTCAAATCCAAACTTGAGTTTTCACTCTCCTATTTTTCTCATAAACAAAAAGATAAGGCAAAAAGATCACAAAAAAATTAAAATTTTTGAGTTTGTATGCAAAAAATGGAAAACTAAGTGAAGAAAATTATTTCACGCACTAAAAATGAACACCGAAGTCTTGTTATCATGTTTGGGGAAATTCCAATAGTACAACCCCTAATTGATCCTAACAAGTTTTAAATTTGGATATGCATGCCTGAAACATGTTGAAGATGCAATTGACGTACTGATCCAAAATTTTCAAGAAGTAGTAAATATTAAATTCTCAAGTTAACTTGCGGTGGGATATTTACTAGACCCAAACAACCCATTTTTAGCCTATTTTACAAAAAGCGGACCTAACAATCATAGATCATCGTAAATGTTTTTATCGATTAATGATGTCTAACGTCAATAATTTTTGTTAGAAATGACTTATGAATTGGGAGTCAACACTCAGTTAAAAATCCCTCGCTCCCCTTTTTCCGATGATTGAAAAATCTAATATATAAAAAACTAAAAGAGTTTACAATCCTTAAAAATCACCAATAAATTTTTGGAATTATCTCCCTCAGCATTGTCCATTTCCATTTTGGATGTTCAATTTTTTTTCAAATCCAAACTTGAGTTTTCACTCTCCCATTTTCCTCGTAAACAAAAAGAAAAGGCAAATAGATCACAACAAATATGAAAATTTTAGAATTTATGTGTGCAATAAATTTATGAAAAAGAAAATTATTTCACTCACTAAAAATGAACACCAAAGTTTTGTTATCCATGATTGGGGAAATTCCACTAGTACAACCCGTAATAGCTTGGTGAAATTTTATAAGAAATAGATTTCTAATTGATCCTAACATGTTTTAAATTTGGATATGCATGCCTGAAACATGTTGAAGATGCAAATCACCTAATGATCCAAAATTTTCAAGGAGTAGAAAAAATTAAATTCTCAAGTTAACGTGCGGTGGGATTTTTACTAGAGCCAAACAACCCACTTTTTGACTATTATAAAAAAAGCGGACCTAACAATCATAGATCATCGTAAATTTTTTGATCGATTAGTGATGTGTAACGGCTATAATTTTTGTTCAAAACGACATATGGTTTGGGAGTCAACACTTAGTTAAAAATGCCACGTCCACCCTTTTTCGATGATTTCTAAAGCTAATATATAAAAAATCAAAAGAGTTTACAATCCTTAAAAATCATAGATACTTTTTGGAATTATCTCTCTTAGAATTTGTGCATTTCCATTTTGGATGTTCAATTTTTTTTCAAATCCAATCTTGAGTTCTCACTTTCCCATTTTTCTCCTAAAGAAAAAGATAAGGGAAATAGATCATAACAAAATGAAAATTTTAGAGTTTACGTATGCCAAAAATTGAAATGTATAATAAATGTAAGTGAAGAAAATTATTTCACGCACTAAAAATGAACACCAAAGTTTTGTTATCCACGTTTGAGAAATTCCACTAGTACAACCCCTAATAGCTTGGTGGAATTTTATAAGAAAGCGATTTCTAATTGATCTTAACATGTTTGAAATGATGATATGCATGCCTGAAACATGTTGAAGATGCAAATGACCTAATGATCCAAAAATTTCAAGGTGTGGAAAAAATTAAATTCGCAAGTTAACGTGCGGTGGGATATTTACTAGAGCCAAACAACTCACTTTTTGCATCTTTTACAAAAAGCAGACCGAACAATCATAGATCATCGTAAATGTTTTGATCCATTAATGATGTGTAGTGGCTATAGTTTTTGTTCGAAATGACATATGGTTAGGGAGTCAACACTCAGTTAAAAATGCCACGTCCACCCTTTTTCGATGATTGCAAAACCTAATATATAAAAAATTGAAAGAGTTTACAATCCTTAAAAATCACAGATACTTTTTGGAATTATCTCTCTTAGAATTTGTGCATTTCTATTTTGTATGCTTAATATTTTTTCAAATCCAAACTTCAGTTTTCACTCTCCCACTTTTCTCATAAACAAAAATATCACAATAAAATGAAAAATTTTAGAGTTCATGTATGCAAAAAAAAATTGAAAACTATAATTATTGTAAGTGAATAAAATTATTTCACGCACTAAAAATGAACTCCAAAGTTTTGTTATCCATGTTTGTGAAATTTCAGTAGTACAACCCCTAATAGTTTGGTGGAATTTTATCAGAAAGAAATTTCTAATTGATCCAAACATGTTTCAAATGTGGATATGCATGCCTGAAATATGTTGAAGATGGAAATGACCTAATGATCCTAAAATTTCAAGGAGTAGAAAAAAATTAAATTCTCAAGTTAACGTGCGGTGGGATATTTACACTCGCCAAACAACCCACTTTTTTGCCTATTTTACAAAAAGCGGACCTAACAATCATAGATCATCGTAAATGTTTTGATCGATTAATGATGTTTAACGGCTATAAGTTTTTCTAGAATTGACTTATGGTTCGGGAGTCAACACTCAGTTAAAAATGCCTCACCCATCCTTTTCCCAAGATTGAAAAATCTAATATATAAAAAAACTAAAAGAGTTTACAATCTTTAAAAATTACATATACTTTTTGGAATTATCTCTCCCATCATTTGTGCATTTCCATTTTGGATGTACAATTTTTTTTCAAATCTAAACCTGAGTTTTCACTCTCCCATTTTTCTCGTAAACAAAAAGATAAGGCAAATACAGCAACACACAATGAAAATTTTAGACTATATGTATGCAAAAAATTGAAAACTATAATAAATGTAAGTGAAGAAAATTATTTTACGCACTAAAAATGAACACCAAGGTTTTGTTATCCATGTTTGGGAAATTGCACTAGTACAACCTCTAATATCTTGCTGGATGTTTTTAAGAATCAAATTTCTTATTTATCCTCACATGTTTTAAATGTGGATATGCATGCCTGAAACATGTTGAAGATGAAAATGACCTAATGATCCAAAAATTTCAAGGAGTGTAAAAAATTAAATTCTCAAGTTAATGTGCGGTGGGATATACCAAAGCCAAACAACCAAAATTTTGCCATTTTTACAAAAAGCGGACCTAACAATCATAGATCATCCTAAATTTTTTCATCGATGAATGATGAGTAATGATTATATTTTTTGTTAGAAATGACTTTTGGTTTGGGAGTCAACACTCAGTTAAAAATGTCTTGCTCCCCCTTTTTTTATGATTGCAACACTTGATATATAAATAACTGAAAGAGTTTACAATCCTTAAAATTCACAGATACCTTTTGGAATTATCTCTCTCAGCATTTGTACGTTTCCATTTTGGATGTTCAATTCTTTTTCAAATCCAAAGTTCAGTTTTCTCTCTCCCTTTTTTCTCATAAACAAAAAGATAAGGCAAATAAATCACAACAAAATGAAAATTTTAGAGTTGATGTATGCAAAAAATTGAAAACTAAGGGAAGAAAATTATTTCACGCACTACAAATCAACACCAAAGTTTTATTATCCTTGTATGGGAAAATCCACTAGTACAACCCCTAATAGCTTGGTGGAATTTTATAAGAAAGAGATTTCTAATTGATCCTAACATGTTTTAAATGTGGATATGCATGTTTGAAACATGATGAAGAAGCGAATGACCTAATGATCCAAGAACTTCAAGGAGTATAAAAAATTAAATTCTCAAGTTAACTTGCGGTGCGATATTCACCTAAGCAAGTAAACCACTTTTTTACTATTTTACAAAAAGAGGACCTAACAGTCATAGATCATCATAAATGTTTTGATTGATTAATGATGTGCAACAGCTATAATTTTTGTTAGAGATGACTTATGGTTTGGGAGTCAACACTCAGTTAAATATGCCTTCCCCCTCCTTTTTTGATGATTGCAAAACCTAATGTATAAATAACTAAAAGAGTTTACAATCTTTAAAAACCAGTGATACTTTTTAGAATTATCTCTCTCTGCATTTGTGCGTTGCCATTTTGGATGTTCAATTTTTTTTCAAATCCATTCTTGAGTTTTCACTCTCCCATTTTTGCCATAAAAAAAAAAGATAAGGCAAATAGATCACAACGAAATGAAAGTTTAGAGTTTATGTAAGCATAAAATTGAAAACTAAGTGAAGAAAATTATTTCACGCACATAAAAATTAACTCCAAATATTTGTTCTCCATGTTTGGGAAATTCCACAAGAACAACCCCTAATAGCTTGGTGGAATTTTATAAGAAAGAGATTTCTGAATTGATCCTAACAAGTTTTAAATGTGGATATGCATGCCTGGAACATGTTGCAGATGCAAATGACCTATTGATCCTAAAATTTCAAGGATTACAAAAAATTAAATTCTCAAGTTGACGTGTTGTGGGAAATTTACCAGAGCCAAGCAACCCACGTTTTATATATTTTACAAAACGTGGACCTAACAATCATAGATCATCGTAAATGTTTTGATCTATTAATGATGTGTAATGGCTATAATTTTTGTTAGAAATGACTTATGGTTTGAGTGTCAACACTCAGTTAAAAATGCCTTACCCCGCCTTTTCCATTCATTGCAAAACCTAATATATAAAAAACTAAAAGAGTTTACAATCCTTAAAAATGACAGAAACTTTTTGGAATTATCTCTCTTAGTATTTGTACAATTCCATTTTTGATCTTCAATTTTTTTTCATATCCAAACTTGAGTTTTCACTCTCCCATTTTTCTCGTAAACAAAAAGACATGGCAAAAACATAACAAGAAAATAAAAATTTTAAAGTTTATGTATGCAAAAAATTGAAAACTATAAGAAATGTAAGTGAAGAAAATTATTTCATGCACTAAAAATGAACACCAAAGTTTTGTTATCCATGTTTGCGAAATTCCAATAGTACAACCCCTAATAGCTTGGTGGAATTTTAAAGAAAGAGATTTCTAATTCATCCTAACATGTTTTAAATGATGATATGCATGCCTGAAACATGTTGAAGATGCAAATGACCTAATGATCCAAAAATTTCAAGGTGTTGAAAATATTAAATTCTGAAGTAAACGTGCAGAGGGATTTTTACCAAAGCCAAACAACCCACTTTTTGGCTATTTTATGAAAAGCGAACCTAACAATCATAGATCATCATAAATGTTTTGATCAATTAATGATGTGTAATGACTATAATTTTTGTTAGAAATGACTAATAATGGTTTGGGACTCAACACTCAGTAAAAAATGCCTCTCCCCCATCCCCATCTCTCCCCCCCCCCCTCCCCCCCCCCCTCCCCGCTCTCCCTCCCTTTTCTGATGATTTCAAAACCTAATGTATAAAAAACCTAAAGAGTTTACAATCCTTAAAAATCACAAATACTTTTTGGAATTATCTCTCTCAGCATTTGTGCGTTTGCATTTTGGATGTTCAATTTTTTTTCAAATGCAAACTTGAGTCTTCACCCTCCCATTTTTCTCTTAAACAAAAAGATAAGGCAAATAGATCAGAAAAAAATGAAAATTTTAGAGTTTATATATGCAAGAATTAACAACTAAGTGAAGAAAATTATTTCACGCACTGAAAATGAACACTAAAGTTTTGTTATCCATGTTTGGGGAATTCCACTAGTACAACCCCTAATAGCTTTCAGGAATTTTATAAGAAAGATATTTCAAATTGATCCCAACATGTTTTAAATGTGAATATGCATCCCTAAAACATGTTGAAGATGCAAATGACCTAATGATCCAAAAATTTCAAGGAGTAGAAAAAATTAAATTCTCAAGTTAACGTGCAATGGGATATTTACCAGAGCCAAATAACCCACTTTTTTCCTATTTTTAAAATAGCAGACCTAACAATCATAGATCATCGTAAATGTTTTTATTGATAACGGCTAGAACTTTTTGGAATTATCTCTCTCAGAATTTGTGCATTTCCATTTTGGATGTTCAATTTTTTTTCAAATCCAAACTTGTGTTTTCACTCTCCTATTTTTCTTGTAAACAAAAATAAAAGGCTTATAGATCACAAAATTTTAGAGTTTATGTATGCAAAAAATTGTAAACTATAATAAATGTATGTGATGAAAATTATTTCACGCACTAAAATTAACACCAAAGTTTCTATATCCATGTTTGGGAAATTCCAGTAGTACAACCCCTAATAGCTTGGAGAAAATTTATAACAAAGAGATTCTGAATTGATCGTAACATGTTTTAAATGTGGATATGCATGCCTGAAACATGTTGAAGATGAAAATGACCTAATGATCTAAAAATTTCAAGGAGTAGAAAAAATTAAATTCTCAAGTTAACGTCTGGTTGGATATTTAAAAGAGCTAAACAACCCACATTTTGCCTATTTTATAAAAACTGAACAACACAATCATAGATCATCATAAATATTTTGATCGATTAATGATGTGTAACGGCTATAATTTTTGTTAGAAATGACTTATGCTTTGGGAGTCAACACTCAGTTAAAAACTCCTCGCCCCACCCCCACCTCCTATTCTGATGATTGCAAAACCTAATATATAAATAACTAAAAGAATTTTCAATCCTTAAAAATCACAGAAACTTTTTGGAATTATCTCTCTCAGCATTTGTGCATTTCCATTTTGGATGTTCTATTTTTTTTCTAAATCCAAACTTTTGTTTTAACTCTCCCATTTTTCTCGTAAACAAAAATATAAGGAAAATAGATCACAATAAAATGAAAATTTTAGATTTTAAGTATGCAAAAAAATTGAAATTAAGTGAAAAAAATTATTTCACGCACTAAAAATCAACACCAAATTTTTGGTATCCATGTTTTGGAAATTCCAGTAGTATTACCACTAATTGATTTGTGGAATTTTATAAGAAAGATATTTCTAATTGATCCTATAATGTTTTAAATGTGGATATATATGCATGAAAAAATTGAACATGCAAATGACCTATTGATTGTACAAAAAAATAAATTCTCAAGTTAACGTGCGGTGGGATATTTACCAGAGCCAAACAAACCACTTTTTTACAAAAAGTGGACCTAACAATCATATATCATCATAAATGTTTTGATTGATTAATTATGTGTAACGGCTATAATTTTTGTTAGAAATGACTTATGGTTTGGGAGTCAACACTCAGTTAAAAATGCCTCGGCCCCCCTTTTTCGATGATTGTAAAACCTAATATATAAAAAATTAAAAGAGTTTACAATCCTTAAAAATCACATATAATTTTTGGAATTATCTCTCTCAGCCTTTGTGCTTTTCCATTTTGGAGGTTCAATTTTTTTTCAAATCCAAACTTGAGTTTTATTGTCCCATTTTTCTTGTAAACAAAAAGATAAGGCAAATAGATCACTACAAAATGAAATGTTAGAGTTTATGTATGAAAAAAACTGAAAACTATAATAAATGTAAGTGAAAAAATTATTTCACACACTAAAAATGAATACCACAGTTTTGTTATCCCTATTTGGGAAATTCCACTAGTACAACCGCTAATAGCTTGCTGGAATTTTTTAAGAAAGAGGTATCTAATTGATTCTAACATGTTTTAAATGTGGATATGCATGCCTGAAAAATGTTGAAGATGCAAATTAAATTCTCAAGTTAACATGCGGTGGGATATTTACCAGAGCCAAACAACCCATTTTTTACCTATTTTACAAAAAGCGAACCTAAAAATCATAGATCGTGGTAAATGTTTTGATCGATTAATGATGTGTAACTCCTATAATTTTGGTTAGAAATGACTTATGGTTTGGGAATCAACAATCATTTAAAAATGCCTCCCCCCTCTTCCCCTTTTCTTATGATTGCAAAACCTTGTATACAAAAAACTAAAAGGGTTTAGAATCCTTAAAAATCATAGATACTTTTTGGAATTATCTCTCTCAACATTTGTGTTTCCAATTTGAATGTTCAATTTTTTTTCAAATCAAAAGTTGAGTTTTTGCTATCCATTTTTCTCGTAAACAAAAAAAAATCAGGCAAATCAATCACAACAAAATGAAAATTTGTGAGTTTGTGTTTCCTAAAAATTGATAACTAAGTGAAGAAAATTATTTCACGCACTAAAAATGAACACCAAAGTTTTGTTATCCATGTTTGGAGCTAATAGCTTGGTTGAATTTTGGAAGAAAGAGATTTATAATTGATCCTAACTTGTTTTAAATGTGGTGGATATGCATGCTTGAAACATGAAGAAGATGCAAATGGCCTAATGATCCAAATATTTCATGGAGAAAAAAAAATTAAATTCTCAAGTTAACGTGCAGTGGGATATTTAACAGAGCCAAACAACCCACTTTTTGCCTATTTTACAAAAAGAGGACCTAACAATCATAGATCATTGTAAATATTTTGATTGATTAATGAGGTGTAACAGCTATATTTTTTCTCAGTTAAAAATGTCTCGCCCCCCGTTTTTCCAATGATTGCAAAACCTAATATATAAAAAACTAAAAAAGCTTACAATCCTTAAAAATCACAGATACTTTTTGGAATTATCTGTTTCTGCATTTGTGCATTTCCAATTTGGATGTACTATTTTTTTTCAATTCCAAACTCGAGTTTTCACTTTTCTATTTTTCTCGCAAACAAAAAGATAAGGCAAATAGATCACAAAAAAATGAAAATTTTAGAGTTGATGTATGCAAAAAAATTGAAAACTATCATAAATGTAAGTGAAGAGAATTATTTCAGGTACTAAAAATAAACCCCAAAGTTTTGTCGTTCTCTTTTGAGGAAATTCTACTAGAACATCCCCTAATTGCTTGGTGGAATTTTATAAGAAAGAGATGTTTATTTGGCCCTAACATGTTTTAAATGTGGATATGCATGCCTGAAACAAGTTAAAGATGCAAATGACCTAATGATCCTAAAATTTTGAGTAGAAAAAATTAAATTCTAAGTTAACGTGCGGTGGGATATTTACAAGAACCAAACAACCAACATTTTTCTTATTTTACAAAAAGTGGACCTAACAATCATAGATCATCGTAAATGTTTTGATCGATTAAAGATGTGTAATGGCTATAATTTTGGTTAGAAATGACCTATGGTTTGGGAGTCAACACTCAGTTAAAAATGCCTTGCCCCCCCATTTCAGATGATTGCAAAACCTAATATAAAAAAACTAAAAAAGTTTTCAATCCTTAAAATTCATAGATACTTTTTGGAATTATCTCTCTCAGTATTTGTGCATTTTCATTTTTGATGTTCAATTTTTTTCAAATCCAAAATTGAGTTTTCACTCTCCAATTTTTCTCGTCAACAAAAAGATAAGGCAAATAGATCACAACAAAATGAAATTGTTAGAGTTTAGGTATGAAAAAAATTGAAAACTATAATAAATGTAAGTGAAGAAAATTATTTCACGAACTAAAATGAACACGAATGTATTGTTATCCATGTTTGGGAAATTCCACTAGTACAACCCCGAATAGCTTGGTGAAAGTTTATAAGAAAGAGATTTCTAATTGATCCTAACATGTTTTAAATGTGGATATGCATGCCTGAAACATGTTGAAGATGCAAATGACCTAATGATCCAAAAATTTCAAGGAGTAGAAAAAATTAAATTATGAAGTAAATGTGCAGTGGGATATTTACCAGAGCCAAACATCCAACTTTTTACGTATTTTTCATAAAGCAGACCGAAAAATCATTGATCATGGTAAATGTTTTGATTTATGTGTAACACATATAATTTTTTTTAGAAATGACTTATGGTTTTGGAGTCAAGACTCATTTAAAAATGCCTAGCGCCTCCCCCCCCCCCCCCCCCCCCCCCCCCCCCCCTTCTCAGAAGATTGCAAAACCTAATATATAAAAAACTAAAAGAGTATATAGTCCTTAAAAATGACACATAATTGTTGAAATGATCTCTCTTAGCATTTGTGCAATTCCATTTTGGATGCTCAATTTTCTTTCAAATCCAAACTTTGAGTTTTCACTATCCCATTTTTCTCGTAAACAAAAAGAAAAAGTGAATAGCTCACAACAAAATGAAATTTTTTTGGGTTTATATTTACTTAAAATTGAAAATAAGTGAACAAAATTATTTCACGCACTAAAAATGAACACCAAATTTTTGTTATCCATGTTTGGGGAAATTCCACTAGAACAACCCCTAATAGCTTGGTTGAATTTTATAAGAAAGATATTTCTAATTGATCCTAATAGATTTTAAATGTGGTGGATATGCATGCTTGAAACATGTTGAACATGCAAATGACCTAATGATCCAAAAATTTCAAGGAGTAGAAAAATTTTAATTCTCAAGTTAATGTGCGGAGGGATATTTACCAAAGCAAAACAACCCACTTTTTGCCTATTATAAAAAAAGCGAACCTAACAATCACAAATCATCTTAAATGTTTTGATTGATTAATGATGTGTATAGGCTATAATTTTTGGTACAAATGACTTATAGTTTGGGAGTTAACACTATTTTTTTTCAATTCCAAACTCGAGTTTTCACTTTTCCATTTTTCTCGTAAACAAAAAGATAAGGCAAATAGATCACAAAAAAATGAAAATTTTAGAGTTTATGTATGCAAAAAAATTGAAAACTATCATAAATGTAAGTGAAGAGAATTATTTCAGGCACTAAAAATAAACCCCAAAGTTTTGTCGTTCTCTTTTGAGGAAATTCTACTAGTACATCCCCTAATTGCTTGGTGGAATTTTATAAGAAAGAGATGTTTATTTGGTCCTAACATGTTTTAAATGTGGATATGCATGCCTGAAACATGTTAAAGATGCAAATGACCTAATGATCCTAAAATTTCATGGAGTAGAAAAAATTAAATTCTAAGTTAACGTGCGGTGGGATATTTACAAGAACCAAACAACCAACTTTTTTCTTATTTTACAAAAAGTGGGCCTAACAATCATAGATCATCGTAAATGTTTTGATCGATTAATGATGTGTAATGGCTATAATTTTGGTTAGAAATGACCTATGGTTTGGGAGTCAACACTCAGTTAAAAATGCCTTGCCCCATTTCAGATGATTGCAAAACCTAATATAAAAAAACTAAAAAAGTTTGCAATCCTTAAAAATCATAGATACTTTTTGGAATTATCTCTCTCAGTATTTGTGCATTTTCATTTTTGATGTTCAATTTTTTTCAAATCCAAAATTGAGTTTTCACTCTCCAATTTTTCTCGTCAACAAAAAGATAAGGCAAATAGATCACAACAAAATGAAATTGTTAGAGTTTAGGTATGAAAAAAATTGAAAACTATAATACATGTAAGTGAAAAAAATTATTTCACGAACTAAAAATGAACACGAATGTTTTTTTATCCATGTTTGGGAAATTCCACTAGTACAACCCCTAATAGCTTGGTGAAAGTTTATAAGAAAGAGATTTCTAATTGATCCTAACATGTTTTAAATGTGGATTTGCATGCCTGAAACATGTTGAAGATGCAAATGACTTAATGATCCAAAAATTTCAAGGAGTAGAAAAAATTAAATTCTGAAGTTAATGTGCGGTGGGATATTTACCAGAGCCAAACATCCAACTTTTTGCCTATTTTTCAAAAAGCAGACCGAAAAATCATTGATCATGGTAAATGTTTTGATTGTTGTGTAACACATATAATTTTTTTTAGAAATGACTTATGGTTTAGGAGTCAAGACTCATTTAAAAATGCCTTGCGCCCCCCCCTTTTTCAGAAGATTGCAAAACCTAATATATAAAAAACTAAAAGAGTATATAGTCCTTAAAAATGACACATAATTGTTGAAATTATCTCTCTTAGCATTTGTGCAATTCCATTTTGGATGCTCAATTTTTTTTTTCAAATCCAAACTTGAGTTTTCACTATCCCATTTTTCTCGTAAACAAAAAGAAAAAGTGAATAGCTCACAACAAAATGAAATTTTTTTGGGTTTATATTTGCTTAAAATTGAAAATAAGTGAACAAAATTATTTCACGCACTAAAAATGAACACCAAATTTTTGTTATCCATGTTTGGGGAAATTCCACTAGAACAACCCCTAATAGCTTGGTTGAATTTTATAAGAAAGATATTTCTAATGGATCCTAACAGATTTTAAATGTGGTGGATATGCATGCTTGAAACATGTTGAACATGAAAATGACCTAATGATCCAAAAATTTCAAGGAGTAGAAAAATTTAAATTCTCAAGTTAACGTGCGGAGGGATATTTACCAAAGCAAAACAACCCACTTTTTGCCTATTATAAAAAAAACGAACCTAACAATCACAAATCATCTTAAATGTTTTGATTGATTAATGATGTGTAAAGGCTATAATTTTTGGTACAAATGACTTACGGTTTGGGAGTTACCACATCCTCCCCCCCCTCTTTTCTATTTATTGCAAAACCTAATATATAAAAAATTAAAAGAGTTTGCAATCCTTAAAAATCATAGATACTTTTCGGAATTATCTCTCTCAGCATTTGTGCATTTCCATTTTGGATGTTCAATTTTTTTTCAAGTCCAAATTGAGTTTTCACTCTTCCATTTTTCTCGTCAACAAAAAGATAAGCCAAATAGATCAGAACAAAATGAATGAGTTTATGTATGCAAAAAATTGAAACCACAATAAATGTGAGTGATGAAAATTATTTCACGGACTAAAAATGAACACGAGTGTTTTGTTATCCATGTTCGGAAAATTTCAGTAGTACAACCCCTAAAAGCTTGGTGGAATTTTATAAGAAAGAGATTTATAATTGATCCTAACATGTTTTAAATGTGGATATGTATGCCTGAAACATGTTTAAGATGCAAATGACCTAAATCTCAAGTTAACGAGCGGTGGGAAATTTAACAGAGCCTAACAACCCAGTTTTTGCCTATTTTACTAAAAGCGGACCTAAAAATCATAGATCATGGTAAATCTTTTTATCAATTAATGATGTGTAACACCTATTTGGCTAATGGTTTGGGAGTCTACACTCTTTTAAAAATGCCTCGCCCCCCCTTTTCAAATGATTGCAAAAAAAAAAACAATACTTCAAAATCATATATACTTTTTGGAATTATCTCTCTCATCATTTGCGCATTTCCATTTTGGATGTTCAATTTTTTTTTAAATCCAAACTTGAGTTTTCACTCTCCCATTTTTCGTAAACAAAAATATAACGCAAATAGATCTCAACAAAATGAAAATTTTAGAGTTTATGTATGCAAAAAATTGAAAACTATAATAAATGTAAGTGAAGAGAATTATTTCTCGCACTAAAAATGAACACTAAAGTTTTGTTATCCACATTTTGGAAAATTCCACAAGTACAACCACTAATAGCTTGGCAGAATTTTTAAAAAAAGTGATTTCTTATTGGTCCTGACATGTTTTAAATGTGGATATGCATGCCTGAAACATGTTGAATATGCAAAAGACCTGATGATACAAAAATTTCAAGGAGCAGAATAAAATAAATTCTCCAGTTAATATGCGGAGGGATATTTACCACAACCAAACAACCAACTTTTTGCTTATTTTACAAAAAGCGGTCCTAACAATCATAGATCATCGTAAATATTTTGTTCGATTAATGGTGTGTAAGGGCTACAATTTTTGTTAAAAATGATCTATGGTTTGGGAGTCAACACTCAGTTAAAAATGCCTCGCTCCCCCCTTTCCGATGAATGTAAAACCTATTATATTAAAAACTACAAGAGTTTACAATCCTTTTTAATCATAGATACTTTTTAGAATTATCTCTCCCAGCATTTGTACATTTCAATTTTTGATGGTCAAATTTTTTCAAATCCAAACTTGAGTTTTAACTCTCCCATTTTTCTCATAAACAAAAATATAAGGCAAATAGATCACAACAAAATGAAAATTTTAAAGTTTATGTATGCAAAAAATTGAAAACTATCATAAATGAAAATGAAGAGAATTATTTCATGCATTAAAAATGAACACCAAAGTTTTGTTATCCATTTTTGGAGAATTCCACTAGTACAACCCCTAATAGCTTGGTGGAATTTTATAAGAAAGAGATTTCTAATTGATCCTAAAAGGTTTTAAATCTGGATAGACATGCCTGGAACAAGTTGAAGAAGCAAATGAGCTAATGATCCAAAATTTTCAAGGAGTAGAAAAAATTAAATTCTCAAGTTAAAGTGCAGTGGGATATTTACAAGAGCCAAACAATCCACTTTTCGCCTATTTTAAGAAAAAAACGAACCTAAAAATCATAGATCATGGTAAATGTTTTGATCGATTAATGATGTGTAATGCCTATAATGTTTTTTAGAAATGACTTACGGTGTGGGAGTCAACACATTTTTACAAATGCCTCGCCTCCCCCTTTTCTCATGATTGCAAAACCTAATATATAAAAAAATAAAAGAGTTTACAATCCTTAAATATCACAGATACTTTTTGGAATTATTTCTCTCAGCATTTGTGCATTTCCATTTTGGATGTCCAATTTGTTTTAAAATCCAAACTTGATTTTTCACTCTCCCATTTTTCTCGTAAATAAAAAGATAAGGCAAATAGATCACAACAAAATAAAAAAAAAATTAGTTTATGTATGCAAAAAATTCAAAACAAAGTGAAGAAAATTATTTCACACTAAAAATGAACACCAAAGTTTAGTTATCCATGTTTGGGGAAATTCCACAAGTACAACCCCTAATAGCTTAGTGAAATTTTATAAGAAAGAGATTTCTAATTGATCCTAACAAGTTTTAAATTTAGATATGAATGCCTGAAACATGTTGAAAATGCAAATGACATAATCCAAAAATTTCAAGAAATGAAAAAAATTAAATTCTCAAGTTAACGTGCGGTGGGATATTTACCAGAGCCAAACAACCCACTTTTAGCCTATTTTACAAAAAAGGACCTAAAAATCATAGATCATCGTAAATGTTTTGATCGATTAATGATGTGTAACGACTATAATTTTTGTTAGAAATGACTTATGATTTGAAAGTCAACACTTAGTTAAAAATGCCTCGCTCCCCCTTTTGTGGTGATTGCAAAATCTAATATATAAAAACTAAAAGAGTTTTAAATCCTTAAAAATAACAAATAATTTTTGGAATTATCTCTCTCAGCATTGTCCATTTCCATTTAGGATGATTTTTTTTTTCAAATCCAAACTTGAGTTTTCACTCTCCCATTTTTATCGTAAACAAAAAGAAAAGGCAAATTGATCACAACAAAATAAAAATTTTAGAGTTTATTTATGCAATAAATTTATGTGAAGAAAATTATTTCACGCACTAAAAATGAACACAAAAGTTTTGTTATCCATGATTGGGGAAATTCCACTTGTACAACCCCTAATGGCTTGGTGCAATTTTATAAGAAAGAGATTTCTAATTGATCCTAACATGTTTTAAATGATGATATGCATGCTTGAAACATGTTGAAGATGCAAATGACCTAAGGATACAAAAATTTCAAAGGGTAGAAAAAATTAAATTCTCAAGTTAACGTGCGGTGGGATATTTACTAGAGCCAAACAATCTACTTTTTGCCTATTTTACAAAAAGCGGACCTAACAGTCTTAGATCATCGTAAATGTTTTGATATATTAATAATGTGTAATGGCTATAATTTTGGTTAGAAATGACTTATGGTTTGGGGGTCAACACTCAGTTAAAAATGCCTCACCTCCCCCTTTTACGATGATAGCAAAACCTAATTTCTAAAAAACTAAAAGAGTTTACAATCCTTCAAAATCGCAGATAATTTTTGGAAGTATCCCTCTCCTCATTTGTGCATTTCCATTTTGGAAGTACTATTTTTTTTTCAAATCCGAACTAGAGTTTTCACTCTCCCATTTTTCTCGTAAACAAAAAGATAAGGCAAATAGATCACAACAAAATAAAAATTTTTGAGTTTATGTATGCAAAAAATTGAAAACTATAATAAATGTAACTGAAGAGAATTATTTCATGCACTAAAAATGAACACCAAAGTTTTGTTATCCATGTTTGGGGAAATTCCACTAGTACAACCCCTAATAGTTGTGGAATTTTATAAGAAAGAGATTTCTAATTGATCCTAACATGTTTTAAATGTTGATTTGCATGCCTGAAGCATGTTAAAGATGCAAATAACCTAATGGTCCTAAAATTTTGAGTAGTAGAAAAAATTATATTCTCAAGTTAACGTGCAGTGGGATATTTAAAAGAACCAAACCACCCATTTTTGTCCTATTTTACAAAAAGTGGACCTAAGAATCATAGATCATCGTAAATGTTTTGATCAAATAATGATGTGTAACGGCTATAATTTTTGTAACAAATGACTTATGGTTTGGGAGTCAACACTTGGTTAAAAATGCCTCGCTCCCCCTTTTCCAATGATTGCAAAACCTAATATATAAAAAACTAAAAGAGTTTACAATCCTTAAAAATCATAGATACTTTTTGGAATTATCTCTCTCAGCATTTGTGCATTTCCATTTTGGATGTTCAATTTTTTTTCAAATCCCAAATCGAGTTTTCACTCTCCCATTTTTCTCGTCAACAAAAAGATAAGGCAAAGAGATCACAAAAAAATGAAATTGTTGGAGTTTATGTTTGCAAAAAATTGAAAACTATAATAAATGTAAGTGAAGAAAATTATTTCACGCACTAAAAATGAACACGACAGTTTTGTTTTCAATGTTTGGGGAATTCCACTAGTACAAACCATAAGAGCTTGGTGGAATTTTATAAGAAAGAGATTTCTAATTCATCCTAACATATTTTAATTGTGGATATGCATTCTTGAAAGATGTTGAAGATGTAAATGACCGAATGATCCAAAAAACCCACTTTTTGCCAATTTTACAAAAAGCGGACTGAAAAATCATAAATCATCATAATTTTTTTTATCGATTAATGAAGTGTAACATCTATAATTTTTGTTAGAATTGGCTAATGGTTTGGGAGTCAACACTCATTTAACAATGCCTCGCCCCCCTTTTCTAATGATTTCAAAACCTAATACATAAAAAACTAAAAGAGTTTAAAATCCTTAAAAATCACATATACTTTTTGGAATTATCTTTCTCAGCATTTGTTCATTTCCATTTTAGATGTTCAATTTTTTTCAAATCCAAACTTGAGTTTTCACTCTCCCATTTTTCTCGTAAACAAAATGATAAGGCAAATACATCACAAAAAAATGATAAATTTAGAGTTTATATACGCAAAAAATTAAAAACTATAATAAATGGAAGTGAAGAGAATTATTTCACGCACTAAAAATGAACACATTAGTTTCGTTATCCATATTTGGGGAAATTCCACTAGTACAAGCCCTAATAGCTTGGTGGAATTTAATAAAAGAAAGATTTCTTATCGGTTGTAACAAGTTTTAAATGTGGATATGCATGCCTGAAACATGTTGAAGATGCAAATAACCTAATGATCCAAAAATTTCAAGGAGTCGAAAAATTTAAATTCTCAAGTCAATATGCGGTTGGATATTTACCACAGCCAATCAACCAACTTTTTGCCTATTTTACAAAAAACAGAACTAACAATCATAGATCATCGTAAATGTTTTTATCAATTAATGATGTCTAACGGCTATAATTTTTGTTTGAAATGACATATTGTTTGGAAGTCAACAGTCAGTTAAAAATGCCTCGCTCCCCCTATTCCGATGATTACAAAACCTAATAAATAAAAAACTAAAAGAGTTTACAGTCCTTAAAAATCACAGATACTTCTTGGAAATATCGCTCTCAGCATTTGTGCATTTCAATTTTGGATGTTCAATTTTTTTTCAATTCCAAACTTGAGTTTTCACTCTCCCATTTTTCTTCTTAAAAAAAAGATAAGGGAAATAGATCAGAACAAAATGAAAATTTTTTATTTTATGTATGCAAAAACAATCAAAACTAAGTGAAGAAAATTATTTTAAGCACTAAAATGGGCACCAAAGTTTTGTTATCCATGTTTGGGAAATTCCACCAGTACAACCCCTAATAGCTTGGTGGAATTTTATAAGAAAGAGATTTCTAATTGATCCTAACAAGTTTTAAATGTGGATATGCATGCCTGAAACATGTTGAAGATGCAAATGATCTAATGATCCAAAAATTGCAAGAAGTAGAAAAAATTATATTCTCAAGTTTATGTGCGGTGGGATATTTACCAGAGCCAAACAACCCCCTTTTAGCCTATTCAACAAAAAGTGGACCTAACAATTATAGATCATCGAAAATGTTTTGATCAATTAATGATGTGTAACAACTATAATTTTTTTTAGGAATGACTTATGGTTTGGGAGTCAACACTCAGTTAAAAATGCCTCGTCCCCCCTTTTCTAATGATTGCAAAACCTAATATATAAAAAACTAAAAGAGTTTACAGTCCTTAAAAATCACATATACTTTTGGAATTATCTCTCTCAAGATTTGTGCATTTCCATTTTGGATTGTCAATTTTTTTTCAAATCAAAACTTGAGTTTTCACTCTACCATTTTTCTCATAAACAAAAAGATAAAGCAAATAGATCACAACAACAATAAAATTTTAGAGTTTATGTATGCTAAAATTTGAAAACTAATTGAAGAAAATAATATCACACACTTAAAATGAACACCAAAGTTTTGTTATCCATGTTTGGCAAATTCCACTAGTACAACCCTTAATAGCTTGGTGGAATTTTATAAGAAAGGGATTTCTAATTGATCCTAACATGTTTTAAATGGTGATATGCATGCCTGAAACAAGTTGAAGATGCAAATGACCTAATGATACAAAAATTTCAAGGGAACAAAAAATTAAATTCTAAAGTTAACGTGCGGTTGGATATTTACCAAAGCCTGACAACCAACTTTTTGCCGATTTTACAAAAAGCGGACCTAACTATCATAGATCATCGTAAATGTTTTGGTCGATTAATAATTGTGTAATGACTATAATTTTTGTTAGAAATGACTTATGGTTTGCGAGTCACCCCCCCCCCCCTTTTCCAATGACGACTAAACTTAATCTATAGAAAACTAAAAGAGTTTACAAACCTAAAACGTGAGTTTTTACTCTCCATTTTTCTCGTAAACGAAAAGATAAGGCAAATAGATCACAACAAAATGAAAATTTTAGAGTTTATGTATGCAAAAAATTGAAAACTAAGTGAAGAAAATTATTTCATTCACTAAAAATGAACACCAAAATATTCTTATCCTTTTTTGCGAAATTCCACTAGTACAACCTCTAATAGTTTGGTGGAATTTGATAAGAAAGAGATTTCTAATTGATACTAACATGTTTTAAATGTGGATATGCATGCCTGAAACATGTTGAAAATGCAAATGACCAATGACACAAAAATTTCAAGGAGTAGAAAAAATTAAATTTTCAAGTTAACATGCGGTTGGATATTTACAAGAGCCAAACAACCCACTTTTTGCCTATTTTACAAAAAGCGGACCTAACAATCATAGATCATCGTAAATATTTTGATCGATTAATGATGTGTAATCGCTCTAATTTTTTTTAAAAAGGACTTTTGGTTTGCGATTCAACACTGAATTAAAAATGCCTCCCCACTCTCCCTTTTCCAATGATTACAAAACCTAATATATAATAAACTAAAAAAGAGTTTACAATCCTAAAAAATCTCAGATACTATTTGGAATTATCTCTCTCAGTATTTCTTCATTTTATTTTGGATGTTCAATTTTTTTCAAATCAAAACTTGAGTTTTCTCTCTCCCTTTTTTCACGTAAACAAAAAGATCAGGCAAATAGTTCACAACAAAATGAAAATTTTAGTATGCAAAAAATTGAAAACTAAGTGAAGAAAATTATTTCATGAACTAAAAATGAACACCGAAGTTTTGTTATCCTTGTTTGCAAAATTCCACTAGTACAACCCCTAATAGCTTGGTGGAATTTTATAAGAAAAGAGATTACTAATTGATCCTAACATGTTTAAAATGTGGATATGCATGCCTGAAAAATGTTGAAGATGCAAATGCCTAATGATCCAAAAATTTCAAGGACTACAAATAATTAAATTCTCAAGTTAATGTGAGGTGGGATGTTTACCAAAGCCAAACAACCTACTTTTTGCCAATTTTACAAAAAGCGGACCTAATAAACATAGATCATCGTAAATGTTTTAATCGTTTAATGATGTGTAATGACTATAATTTTTGTTAGAAATGACTTCTGGTTTGGAAATCAACACTCAGTTAAAAATTCCTCGTCTCCCCTTTTTCGATGATTGCAAAACCTAATATATAAAAAAATAAAAGAGTTTACAATCCGTAAAAATCACAGATACTTTTTGGAATTATTTCTTTCAGCATTTTTGCATTTCCATTTTGGATGTTCAATATTTTTTCAAATCCAAAATTGAGTTTTCACTCTTCCATTTTTCTCGTAAACAAAAACGTAAGGCAAATAGATCACAACAAAATTAAAATTTTAGAGTTTATGTATACTAAAAATTGAAAACTATAATAAATGTAATTGAAGAAAATTATTTCAAGTACTAAAAATGAACACCAAAGTTTTGTTATCCATGTTTGGGAAATTCCACTAGTACAACCCCTAATAGCTCGGTGGAATTTTATTAGAAAGAGATTTCTAATTGATCCTAACATGTTTTAAATGTGGATATGCATGCCTAAAACATGGTGAAGGTGCAAATGACCTAATTATACAAAAATTTCAAGGAGTAGAAAAAATTAAATTCTCAAGTTAACGTGCGGTGCGATATTTTCTAGAGCCAAACAACTCACTTTTTGCCTATATTACAAAAAGAGGACGTAACAATCATAGATCATCATAAATGATTTGATTAACTAATGATGTGTAACAGCTATATTTTTTTTTAGAAATGACTTAAGGTTTGGGAGTCAACACTCAGTTAAAAATCCCTTGCCCCCCTTTTCTGATGATTGCAAAACCTAATATATAAATAACTAAAAGATTTTAAAATTCTTAAAAATCGCAGATACTTTTTGGAATTATCTCTCTCAGCATTTGGGCGTTTCCATTTTGGATGTTCAATTTTTTTCAAATCCAAACTTCAGTTTTCACTCTCCCTTTTTTTCTCGTAAACAAAAAGAAAAGGCAAATAGATCACAATAAAATTAAAATTTTAGAGTTTATGCATGCAAAAAATTAAAACTATAATAAATATTAGTGAAGAAAATTATTTAACACACTAAAAATGAACACTAAAGTTTTGTTATCCATGTTTGGGAAATTCCTCTAGTACAACCACTACTAGCTTGGTGGAATTTTATAAGAAACAGATTTCTAATTGATCCTAACTTATTTTAAATTTGGATAAGCATGCCTGAAACATGTTGAAGATGCAAACGACTTAATGTTCCAAAAATTTCAAGGAGTAGAAAAAATTAAATTCTCAAGTTAACGTACAGTGGGATATTTACTAGAGCCAAACAACCTACTTTTTGCCTATTTTACAAAAAGCGGATCTAACAATCATAGATCATCATAAATGTTTTAATCGATTAATAATGTGTAACGGCCATAATTTTTGTTAGAAATGACTTATGGTTTGGAAGTCAACACTCTGATAAAAATTCCTCGTCCCCCCTTTTTCGATAATTGCAAAACCTAATATATAAAAAACTAAAAGAGTTTAAAATCCTTAAAAATCAAAGATACTTTTTAGAATTATCTATCTCAGCATTTGTGCATTTCCATTTTGGATGTTCAATTTTTTTTTAAATCCAAACTTGAGTTTTCACTCTTCCATTTTTCTCGTAAACAAAACGACAAGGCAAATAGGTCACAACAAAATTAATATTTTAGAGTTCAGGTATACTAAAAATTGTAAACTATGATAAATATAATTGAAGAAAATTATTTCACGCACAACAAATGTACTCCAAAGTTTTGTTATCCAAGTTTGGAAAATTCCACTAGTACCACCCCTAATAGCTTGGTAGAATTTTTTAAGAAAGAGATTTCTAATTGTTCCTAACATGTTTTAAATGTGGATATGCATGCCTGAAATATGTTGAAGATGCAAATGACCTAATGGTCCAAAACTTTCAAGGAGTAGAAAAAATTAAATTCTCAAGTTAACGTGCGGTAGAATATTTACCAGAGCCAAACAATCCACTTTTTGCCTATTTAAAAAAAAGAGGACCTAAAAAACATAGATTATCGAAAATGTTTTGATAGATTAATGATGTGTAACGGCTATAATTTTTGTTAGAAATGACTTGTGGTTTGGGAGATAACACTCTGTTAAAAATGCCTCGCCCCCCCCTTTTCTGATGATTGCCAAACCTAATGTATAAATAACTAAAAGGGTTTACAATCCTTGAAAATTACAAATAATTTTTGGAATTATCTCTCTCAGCATTTGTGTGTTTCCATTTTGGATGTCCAATTTTTTTTCAAATCCAAACTTGAGCTTTCACTCTCCCATTTTTCTCACAAACAAAAATATAATGCAAATAGATGACACAAAAAGAAAATTTTATACTTTATGTATGCAAAAATTTGAAAACTAAGTGAAGAAAATTATTTCAGGCACTAAAAATCAATACCAAAGTTTTGTTTTCCAAGTTTGGGAAATTCCACTAGTACAACCCCTAGGAGCTTGGTGGAATTTTATAAGAAAGAGATTTCTAATTGATCCTAACATGTTTTAAATGTGGATACGCATGCCTGAAACATGTTACAGATGCTAATGACCTAATGATTTAATAGTTTCAAGGAGTAGAAATAATTAAATTCTTGATTTAACGTGAGGTGGGATATTTACTAGAGCCAAACAACCATCTTTTTACCTATTTTTAAAAAAGTTGACCTAATGATCATAGATCATCATAAATTTTTTGATCTATTAATGATGTTTAATGTCTATATTTTTTTAGAAAGGACTTCTGGTTTGGGAGTCAACATTATGTTAAAAATGCCTCGCCCCCCCCATTTTCGATGATTACAAAACCTAATATATAAAAAAATAAAAGAGTTTACAATCCTTAAAAATCATTGATACTTTTTGGAATTATCTTTCTCAGTATTTGTACCATTCCAATTTGGATGTCCAATTTTTTTTAAATCCAAACTTGAGTTTTCACTCTCCCATTTTTCTTGTTAACAAAAAGATAAGGCAAATTGATCTCAACAAAATAAAAAATTTAGAGTTTATGTATGCAAAAAATTGAAAATAGTAATAAATACAAGTGAAGAAAATTATTTCACACACTAAAATTTAACATCAAAGTTTTGTTATCCATGTTTGCGAAATTCCAGAAGTACAACCCTAATAGCTTGGTGGAATTTTATAAGAAAGAGATTTCTAATTGATCCGAACATATTTTAAATGATGATATGCATGCCTGAAACATGTTGAAGATGCAAATGACCTAATGATCCAAAAATTTCAAGGTGAAGAAAAAATTTAATTTTCAAGTTAACATGTTGTACAACATTTACAAAAGCCAAACAACCCACTTTTTGCCTATATTACAAAAAAATGAACCAAATAATCATAGATCATCGTAAATATTTTGATCGATTAATGATGTGTAACGACTATAATTTTTGTTAAAAATGACTTATGGTTTGGAAGTCAACACAGTTAAAAATGCCTCACCCCCCTTTTCTGATGATTGCAAAACCTAATAAATAAAAAACTGAAAGTGTTTACAATCCTTAAAAATCACATATACTTTTTGGAATTCTTTCTCTCAACATTTGTACGTTTCCATTTTGGATGTTCAATTTTTTTTCAAATCCGAAATTGAGTTTTCATTCTCCCATTTTTCTCGTGAACAAAAAGATTAGGCAAATAGATCACAACAAATTGAAAACTTAGCGAATACAATTATTTCACGCACTAAGAATGAACACCAAAGTTTTGTTATCCATGTTTGTGAAATTCCACTAGTACACTAATAGCTTCGTGTAATTTTATAAGAAAGAAATTTCTAATTGATCCTAACATGTTTTAAATGTTGAAAAGCATGCATGAAACATGTTGAAGATGCAAATGACCTAATAATCCAAAAATTTCGAGTAGAAAAAATTAAATTCTCAAGATAACGTGCGGTGGGATATTTACCAGAGCCAAACAACCTACTTTTTGGCAATTTTACAAAAAGTGGACCTAAAAATCATAGATCATGGTAAATGTTTTGATCGATTAATGATGTATAATGCCTTTAAGATTTGTTAGAAATGAGTTAAGGTTTGGGAGTCAACACTCATTTAAAAATCCCACGCCCCCCTTTTCAGATGATTGCAAAACCTAATATAAAAATAACAAAAAAATTTAGAATCCTTAAAAATCAAAGATATATTTTGGAATTATCTCTCTCAGCATTGTGCATTTCCATTTTGGATGTTCAATATTTTTTTCAAATCCAAACTTGAGTTTTCACTCTCCCATTTTTCTCATAAACAAAAATATAAGGCAAATAGATCACAACAAATAAAATTTTCTGAATTTATATATGCAAAAAATTTAAAACTATAATAAATGTAAGTGAAGAAAATTATTTGAAGCACTAAAAATTAACACCAAAGTTTTGTTATCCACGTTTGGGAAATTCCACTAGTACAACCCCTAATATCTTTGTGGAATTTTATAAGAAAGAGACTTCTAATTGATCCTAACATCTTTTAAATGTGGATATGCTAGCCTGAAACATGTTGAAGATGCAAATGACCTAATAATCCAAAATTTTCAAGGAGTAGAAAAAATTAAATTATCAAGTAATCGTACAGTGGGATATTTACCAGAGATAAACAACCCACTTTTTCCCTATTTTACGAAAAGCGGACTTAACAATCATAGATCATCGTAAATATTTTGATCAATTAATGATGTGTAACGACTAATTTTGGTTACAAATTACTTAAGGTTTCGGAGTCAACACTCGGTTAAAAAGGTCTCGCCTTTTCTGATGATTGCAAAAGGTAATATGTAAAAAACTAAAAGAGTTTACAATCCTTAAAAATCACAGATACTTTTTGGAATTATCTCTCACAGCATTTGTGTATTTCCAATTTGGATATTCAATTTTGTTTCAAATTCAAACTTGAGTATTTATTCTCCCTTTTTTCTCGTAAATAAAAAGATAAGGCAAAAAGATTACAACAAAATGACAATTTTAGAGTTTATGTAAGTAAAAAATTGAAAACTAAGTGAAGAAAATTATTTCACGCTCTAAAAATCAACACCAAAGTTTTGTTATCCATGTTTCAGAAATTCCACTAGTACGAACCCTAATAGTTTGGTGGAATTTTATAAGAAAGATATTTCTAATTGATCCTAACATGTTTTAAATGTGGATATGCATGCATGAAACATGTTGAAGATACAAATGACCTAATGATCCAAAAATTACATCGAGTAGAAAAAATTAAATTCTCAAGTTAACGTGTGGTGCGATATTTATTAGGGCCAAACAACCCACTTTTTGCCTATTTTAAAAAAAGCGGACCTAACAATCATTGATCATCGAAAATTTTTTGCTCTATTAATGATGTGTTAAAACTATAATTTTTGGTAGAAATGACTTATGGTTTGGGAGTCAACACTCAGTTAAAAATGCATGCCCCCCCCTCCCCCACCCCCCCTCTTTTCTGATGATTGCAAAACCCAATATATAAAAACCAAAAAGAGTTTACAATCCTTAAAAATCATAGTTACTTTTTGGAATTATCTCTCTCAGTATTTGTACAATTCCATTTTGGATGTTCAATATTTTTTTAAAACCAAACTTGACTTTTCACTCTCCCATTTTTCTCGTAAACAAAAAGACAAGGCAAATATATCACAAAAAAATGAAAATTTTATAGTTTATGAATGGAAAAAATTGACAAATTTAATAAATGTAATTGAAGAAAATTATTTCACAGACTAAAAATGAACACCAAAGTTTTGTTATCCAATTTTGGGAAATTCCACTAGAACAACTCCTAATAGCTTGGTGGAATTTTACAAGAAAGAGATTTCTAATTGATCCTAACATGTTTTAAATGTGGATATTCATGTCTGGAACATGTTGAAGATGCAAATGACCTAATGATCCAAAAATTAAAGCGATTAGAAAAATATAAATTCTCAAGTTAACGTGCAGTGGGATATTTACGAGAGCCAAGCAACCCACGTTTTACCTATTTTACAAAAAGTGGACCTAACAATCATAGATCATCGTAAATGTTTTGATCTATTAATGATGTGTAATGGCTATAATTTTTGTTAGAAATGATCTATGGTTTGGAAGTCAACACGCAGTTAAAAATGCCTCGCCCTGCCTTTTCTATTGATTGCAAAATGAATATATAAAAAAAAAAAAAGAGTATACAATCCTTAACAATGACTGACACTTTTTGGAATTATCTCTCTCAGTATTTGTACAATTCCATTTTGGATGTTCAATTTTTTTTCAAATCCAAATTCTAGTTTTCACTCTCCCAATTTTCTCGTAAACAAAAACACAAGGCATTATATCACAACAAAATGAAAATTTTAGAGTTTATGTATGAAAAAAATTGAAAACTATAATAAATTTAAGGGAAGAAAATTATTCCATTCACTAAAAATGAACATCAAAATGTTGTTATCCATGTTTGCCAAATTCCACTAGTACATCCCCTAATTGTTTGGTGGAATTTTATAAGAAAGAGATTTCTAATTGATCCTAACATGTTTTAAATGATGACATGCATGCCTGAAACTTGTTGAAGATGTAAATGACCTAATGATCCAAAAATTTTAAGGTGTAGAAAAAGTTAAATTCTCAAGTTATTGTGCGGTGGGATATTTACGAAAATAAAATTCTCAAGTTAACATGTGGGGGGATATTTACCAGAGCCAAACAACCCATTTTTTGCCTAGTTTACAAAAAGCGGACCTAACAATCATTGATCATAGTAAATGTTTTGATCTATTAATGAAGTGTAACAGCTAAAGTTTTTGGTAGAAATGACTTATGGTTTGGGAGTCAACACTCAGTTAAAAATGTCTGGCCCCCACCTTTTCCGATGATTGTAAAACCCAATATATAAAAAACTAAAAGATTTTACAATCCTTCAAAATTATAGTTACTTTTTGGAATTATCTCTCTAAGTATTTGTACAATTCCATTTTGGATATTCAATTTTGTTTCAAATCCAAACTTGAGTTTTCGCTCTGCCTTTTTTCTCGTAAATAAAAAGATAAGGCAAAAAGATCACAACAAAATGAATATGTTAGATTTTATGCATGCAAAAAATTGAAAACTAAGTGAAGAAAAATTATTTCATGCGCTAAAAATGAACATCGAAGTTTTGTTATCGTTGTTTGCGAAATTCCACTAGTAGTTTTTTAAGGAAGAGATTTCTAATTGATCCAAACATGTCTTAAATGTAGATACGGATGCTTGAAACATGTTGAAGATGCAAATGACTTAATGATCCAAAAATTTCAATGAGTAGAAAAACTTAAATTCTCAAGTTAACGTGTGGTGGGATATTTACCAAAGCCAAACAACCCACTTTTTGCCTATTTTACTAAAAGCAGACAAAACAATTATAGATCATTGTAAATGTTTTTATCGATTCATGATATGTAACAACTATAATTTTTGTTAGAAATGACTTATGGTTTGGGAGTTAACACTCAGTTAAAATTGCCTCGCCCCCCTTTTGCAACGATTGCAAAACCTAATATAAAAAAAACTAAAAGAGTTTAAAATCCTTAAGAATCACTGACACTTTTTGGAATTATCTCTCTCAGTATTTGTACAATTCCATTTTCAATGTTCAATTTTTTTTCAAATCCAAACTTGAGTATTTACTCTCCCATATTTGTCGTAAACAAAAAGATAAGGCAAATAGATCACAACAAAATAAAAATTTTAGAGTTTATGTATGCAAAAAATTGAAAACAATAATAAATGTAAGTGAAGAAAATTATTTCATGCACTAAAAATGAATACCAAAGTTTTCTTATCGATGTTTGGGAAATCCCACTAGTACAACCTCTAATAGCTTGGTGGAATTTTTTGAGAAAGAGATTTCTAATTGATCCTAACATGTTTTAAATGTGGATATGCATGCCTGAAAGATGTTGAAGATGAAAATGACCAAATGATCCAATAATTTCAAGGAGTAGAAAAAATTAAATTCTCAAGTTAACGTGCGGTGCGATATTTACCACAGCCAAACAACCCACTTTTTGCCTATTTTACAAAAAGAGGACCTAACAATCTTAGATAATTGTAAATGTTTTGATCAATTAATGATGTGTAACGGCTATAATTTTTGTAGAAATGACTTATGGTTTGGGAGTCAACATAGTTAAAAATGCCTTGCCCCCTCTTTTCTGATGATTGCAAAACCTAATATATTAATAAATAAAAGATTTTACAATTCTTAAAAATCACAGATAGTTTTTGGAATTATCTCTCTCAGCATTTGTGCACTTCTATTTTGGATGTTCAATTTTTTTTCAAATCCAAACAGGAGTTTTTATTCTCTCTTTTTTCTCGTAAACAAAAAGATACGGCAAAAATATATCACAACAAAAAGAAAATTTTAGATTTTATGTATGCAAAAAAATTGAAAACTAAGTAAAGAAAATTATTTCACGCACTAAAAATCAACACCAAAGTTTCGTTGTCCATGTTTGGGAAATTCCACATGTACATGGCTTGGTGGAATTTTATAAGAAAGAGATTTCTAATTGATCCTAACATGTTTTAAATGATGTATGCATGGCTGAAATATGTTGAAGATGCAACTCACCTAATGATCCAAAAATTTCAAGGTGCAGAAAAAATTAAATTCTCAAGTTAACGTGCGGTGGGATGTTTACCAGAGCAAAACAACCCACTTTTTGCCTATTTAACAAAAATGGACCAAACAATCATAGATCATCCTAAATGTTTTGATCGATTAATGATGTGTAACGGCTATATTTTTTGTTAGAAATGACTTAAGGTTTGGGAGTCAACACTTAGCTAAGAACGCCTCACCCCCTCCCCCCCCCACCCCTTTTTGATGATTGCAAAACCCAATATATGAAAAACTAAAAGAGTTTACAATGCTTTAAAATCACAGATAGTTTTTGGAATTACCTCTCTCAGTATTTGTGGGTTTCCATTTTGGATGTTTAAATTTTTTTCAAATCCAAACTTGAATTTCCATTCTCCCATTTTTCTCGTAAACAAAAAGATAAGGCAAATAGATCACAACAAAATAAAAAATTTTAAAGTTTATGTATGCAAAAAATTGAAAACTATAATAAATGTAAGTGAAGAAAATTATTTCATGCACTAAAAATGAACAATAAAGTTTTGTTATCCATGTTTGGGAAATTCTACTAATACCACCCCTAATAGCTTGGTGGAATTTTATAAGAAAGAGATTTGTAATTGATCGTATCATGTTTTAAATGGGATTTGCATGCCTGAAACATGTTGAAGATACAAAAGACCAAATGATTCAAAAATTTCAAGGAGTAGAAAAAATTAAAATCTCAAGTTAACTTGCGGTGGGATATTTACTAGAGCCAAAACACCCACTTTTTGCCTATTTTACAATAAGCGGACCTAACAATCACAGAACATTGTCAATGTTTTGATCTATTAATTATGTGTAATACCAATAATTTTTGTTAGAAATGACTTATGGTTTAGGAGTCCACAGAGTTAAAAATGCTTGTCACTCCCTTTTCCGATGTTGGCAAAACCTAATATATAAAAAACTAAAAGAGTTTACAATCCTTAAAAATCACAGATACTTTTTGGAATTATCTCTCTCAGTATTTTTACAATTCCATTTTGGATGTTCAATTTTTTTTCAAATTCAACCTTGAGTTTTAACTCTCCCATTTTTCTCGTATACAAAAAGATATGGCACATAGATCACAAGAAAATGAAATTTTTAGAGTTTATGTTTGCAAAAAATTGAAAACTATAATAAATGTAAGTGAAGAAAATTATTTCACGCACTACAAATGAACAACAAAGTTTTGTTATCCATGTTTGGGAAATTCCACTTGTACAACCCCTAATAGTTTGGTGGAATTTTATAAGAAAGAGATTTATAATTGATCCTAACATGTTTTAAATGTGGATATGCATGCCTGAACATGTTGAATATGCAAATGACCTAATGACCGAAAAATTTCAAGGTGTAGAAAAAATTAAATCCTCAACATAAACGTGGAGTGGGATATTTACCAGAGCCAAACAACCCACTTTTTGCCTATTTTACAAAAAAAGGACCTAATAATCATAGATATTCTTACATGTTTTGATCGTTTAATTATGTGTAATAGCTATAATTTTTGTTAGAAATGACTTTTGGTTTTGAAGTCAACACTCAGTTAAAATGTCCCTACCCCCCCTTTTCTGATGACTGCAAAACCTAATATATAAAAAAACTAAAAGAGCTTACAATCCTTAAAAATCACAGATTCTTTTTGGAATTATCTCTCTCAACATTTGTGCATTTTCATTTTTTTTGGTCAATTTTTTTTCCAATCCAAACTAGAGTGTTCACTCTCTCAGTTTTCTCGTAAACAAAGAGATAAGGCAAATAGATCACAACAAAATGAAAATTTTAGAGTTTATGTATGCAAAAAATTGAAAACTATAATAAATGTAAGTGAAGAAAATTATTTCACGCTCTAAAAATGAACACCAAAGTTTTGTTATCCATGTTTGCGAAATTCCACTAGTACAAACCCAAATAGCTTCATGGAATTTTATAAGAAATAGATTTCTAATTGATCCTAACATGTTTTAAAAGTAGATAAGATTGCCTGAAATATGTTGAAGATGCAATTGAGCTAAAGATCCAAAAATTTCATGGAGTAGCAAAAATTAAATTCTCTAGTAAACGTGTAGTGGGAAATTTACCAGAGCCAAACAACCCACTTTTTGTCTATTTTACAAAAATCGGACCTAACTTTCATAGATCATCGTAAATATTTGAAATGACTTATGGTTTGGGAGTCAACACTCAATTAAAAATGTCCCCCCCCCCCCTTCCCCCTTTTTTTGATGATTCCAAAACTTAATATATAAAAAATGAAAAGAGTTTACAATCCTTAAAAATCACAGATAATTTGAAATCATCTATCTTAGCATTTTTTCATTTCCATTTTGGATGTTCAATTTTTTTTAAAATCCAAACCTGAATTTTCACTCTTCCATTTTTCTCGTAAACAAAAAGATAAGGCAAATAGATCATAACAAAATGAAAAGTTTAGAGTTTATATATGCAAAAATTGAAAACTATAATGAATGTAAGTGAAGAAAATTATTTCATGCACTAAAAATGAACACCAAAGTTTTGTTATCCATGTTTGGGAAATTCCACTAGTACAACCCCTAATTGCTTGGTGGAATTTTATAAGAAAGAGATTTCTAATTGATCCTAACATATTTTAAATGTGGATATGCATGTCTGAAACATGTTGAAGATGCAAATGACCTAATGATCAGAAAATTTCATGTAGTAAAAAAAATTAAATTTTCAAGTTAACGTGGGGTGGGATATTTACTTGAGCCAAACAACCCAATTTTTTCCTATTTAAAAAAAAGCAGACCTAACCATCATAGATCATCATAAATGTTTTGGTTTATTAATAATGTGTAATGGCTACAATATTTGTTAGAAATGACTTATGGTTTAGGTGTCAACACTTAGTTAAAAATGCGCCGCCGCCTTTTTCGACGTTTACAAAACCTAATATTTAAAAAACTAAAAGATCTTACTATCCTTAAAAGTCACAGATACTTTTTGCAATTATCTCTCTCAGAATTTGTGCATTTCCATTTTGGATGTTCAATATTTTTCAAATCCAAACTTGAGTTTTAACTCTCTCATTTTTCTCGTTGACAAAAAGATAAGTCAAATAGACCACAACAAAGTCAAAATTTTAGAGTTTATGTAGACAAAAAATTGAAAAATATAATAAATGTAAGCGAAAAAAATTATTTCACACACTAAAAATGAACACCAAAGTTTTGTTATCTATGTTTGGGAAATTCCACTAGTACAACCCCTAATAGGTTGGTGGAATTTTATAAGAAAGTGATTTCTAATTGATCCTAACATGTTTTAAATGTGGATATGCATGCCTGAAACAAGTTGAAGATGCAAATGACCTAATGATCTAAAAATTTCTAGGAGTAGAAAAAATTAAACTCTCAAGCTAACCAGTGGTGGGATATTTACCAGACCCATAAAACCAACTTTTTTCCAATTTTGTAAAAAGAAGAGCTAACAATCATAGATCATCGTAAATATTTTGATCGATTAATGATGTGTAATGGCTATAATTTTTTTTGGAAATGACTTATGGTTTGGGAGTCAACACTCAGTTAAAAATGCCTCGCCCACTCTTTTTCGATGATTGCAAAACCTAATATATAAAAAACTAAAAGAGTTTATAATCCTTAAAAATCACAAATACCTTTTGGAATTACCTCTCTCAGCATTTGGGCATTTCCATTTTGGATGTTCAATTTTTTTTCAAATCCTAACATGAGTTTTCACACTCCCTTTTTTCTCGTAAACTAAAAGATAAGGAAAATAGATCACAACTAAATAAAAATTTAAGAGTGTATGTATGCAAGTAATATAAAACTATAATAAATTGAGAGAAGAAATTATTTCACCTATTATAAATGAACTCCATAGTTTTTTTATCCATATTTGGGAAATGCCACTTGTACAACCCCTAATAGCCTTGTGGAATTTTATAAGAAAGAGATTTCTAATATATCCTAACATGTTTTAAATGTGGATATGCATGCCTGAAATATGTTTAAGATGCAAATGACCTAAAGATCCAAAAATTTCAAGGAGTAGAAAAAATTAAATTCTCAAGTTAACATGCGGTGGGATATTTACCAGAGCCAAACAACCCACTTTTTGCCTATTTTACAAAAAGCGGACCTAACACTCATAGATTATCCTAAATGTTTTGATCGATTAATGATGTGTAAAGGCTACAATTTTTGTCAGAAATGACTTATATTTTGGGAATCAACTCTCAGTTAAAAAAGCATCACCGCCCCTTTTGCGATGATTGCAAAACCTAATATATAAAAAACTAAAAGAGTTTAAAATCCTTAAATATCATAGATACTTTTTGGCATTATCTCTCTCCGCATTTGTGCATTTTTCCGTTTTGGTTGTTCAATTTTTTTTCAAATCCAAACTTGAGTTTTCACTCTCCCATTTTTCTTGTAAACAAAAAGATAAGGCAAATAGGTCACAACAAAATGAAAATTTTAGAGTTTATGCATGCAAAAAAAACTTTAATAATTCTAAGTGAAGGAAATTATTTCACGCTCTAAAAATGAACACCAAAGTTTTGTTATCCATGTTTGGAAAATTCCACTCGTACAACCGCTAATAGCTTGGTGGAATTTTATAAGAAAGAAATTTCCACTTTTTGCCTATTTTACAAAAAGCAGCCTACTAATCATAGATCATCTTCAATGTTTTGATCGATTAATGATGTGTAACGGGTACAATTTTTGTTAGAAATGACTTATGGTTTGGGAGTCAACACTCAGTTAAAAATACCTTGCCCCCCCTTTTCCAATGATTGCAAAACCTAATATATAAAAAACTAAAAGAGTTTACAATCCTTCAAAATCATAGATACTTTTTGGAATTATATCTCTATGCATTTGTGCATTTCCATTTTGGACGTTAATTTTTTTTTCAAATCCAAACTTGAGTTTTCACTCTCCCATTTTTTCGTAAAAAAAAAGACAAGGCAAAAAGATCACATCAAAATTAAACTTTTAGAGTTTTTGTATGCAAAAATATAAAATAAGTGAAGAAAATTATGTCATGCACTAAAAATGAACACCAAAGTTTTGTTATCCAATTTTGGGAAATTCCACTAGTACAACCCCTAATAGCTTGGTGCAATTTTATAAGAAAGAGATTCTAATTGATCCTAACATGTTTTAAATGTGGATATGCATGCTTGAAACACGTTGAAGATGAAAATGACCTAATGATCCGAAAATTTGGAGTAGAAAAAACAAATTCTCAAGTTATCGTGCAGTGGGATTTTACTAGTGCCAAACAACCCACTTTTCGCCTATTTTAAAAAAAGTGGAGCTAACAATCAAAGATCATCATAAATTTTTTTATTGATTAATGATGTGTAACAACTACAATATTTGTTAGTAATGACTTACGGTTTGGGATTCAACACTCAGTCAAAAATGCCTCGGCCCCCTTTTTCGATGATTGCAAAACCTAATTTTTAAAAATCTAAAAGATTTTACAATCCTTAAAAATCACCGATACTTTTTGGAATTATCTCTCTCATCATTTGTGCATTTCCATTTTGGATGTTCAATTGTTTTTTAAATCCAAACTTGAGTTTTCACTCTCCCATTTTTCTCGTAACCAAAAAGATAAGGCAAATAGATCACAACAAATGTATATTTTAGAGTTTATGTACGAAAAAAAAACTATAATAAATGTAAGTGAAGAAAATTATTTCACGCACCAAAATGAACACCAAATTTTTGTTATCCATGTTTTGGAAATTCCACTAGTACAACCCCTAATAGCTTGGTGGAATTTTATAAGAAAGAGATTTCTAATTGATCCTAACATGATTTAAATGTGTATATGCATGCTTGAAACATTTTAAAGATGCAAATGACCTAATGATCTATAAATTTGAAGGAGTAGAAAAAAAATTCTCAAGTTAACGCGTAGTGGGATATTTTATCTGTGCCAAACAACCGACTTTTTCGATGATTGCAAAACCTAATATTTAATAATCTAAAAGATTTTAAAATCCTTAAAAATCATAGATACTTCTCTCTCAACATTTCTGCATTTCCATTTTGGATGTTCAATTTTTTTTCAAATGCAAACTTGAGTTTTCACTCTCCCATTTTTCTTGTAGAAAAAAATATAAGGCAAATAGACCACAACAAAGTGAAAATTTAGAGTTTATGTACACAAAAAAATTTAAAATTTTAATAAATGTAAGTGAAGAAAATTATTCCAAGTACCAAAAATGAACCCCAAAGTTTTGTTATCTTTGTTTTGGAAATTCAACTAGAACAACCCCTAATAGCTTGGTGGAATTTTATAAGAAAGAGATTTCTAATTGATCCTAACACGTTTTAAATGTGGATATGCATGCCTGAAGCATGTTGAAGATGCAAATGACCTAATGATAGGAAAATTTCATAGAGTAGAAAAAATTAAACTCTCAAGCTAATCTGCGGTAGGATATTTACCAGGGCCAAACAACCCACTTTTTGCCTATTTTACAAAAAGTGGACCAAACAATCATAGATCATCTAAATGTTTTGATCAATTAATGATGTGTAACGGCTATATTTTTTTGTCATAAATGACATATGGTTTGGGAGTCAACACTCAGTTAAAAATGCTTCACTCCTCATTTCTGATGATCGCAAAACCTAATATATAAAAAACTAAAAGAGTTTACAATCCTTAAAAATCACAGATACTTTTTGGAATTATCTCTCTCAGCATTTGTGCATTTCCATTTTGGATGCTCAATTTTTTTTCAAATCCAAACTTGAGTTTTCACTCTTCCATTTTTCTCTTAAACTAAAAGGTAAGGCAAATAGTTTACAACAAAATGAAAATTTATGAGTTTATGTATGAAAAAAATAGAAAAATATAATAAATGTGAGTGAAGAAATTTATTTCACCCACTAAAAATGAACACCAAAGTTTTGTTATCCATGTTTGGGAAATTCCACTTGTACAACCCCTAATAGCTTGGTGAAATTTTATAAGAAAGAGATTTCTAATTGATCCTATCATGTTTTAAATTTTGATATGCATGCCTGAAACATGTTGAAGATGCAAATGACCTTATGATCCAAATATTTCAAGGAGTAGAAAAAATTAAATTTTCAAGTTATCATGCAGTGGGATTTTACCAGGGTAGGGCCAAACAACCCACTTTTTGCCTATTTACAAAAAGCGGACTAAAAATCTTAGATCATCATAAATGTTTTGATCGATTAATGATGTGTTATTGCTATAATTTTTGTTAGAAATGACATATGGTTTGGGATTCAATCCAATTTTTTGATGATTGCAAAACTTAATATATAAAAAATTAAAAGAGTTTACAATCCTTAAAAATCACATACACTATTTGGAATTACCTCTCTCAGCATTTTTGCATTTCCTTTTTGGATGATCAATGCTTTTTCAAATCCAAATTTGTATTTTCACTCTCCCATTTTTCTCGTAAACTAAAAGATAAGGCAAATAGATCACAAAAAAAATGAAAATCTTAGAGTTTATGTATGCCAAAAATTGAAAACTATAATAAATGTAAGTGAAAAAAATTATGTCAGGCACTAAAAATGAACACCAAACTTTTGTTATCCTTGTTTGGGAAATTCCACTACTACAACCCCTAATAGCTTGGTAGAATTTTATTAGAAAGAAATTTCTAAATGATCCTAACATGTTTTAAATGTGGATATGCATGCCTAAACATGTACAAGATGCAAATGACCTAATGATATATTTCATGGAATAGATAAAATTGGGGGAATTTTAAGGATATGCATGCCTGAAACATTCATAGAAATTATGTCAGGCACTAAAAATGAACACCAAACCTTTGTTATCCTTCTTTGGGAAATTCCACTAGTACAACCCCTAATTGCTTGGTGGAATTTTATAAGAAAGAGATTTCTAATGGATCCTAACATGTTTTAAATGTGGATATGCATGCCTTAAACATGTTGAAGATGCAAATGACCTAATGATCTAAAAATTTCAAGGAGAAGAAAAAATTAAATTCTCAAGTTAACGCGCGGTGGGATATTTACTCGAGCCAAACAACCCACTTTTTGCCTATTTTACAAAAAGTGGACCAAACAATCATAGATCATCGTAAATTTTTTTATCAATTAAAGATGTGTAATGGCTAGAATTTTTGTTAGAAATGACTTATGGATTAGGAATAAACACTAAGTTAAAAATGCCTCCCCTCCCTTTTCCGATGATTGCAAAACCTAATATTAAAAACTAAAAGAGTTTACAATCCTTAAAAATTGTAGATACTTTTTGGAATTATCTCTCTCAGCATTTGTTCATTTCCATTTTGGAAGTTCAATTTTCTTTCAAATCCAAACATGAGTTTTCACTCACCCATTTTTCTTGTAAACAAAAAGATAAGGCAAATAGATCACAACAAAAGCAAAATTTTAGAGTTTATGTATGCTAAAAATTGAAATATATAATAAATGTAAGTGAAGAAAATTATTTCGCGCACTAAGAATGAACACCAAAGTTTTGTTATCCATCTTTGGGAAATTCCACAAGTACAACCCCTAATAGCTTGGTGGACTTTTATAAGAAAGAGATTTCTAATTGATCCTAACATGTTTTAAATGTGGATATGCATGCCTGAAAAAAGTTGAAGATGCAAATGACCTAATGATCCAAATAATTCAAGGAGTAGAAAAAATTAAATTCTCAAGTTAACGTGCGGTGGGATATTTACCAGGGCCAAACAACCCACATTTTGCCTTCTTTACAAAAAGCAGACCTAACAATCATAGATCATCGAAAATGGTTTGATCGATTAATGATGTGTTACGGCTATAATTTTTGTTAGAAATGACTTATAGTTTGGGAGTCAACACTCACTTAAAAAAGCCTCCCCCACCCCCCCACCCCCCTTTTCCAATGATTTTAAAACCTAATATATAAAAAACTAAAAGAGTTTACAATCCTTAAAAATCACATATACTTTTTGAAATTATCTCTCTTAGCATTTGTGCATTTCCATTTTAGATGTTCAATTTTTTTTTCAAATCCAAACTTAAGTTTTCACTCTCCCATTATCTTGTAAATAAAAAGATAAGGCAAAAAGATCACAACAAAATGAAAATTTTGGAGTTAATGTATGCAAAAAATTGAAAACTATAATAAATGTAAGTGAAGAAAATTATGTCATGCACTAAAAATGAACACCAAAGTTTTGTTATCTTTGTTTGGGAAATTCCACTAGTACAACCCCTAATAGCTTGGTGGAATTTTATAAGAAAAAGATTTCTAATTGATCCTAACCTGTTTTTAATGTGAAAATGCATGCCTGAAACATGTTGAAGATGCAAATGACCTAACGATCCGAAAATTTCAAGGAGTACAAAAAATTAAATTCTCAAGTTAACGTGTAGTGGGATAATTACCAGAGACATACAACCAGCTTTTTGCCTATTTTACAAAAAGTGGACCTAATATTCATAGATGATTGTAAATGTTTTATGGTTTGGGAGTCAACACTCTGCTAAAAACACCTCGCATCTCCCCCTTCTTTTCCGATGATTGCAAAATCTAATATATAAAAAAATAAAAGTGTTTACAATCCTTAAAAATCACAGATACTTTTTGGAATTATCTTTCTCAGAAATTGTGCTTTTCAATTTTGGATGTTCAATTTTTTTTCAAATCCAAACTTGAGTTTTCTCTCTCCCATTTTTCTCATAAACTATAAGATAGACGAATAGATCAAAACAAAATGAAAATTTAAGAGTTTATGTATGCAAAAAATATAAAACTATAATAAATTTAAGTGAAGAAAATTATTTCACTCACTAAAAATGAACACCAAATTTTTGTTATCCATGTTTGGGAAATTCAACTAGTACAACCCCTAATAACTTGGTGGAATTTTATAAGAAAGAGATTTCTAATTGATCCTAACTTGTTTTAGATGTGGATATGCATGCCTGAAACATGTTGAAGATGCAAATGACCTAATAATCCAAAATTTTCAAGGTGTAGAAAAAATTAAATTCTCAAGTTAACGTGCAGTGGGATATTTACTAGGGCCAAACAACCCACTTTTTGCCGATTTTAGAAAAAACGGACCTAACAATCATGATCGATTAAAGATATGTAATGTCAACAATTTTTGTTAGATATGACTTATAGTTTGGGAATCAACACTCAGTTAAAAATGCCTCGCCCCCACTTTTCCAATGATTGCAAAACCTAATAAATAAAAAACTAGAAGAGTTTACAATCCTTACCATAGATAAAATGTGGAATTATCTCTCTCAGCATTTGTGCACTTCCATGTTGGATGTTCAATTTTTTTTCAAATCCAAACTTGAGTTTTCACTCTCCCATTTTTCTTGTAAATAAAAAGATAAAGCAAATAGATCACAACAAAATGAAAATTTTAAAGTTTATGTATGCAAAATATTGAAAAATTTAATAAATGTAAGTGAAGAAAATCATTTCACACACTAAAAATGAACACCAAAAGTTTGTTATCCATGTTTGGGAAATTCCACTAGTACCACCCCTAATAGCTTGGTGGAATTTTATAAGAAAGAGATTTCTAATTGATCCTAACATGTTTTAAATGTGGATATGCACGCCTGAAGCATGTTGTAGATGCAATTGACCTAATGATCTAAAAATTTCAAAGAGTAGAAAAAATTAAACTCTCAAGCTAACCTACGGTGGGATATTTACCAAACCCAAACAACCTACTTTTGCCTATTTTACAAAAATTGGACCTGAGAATCATAGATCATCATAAATGTTTTGATATATTAATCACGTGTAACGGCTATAACTTTTGTTAGAAATGACTTATGGTTTGGAAGTCAACACAGTTAAAAATGCCTCACCCTTCTTTTCTGATGATTGCAAAACCTAATATATAATAAACTAAAAGAGTTTAAAATCCTTAAAAATCATGGATACTGTTTTGAATTATCTCTCTCAGAATTTGTGCATTTCCATTTTGGATGTTAAATGCTTTTTCAAATTCAAACTTGAGTTTTCACTCTCCCATTTTTCTCGTAAACTAAAAGGTAAGGCAAATAGATTACAACAAAATGAAAATTTAAGAGTTTAAGTATGGAAAAAATTGAAAACTATAATAAATGTGATTGAAGAAAATTATTTCACCCACTAAAAATAAACACCAAAGTTTTGTTATCCATGTTTGGGAAATTCCACTTGTACAACCCCTAATAGCTTGGTGGAATTTTATAAGAAAGTGATTTCTAATTGATCTTAACAAGTTTTAAAGGTGGATATGCATGCCTGAAGGATGTTTAAGATGAAAATGACCTAATGATCCATAAATTTCAAGTAGTAGAAAAAATTAAATTCTCAAGTTAACGTGCATTGGATAATTACCAGAGCCAAACAACCCACTTTTTGCTTATTTTACGAAAAACAGACCTAACAATAGTAGATCAACATAAATTTTTTGATCGATTAATGATGGGTAATGGCTAGAATTTTTTTTAGAAATGACTTATGGTTTGGGAATCAACACTCAGTTAAAAATGCCTCGCCCCCCTTTTCCGATGATTGCAAAACCTAATATATAAAAAACTAAAAGAGTTTACATTCCATAAAATCATAGATAAATTTTGGAATTATCTCTCTTAAAATTTGTGCAATTCCATTTTGGATGATAAATTTTTTTTCATATCCAAACATGAGTTTTCACTCTCCCATTTTTCTTGTAAACAAAAATATAAGGCAAATAGATCACAACAAAATGAAAATTTTAGAGTTTATGCAAGCAAAAAATAGAAATCTATAATAAATGTAAGTGAAGAAAATTATTTCACGTACTAAGAATGAACACCAAAGTTTTGTTATCCATGTTTGGGAAATTCCACTTGTACAACCCCTAATTGCTTGGTGGAATATTATAAGAAAGAGATTTCTAATTGATCCTACCATGTTTGAAATGTGGATATGCATGCCTAAAACATGTTGAAGATGCAAATGACCTTATGATCCATAAAATTTAAGGAGTAGAAAAAATTAAATTCTCAAGGTAACGGGGGGTGGGATATTTACCATAGCCAAACAACCCACTTTTTGCCTATTTTACAAAAAGCGGACCTAACAATCATAGATCATCGTAAATGGTTTGATCGATTAATGATGTGATTTCACGCACTACAAATGACCAACAATGTTTTGTTATCCATGTTTGGGAAATTTTGTTAGTACAACCCCTAATAGCTTGGTGAAATTTTATAAGAAAGATATTTTTAATTAACCCTAACATGTTTTAAATATGGTGGATATGCATGCCTGAAAATTGTTGAAGATGCAAATGACCTAATGATCCAAAAATTTCAAGGAGTAGAAAAAATTAAATTCTCCAGTTAACGTGCAGTGGGATATTTACCAGATCAAAATAACCCACTTTTTGCATATTTCACAAAAATTGGACCTAACAATCATTGATCATCTTAAATTTTTTAATCAATTAATTATGTGTAATGGCTATAACTTTAGTTAGAAATGACTTATAGTTTGGGAGTCAACACTCAGTTAAAAATTCCTCGCCCCCCCTTTTCCGATGATTGCAAGACCTCATATATAAAAAAACTAAAAGAGTTTACAATCCCTAAAAATCACATATACTTTTGAAATTATCTCTCTCAGCAATTGTGAATTTCAATTTTGGATCTTCAATTTTTTTTCAAATCTAAACTTGAGTTTTCACTCTCCCATTTTTCTCTTCAACAAAAAGATAAGGCAAATAGATCCACAAAATGAAAATTTTAAGAGTTTATGTATGCAAAACATTGAAAAATATATTAAATGTAAGTGAATAAAATTATTTCATGTGCTAAAATGAACACCAAAGTTTCGTTATCCATGTTTGGGAAATTCCACTAGTATAACCCCTAATAGCTTGGTGGAATTTTATAAGAAAGAGATTTCTAATTGATCCTAACATGTTTTAATTGTGGTGGATATGCGAGACCGAAATATGTTGATGATGGAAATGACCTAATGATCCAAAAATTTCAAGGAGTAGAAAAAATTAAATTCTCAAGTTAATGTGTGGTGGGATATATACCAAGGCCAAACAACCCACTTTTTTACCAAATGCGAACCCAAGAATCATCGTAAATGCTTTGATCGATTAATGATGTGTAACGGCTATAATTTTTGTTAGAAATGACTTATGGTTTCGGAGTCAACAAACTGTTAAAAATGCCTCGCCCCCCTACTTTTCCGATGATTGCAAAACCAAATATATAAAAAACTGAAAGAGTTTACAATCCTAAAAAACCTCAAATAATTTTTGGAATTATCTCTCCCAGAATTTGTGCTTTTCAATTTTGGATGTTCAATTTGTTTTCCAAACCAAACTTGAGTTTTCACTCTCGCATTTTTCTTGTAAACAAAAAGTTAAGGCAAATAGATCACAAGAAAATAAAAATTTCAGAGTTTATGAATGAAAAAAATTGAAAACTATAATAAATTTAAGTAAAGAAAATTATTTCACTCACTAAAAAGGAACAACAAAGTTTTGTTATCCATGTTTTGGAAATTCCACTATTACAACCCCTAATAGCTTGATGTAATTTTATTAGAAAGAGATTTATCATTAATCCTAACATGTTTTAAATGTGGTGGATATGCATGCCCGAGATAATGTGAAGATGCAAATGACCTAATGATTCAAAAATTTCGAGGAGGAAAGTTAAATTCTCAAGTTAACCAGCGGTGGGATATTTACCAGAGCCAAACAACCCACTTTTTGCCTATTTTACAAAAAGTGGGCCTAAGAATCAAAGATCATCATCGTAAATGTTTTGATCAATTACTAATGTGTAACGGCAATAATTTTTGTTAGAAATGACTTATGGTTTGGGAGTCAACACTCAGTTAAAAATTCCTCGCCCCCCCTTTTTCCGATGATTGCAAAGACAAATATATAAAAAACTAAAAGAGTTTAAAATCCTTAAAAATCACTAATACTTTTTGGAATTATCTCTCTCAGCATTGGTGCATTTCCATTTTGGATGTTCAATTTTTTTTCATATCCAAACTTGAGTTTTCACTCTCCATTTTTTACGTAAACAAAAAGATAAGGCATATAGATCTCAACAAAATGAAAATTTTAGAGTTTATGTATGCAAAAAATTGAAAACTATAGTAAATGTAAGTGAAGAAAATTATTTCATGCACTAAAAATGAACAACAATGTTTTGTTATCCTTGTTTAGGAAATCCCACTAGTACAACCCCTAAGAGCTTGGTGGAATTTTATAGGAAAAAAATTTGTAATTAATCCTAAAATGCTTTAAATCAAGTGGATATGCATGCCTGAAACATGATGAAGATGCAAATGACCAAATGATCCAAAAATTTCAAGGAGTAGAAAAAATTAAATTCTCAACTAACCGTGAGGTGGGATATTTACCAGAGCCAAACAACCCGCTTTTTACCAATTTTACAAAAAGCGGACCTAACAATCATAGATCATCGTAAATGGTTTGATCGATTAATGATGTGATTTCACGCACTACAAATGACCAACAATGTTTTATTATCCATGTTTGGGAAATTTTGTTAGTACAACCCCTAATAGCTTGGTGAAATTTTATAAGAAAGATATTTTTAATTAACCCTAACATGTTTTAAATATGGTGGATATGCATGCCTGAAAATTGTTGAAGATGCAAATGACCTAATGATCCAAAAATTTCAAGGAGTAGAAAAAATTAAATTCTCCAGTTAACGTGCAGTGGGATATTTACCAGATCAAAATAACCCACTTTTTGCATATTTCACAAAAATTGGACCTAACAATCATAGATCATCTTAAATTTTTTAATCAATTAATTATGTGTAATGGCTATAACTTTAGTTAGAAATGACTTATAGTTTGGGAGTCAACACTCAGTTAAAAATTCCTCGCCCCCCCTTTTCCGATGATTGCAAGACCTCATATATAAAAAAACTAAAAGAGTTTACAATCCCTAAAAATCACATATACTTTTGAAATTATCTCTCTCAGCAATTGTGAATTTCAATTTTGGATCTTCAATTTTTTTTCAAATCTAAACTTGAGTTTTCACTCTCCCATTTTTCTCTTCAACAAAAAGATAAGGCAAATAGATCCACAAAATGAAAATTTTAAGAGTTTATGTATGCAAAACATTGAAAAATATATTAAATGTAAGTGAATAAAATAATTTCATGTGCTAAAATGAACACCAAAGTTTTGTTATCCATGTTTGGGAAATTCCACTAGTATAACCCCTAATAGCTTGGTGGAATTTTATAAGAAAGAGATTTCTAATTGATACTAACATGTTTTAATTGTGGTGGATATGCGAGACCGAAATATGTTGATGATGGAAATGACCTAATGATCCAAAAATTTCAAGGAGTAGAAAAAATTAAATTCTCAAGTTAATGTGTGGTGGGATATATACAAAGGCCAAACAACCCACTTTTTACCAAATGCGGACCCAAGAATCATCGTAAATGCTTTGATCGATTAATGATGTGTAACGGCTATAATTTTTGTTAGAAATGACTTATGGTTTCGGAGTCAACAAACTGTTAAAAATGCCTCGCCCCCCTACTTTTCCGATGATTGCAAAACCAAATATATAAAAAACTGAAAGAGTTTACAATCCTAAAAAACCTCAAATAATTTTTGGAATTATCTCTCCCAGAATTTGTGCTTTTCAATTTTGGATGTTCAATTTGTTTTCCAAACCAAACTTGAGTTTTCACTCTCGCATTTTTCTTGTAAACAAAAAGTTAAGGCAAATAGATCACAAGAAAATAAAAATTTCAGAGTTTATGAATGAAAAAAATTGAAAACTATAATAAATTTAAGTAAAGAAAATTATTTCACTCACTAAAAAGGAACAACAAAGTTTTGTTATCCATGTTTTGGAAATTCCACTATTACAACCCCTAATAGCTTGATGTAATTTTATTAGAAAGAGATTTATCATTAATCCTAACATGTTTTAAATGTGGTGGATATGCATGCCCGAGATAATGTGAAGATGCAAATGACCTAATGATTCAAAAATTTCGAGGAGGAAAGTTAAATTCTCAAGTTAACCAGCGGTGGGATATTTACCAGAGCCAAACAACCCACTTTTTGCCTATTTTACAAAAAGTGGGCCTAAGAATCAAAGATCATCATCGTAAATGTTTTGATCAATTACTAATGTGTAACGGCAATAATTTTTGTTAGAAATGACTTATGGTTTGGGAGTCAACACTCAGTTAAAAATTCCTCGCCCCCCCTTTTTCCGATGATTGCAAAGACAAATATATAAAAAACTAAAAGAGTTTAAAATCCTTAAAAATCACTGATACTTTTTGGAATTATCTCTCTCAGCATTGGTGCATTTCCATTTTGGATGTTCAATTTTTTTTCATATCCAAACTTGAGTTTTCACTCTCCATTTTTCACGTAAACAAAAAGATAAGGCATATAGATCTCAACAAAATGAAAATTTTAGAGTTTATGTATGCAAAAAATTGAAAACTATAGTAAATGTAAGTGAAGAAAATTATTTCATGCACTAAAAATGAACAACAATGTTTTGTTATCCTTGTTTAGGAAATTCCACTAGTACAACCCCTAAGAGCTTGGTGGAATTTTATAGGAAAAAAATTTGTAATTAATCCTAAAATGCTTTAAATCTAGTGGATATGCATGCCTGAAACATGATGAAGATGCAAATGACCAAATGATCCAAAAATTTCAAGGAGTAGAAAAAATTAAATTCTCAACTAACCGTGAGGTGGGATATTTACCAGAGCCAAACAACCCGCTTTTTACCAATTTTACAAAAAGCAAACCAAACAATCATAGATCATTGTAATTGTTTTGATCAATTAATGATGTGTAACGGCTATAATTTTTTTAGAAAGGACTTATGGTTTGGGAGTCAACACTGACTTAAAAATGCCTCGCCCCGCCCCCCCCCCCCCCCCCCCCCCCCCCCCCCCCCTTCCGATGATTGAAAACCTAATATATAAAAAAATAATAGAATACACTGACTTAAAAATGCCTCGCCCCCCCCCCCCCCCCCCCCCCCCCTTCCGTTGATTGAAAACCTAATATATAAAAAAATAATAGAATTTACAATTCTTAGAACTCACAGATACTTTTTCAAATTATCTCTCTCAGAATTTGTGCTTTTCCATTTTGGATGTTCAATCTTTTTTCAAATCCAAACTTGAGTTTTCGCACTCCCATTTTTCTCATAAACAAAAAGATAAGGAAAATAGATCACAACAAAATGAAAATTTAAGAGTTTAGGAATGCAAATAAATGAAAATTATAATTAATGTAAGTGAAGGAAATTATTTCACGTACTAAAAATGAACACCAAAGTTTGGTTATCCATGCTTGGGAAATTCTGCGAGTACAACCCTAAAAGCATGGTGGAATTTTATAAGAAAGAGATTTCTAATTGATCCAAACATGTTTTAAATGTGGTGGATATGCATGCCTCAAATTTTTTGAAGATGCATTTGACCTAATGATCCAAAAATTTCAAGGACAAGAAAAAATTAAATTCTGAAGTTAATGTGCGGTGGGATATTTACCAGAGCAAAACAACCCTCTTTTTGCCAATTTTACAAAGAGGACCTAACAATCATAGATCATCTTAATTGTGTTGATTGATTAATGATGTGTAAAGGCTATAATTTTTTTTAGAAATGACTTAGGGTTTAGAATTCAACAATCAGCTAAAATTTCCTCCACCGCCCCCCCCCCCCCCCCCCCCCCCCCCCCCCCCTATTTTTCGATGATTGCAAAACACAATATATAAAAAACTAAAAAATTTAAAGTCCTTAAAAATCATAGATACGTTTTGGAATTATCTCTCTCAGCATTTGTGCATTTCCATTTTAGATGTTCAATTTTTTTTCAAATCCAAACTTGAGATTTCACTCTCCCATTGTTCTCGTAAACAAAAAAGATTAGGCAAATAGATCACAACAAAGTGAAAATTTTAGAGTTTATGTAAGCAAAAAATTGAAAACAATAATAAATGCACGTGGAGAAAATTATTTCGTACATTAAAAATGAACACAAAAGTTTTTTTTATCCATGTTTGGGATATTCCACTAGTACAATCCCTAATAGCTTGGTGGAATTCTATAAGAAACAGATTTCTAATTGATCTTAACATGTGGTAAAAGTGGTGGATAGGCATGCCCGAAACATGTTGAAGATGCAAATTATCTAATGATTGAAAATTTTCAAGGAGTAAAAAAAATTAAATTCTCAAGATAACATGCGGGGGGATAGTTACCAAAGCCAAACAACTCATTTTTTGCCTATTTTACAAAATGCGGACCTAACAATCATAGATCATCGTAAATGTTTTGATCGATTAATGATGTGTAACGGCTATAATTTTTGTTGGAAATGACTTTTGGTTTGGTAGTCAACACTCAGTTAAAAATTCCTCGCCTCACTACCACCCCACCCCCCCTTTTTCAATGATTGCAAAACCTTATATATAAAAAACTAAAACATTTAAAGTCCTTAAAAATCACAGATAGTTTTTGGAATTATCTCTCTCAGCATTTGTTCATATCCAATTTGGATGTTCAATTTTTTTTCAAATCCAAACTTGAGTTTTCACTCACCCTTTTTTCTCCTAAACAAAAAGATAAGGCAAATAGATCACAACAAAATGAAAATTTTGGAGTTCATGTATGAAAAAAATAATATATGTATGTGAAGAAAATTATTTCACGCACTAAAAATGAACAACAATGTTTTGTTATCCATGTTTGGGAAATTCCACTAGTACAACCCCTAATAGCCGGGTGGAATTTTATAAGAAAGAGATTTCTAATTAATCCTATCATATTTTAAATCTGGTGGATATGCATGCCCGAAACATGTTGAAGATGCAAATGACATAATGATCCAAAAATTTCAAGAAGTACAAAAAATTAAATTCTCAAGTTAACGAGCGGAGGGATATTTACAAGAGCCAAACAACCCACTTTTTGCCTATTTTACGAAGAGCGGACCAAATAATCATTGATCATCCTAAATGTTTTGATAGATTAATGATGTGTAACAACTATAATTTTTTTTTAGAAATGACTTATAGTTTGGGAGTCAACACTCAGATAAAAAAGCCACCCCCTCCCCCCCTCTTTTCTAATGATTGAAAAATCTAATATAAAAAAAACTAAAAAAAATTTACAATCCTTAAAAATCATAGATAATTGTTTGTATTATCTCTCTCAGAATTTGTGCTTTTCTAGTTTGGATGTTGATTTTTTTTTCAAATCCAAATATGAGTTTTCGCTCTCCCATTTTTCTCGTGAACAAAAAGATAAGGGAAATAGATTAGCACAAAATGAAAATTTTAGAGTTTATGTATGCAAAAAATTGAAAACTATAATAAATGTAACTGTAGAAAATTATTTCCCGCACTAAAAATGAGCACAAAAGTTTTGTTATCCATGTTTGGTAAATTTTGCTAGTACAACCCCTAATTGGTTGGTGGAATTTTATAAGAAAGATATTTTTAATTGATCGAAAGATGTTTTAAATGTGGTGGATATGCATGTCTGAAACATGTTGAACATGCGAATGACTTAATGATCATAAATTTCATGGAGTAGAAAAAATTAAATTCTCAAGTTAACGTGCGGTGGGATATTTACCTGAGCCAAACAACCCACTTTTTGCCTATTTTACAAAAAGTGCACCGAACAATCATAGATCATCTTAAATGTTTTGATTGGTTAATGATGTGTAACAGCTATAAATTTTGCTAGAAATGACTTATGGTTTGGCCGTCAACACTCAGCAAAAAATAGGTAGCCACCCCCCCCCCCCCCACACACACACACACACACACACACACACCTCCTTTTCACGTACTAAAAATGAACTCAAAAGTTTTGTTATCCATGTTTCGGAAATTCCACTAGTACTAACCCTAATAGCTTGGTTGAATTTTATATTAAAGAGATTTCTAAATGATCCTAACATATTTTAAATGTGGTGGATATTCATGCCCAAAACATGTTGAAGATGCAAATGACCTAATGATCCAAAAATTTCAAGGAGTAGAAAAAATTAAATTCTCAAGTTAACGTGCAGAGGTATATTTACCAGAGCCAAACAACCCACTATTTGCCTATTTTAAGAAACGCGGACCTAAGAATCATATATCATCATAAATGTTTTGATCAATTAATGATGTGTAAAGGCTATAATTTTTGTTAGAAATAACTTATGGTTATGGAGTCAACACTCAGTTAAAAATTCATCGCCCCCCCCCCCCCCCCCCCCCCCCCCCCCCCCCTTTCTCGATGATTGCAAAAATTAATATATAAAAAACTAAAAGAGTTTAGAATCCTTAAAAATAGAAAATACTTTTTGGAATTCTCTCTCTCTATATTTGTGCATACCCATTTTGAATGTTCAATTTTTTTTCAAATCCAAACAAGAGTATTCAATCACCCTTTTTTCTCCTAAACAAAAAGATAAGTCAAATAGATCACAAAAAAAAGGAAAAATTAAGAGTTTCGTATGCAAAAAAATTTAAAATATAATAAATGTAAGTGAAGAAAATTATTTCACTCAGTAAAAATGAACAACAATGATTTTTTATCCATGTTAGGGAAATTCCGATCGTATAACCCCTAATATCTTGGTGGAATTTTATAAGAAAGCGATTTCTAATTAATCCTAACATGTTTTAAATCTAGTAGATATGCATGCCTGAAACATGTTGAAGATGCAAATGACCTAATGATCCAAAGACTTCAAGGAGTAGAAAAAACTAAAATCTCAAGTTAACGTGCAGAGGGATATTAACCAAAGCCAAACAACCCACTTTTTGCCCATTTTACAAAAAGCGGACCTAACAATCATTGATCATAATAAATATTTTGATCAATTAATGATGTGTAATGGAAACAATTTTTGTTAGAAATGACTTATGGTTTGGGAGCCAACACTCAGTAAAAAATGCATCACCTCCTCCTCCCCCCCCCCCCCCCCCCCCCCCCCCCCCCCTCCCTTTTTCTGATTATTGCAAAACCTAGTATATGAAAAACTAAAAGAGTTTACAATCCTTAAAAATGATAAATACTTTTTTGAATTATCTCTATCAACTTTTCCATTTTGGATGTTCAATTTTTTTCATATAAAAACTTAAGTTTTCACTCTCCCATTTTTCTCGTAAACAAAAAGATCAGGAAGTAGATCACTACAAAATAAAAAATTTAGAGTTTACATCCAAAAAAAAATTAAAAACTATAATAAATGTAAGTGAAGAAAATTATTTCACGAACCAAAAATGGACACAAAATGTTTGTTATCCATGTTTGGGAGATTCCGCTAGTACAACTCCCTAATAGCTTGGTGAAATTTTATAAGAAAGAGATTTCTAATTCATCCTAACTTATTTTAAATGTGGTGGATATGCATGCATGAAACATGTTGAAGATGCAAATGATCTAATGATCCAAAAATTTCGAGTAGAAAAATTTTAATTCTCAAGTTAACTTGCAGTGAGATATTTTCTAGAGCCAAACAACAGATTTTGTGCCTATTTTACAAAAAGCGGACCTAACAATCATATATCATCTTAAATGTTTTGATCGATTAATGATGTGTAACGGCTATATTTTTTGTTAGAAATGACTTATGGTCTGGGAGTCAACACTCAATTAAACATGCCTCGCGCCCCTTTTCAGATGATTGCAAAACTAATATATAAAAAACTGAAAGAGTTTACAATCCTTAAAAGTCACAGATATTTTTTTGAATTATCTCTCTCAGCATTTGTGGATTTCCAATTTGGATGTTCAATATTTTTTCAAATCCAGACTAGAGTTTTCCCTCTCCCTTTTTTCTCATAAACAAAAAGATATGGCAGATCACAAAAAAATGAAAAATTTAGAGTTTAGGTATACAAAAAATTTAAAAATATAATAAATATAAGTGCTGAAAATTATTTCACGTACTAAAAATGAACAACAATATGTTTTTATCCATGTATGGGAAATTCCTCGAGTACAACCCCTAATAGCTTGGTGGAATTTTATAACAAAGATATTTCTAATTAATCCTAACATGTTCTAAATCTGGTGGATATGCATGCCTGAAACATGTTGAAGATGAAAATAAACTAATGATCCAAAAATTTCGAGTAGAAAAAATTAAATTCTAAAGTTAACATGCGGAGAGATATTTTACCAGTGCAAAACAACCACTTTTTGCCTATTTTAAAAAATGCAAACCTAACAATTATATATCATCTTAAATGTTTTGATCGATTAATGAAGTGTAACGGTTATAATTTTTGTTAGAAATGACTTATCGTTTGGGAGTCAACACTCAGTTAAAAATTCTTCCCTCCCTTTTCCGATGATAGCCAAACCTAATATATGAAAAACTAAAAGAGTTTACAATCCTAAAAAATCATAGATACTTTTTGGAATTATCTTTCTCAGCATTTTTGCATTTTTATTTTGGATGTTCAATTTTTTTTCAAATCCAAACCTGAGTTTTTACTCTCCCATTTTTCTCGTAAACAAAAAGATTCGGCAAATAGATCACAAATAAATGAAAATTTTAGAGTTTATGTACACAAAAAAATGAAAACAATAATAAATGTAAGAGAATAAAATTATTTCACGCACTAAAAATGAACACCAAAGTTTTGTTATCCATGTTTGGGAAATTCCTCTAGTACAACCCCAAATAGCTTGGTGGAATTTTATAAGAAAGAGATTTCTAATTCAACCGAACATGTTTTAAATGCGGTGGATATGCATGCCTGAAACATGTTCAAGATGCAAATGACCTAATGATCCAAAAATTTCAAGGAGTAGAAAAAATTAAATTCTCAAGTTAAACTGCAGTGGGATATTAACCAGAGCCAAACAACCCACTTTTTGCCAATTTTACAAAAAGCGGACCTGACAATAATAGATCATTGTAAATGTTTTGATTGATTAAGGATGTGTAATGGCTATAATTATTGTTAGAAATGACTTATGGGTTGGGATTCAACACTCAGAAAAAATTTCTTGCCTCCCCCCCCCCCCCCCCCCATTTCCGATGATTGCAAAACCTAATATATAAAACACTAAAAGTGTTTACAATCCTTAAAAATCACAGATACTTTTCGGAATTATCTCTCTTAGAATTTGTGCAATTCCATTTTGGATGTTCAATTTTTTTTCAAATCCAAACTAGAGTTTTCATACTCCCTTTTTTCTCAAAAACAAAAAGATAAGGCAAATAGATCACAACAAAAAAATATTCAGAGTTTATATATGCAAAAAATTGAAAACTACAATAAATGTAAGTGAAGAAAATTATTTCATGCACTAAAAATGAACACCAAAGTTTTGTTATCCATGTTTGGCAAATTCCACTAGTACAACCCCTAATAGCTTGGGGGAATTTTATGAGAAAGAGATTTCAAATTGAACCTAACATGTTTTAAATATAGTGGATATGCATGCCCAAAACTTGTTGATGATGCAAATGACCTAATGATCCAAAAATTTCAAGGAGTAGAAAAATATTAAATTCTCAAGTTAACTGGCGGTGGGATATTTATCAGAGCCAAACAACCCACTTTTTACCTATTTTACAAAAAGTAGACCTAAGAATCATCAATCATCGTAAATATTTTGATCGATCAATGATGTGAAAAAGCTATATTTTTTGGTAGAAATGACATAATTGTTTGGGAGTCAACACTCAGTTAAAAATTCCTCGTCCACCCTTATCCTAAGATTGGAAAACCTAATATATAAAAATCTAAAAGAGTTTACAATCCTTTTTCGAATTATCTCTCTCTGCATTTGTGCATTTCTATTTTGGATATTCAACTTTTTTTAAAATCCAAACTCGATTTTTCACTCTCCCTTTTTCTCATAAACAAAAATATAACGCAAACATATCATTGCAAAATGAAAATTTTAGATTTTATGTATGCAAAAAATTGAAGACTATATTAAATGTAAGTGAAGAAAATTATTTCACGCACTAAAAATGAACACCAAATTTTTGTTTTCCATGTTTTGGAAATTCCACTAGTACAACCCCTAATAGCTTGGTGGAATTTTATAAGAAAGAGATTTCAAATTGATCCTAACATTTTTTAAATGTGGTGGATATGCATGCCCAAAACATGTGGAATTTCAAGTTAACGTGCGGTGGGATATTTACCAAAGCCAAACAATCTACTTTTCGCATATTTTACAAAAAGTGGACCTAACAATCATAGATCATCATAAATTTTTTGCATGATTAATGATGTGTAACGGCTATAATTTTTATTAGAAATGATTTATGGTTTTGGAGTCAATACTCAGTTAAAAATTCCTCGCCCCCCTTTTCGGATGATTGCAAAACCTTATATATAAAAAACTACAAGATTTTACATTCCTTAAAAATCACAAACACTTTTTGGAATTATCTCTCTCATCATTTTTGCATTTCCATTTTGGATGTTCAATTTTTTTTCAAATCCAAACATGAGTTTCACTTTTCCATTTTTCTGGTAAACAAAAAGATAAGGCGAATAAATCACAACAAAAATAATAATTTTAGAGTTTATGTATGCTAAAAATTGAAAACTATAATAAATTTAAGTAAAAGAAATTATTTCACGCACTAAAAATTAACAACAATGTTTTGTTTTCCATGATTGGGAAATTCTATTATTGCAACCCCTAATAGCTTGGTGGAATTTTATAAGAAAGAGATTTCTAATTGATCCTAACATGTTTTAAATGTGGTGGATAAGCATGCCCAAAATATGTTGAAAATTCAAATGACCTAATGATCTAAAAATTTCAAGGAGTAGAAAAACTTAAATTCTAAAGTTAACGTGCGGTGGGATATTTACCAAAGCCAAACAACCCACTTTTTGCATATCTTACAAAAAGCAATCCTAACAATCTTAGATTATCGTAAATTTTTTGCATGATTAATGATGTGTAACGGCTATAATTTTTGTTAGAAATGACTTATGATTTAGGAGTCAACACTCAGTTAAAAATTCCTCGCCCCCCTTTTCCGATGATTGGAAAACCTAATGTATAAAAAAGTAAAAGTGTTTACAATCCTTAAAAATCACAGCTAATTTTTGGAATTATCTCTCTCCGAATTTGTAAATTTCCATTTTGGTTGTTCAATTATTTTTTCAAATCCAAACTAGAGTTTTCACTGGCCCATTTTTCTCCTTAACAAAAAGATAAGGCAAATAGAACACAACAAAATGAATATTTTAGAGTTTACGAATGAAAAAAATTGAAAACTATAATAAATGTAATGAAGAAAATTATTTCACGCAATAAAAATGATCAACAATGTTTTGTTATCCATGTTTGGGAAATTCCGCTACTACAACCTGTAATATCTTGGTGGAATTTTATAAGAAAGTGATTTCTAATTAATCCTAACATGTTTTAAATCTAGTAGATATTCATGCCTGAAACATGTTGAAGATGCAAATGATCTAATGATCCTAAAATTTTGAGTAGACAAAATTAAATTCTCAAGTTAACGTGTGGTGGGATATTTACCAGAGCTAAACAACCCACTTTTTGCCTATTTTAAAAAAAGCGGAGCTAACAAAAATGTACACCAAAGTTTTGTTATCCATGTTTTGGAAATTCTGCCAATACAACCCCAAATAGCTTGGTGGAATTTTATAAGAAAGATTTCTAATTGATCCAAACATATATTTTAATGTGGTGGATAGGCATGCCTGAAACATGTTGAAGATGCAAATGATGTAATGATCCTAAAAATTCAAGGAGTAGAAAAAATTAAATTCTCAAGTTAACGTGCGGTGGGATATTTACCAGAGATAAACAACAAACTTTTTGCCTATTTTACAAAAAGAGGACCTAACAATCATAGATGATCTTAAATTTTTTGATCGATATATGATGTGTAATGGCTATAATTTTTGTTAGAAATATCATGTGGTTTGGGAGTTAAAACTCAGTTAAAAATGCCTCGCTCCCCCTTTTTTGATGATTGTAAAACCTAATATTTAAGAAACTAAAAGAGTTTAGAATCCATGAAAATCACAGATTCTTTTTGGAATTATCTCTCTCAGCATTTGTGCATTTCCATTTTCGATGTTCATTTTTTTTCAAATCCAAACTTGAGTTTTCACTCTCCCAATTTTCTTGTAAACAAAAAGATAGGGGAGATAGATCACAACAAAATAAAAATTTCGAAGTTTATGTATGCATAAAATTTAAAAATATAATAAATGTAAGTGAATAAAATTATTTCACGCACTAAAAATGAACAACAAAGTTTTGTTATCCATGTTTGGGAAATTCCACTAGTACAACCCCTAATCGCTTGGTGGAATTTTATAAGAAAGAGATTTCTAATTGATCCTCACATGTTTTAAATGTGGTAGATATGCATGCCTGAAACATATTGAATATACAAATGACCTAATTATCCAAAAATTTCAAGGAGTAGAAAAAATTAAATTCTCAAGTTAACATGCGGTGGAGTATTTACCAAAGCAAAAAATCCACTTTTTGCCTATTTTACAAAAAGCAAACCTAACAATCATAGATCATCGTAAATATTCTGATCAATTTATAATGTGTAACAACTATAATTTTTGTTAGAAATGACTTATGGTTTGGGAGTCATCACTCAGTTAAAAATCCCCCCCCCCCCGTCCACTTTTCCGATGATTGCAAAACCTAATATATAAAAAACTAAAAGAATTTACAACGCTTAAAAATCACAGATACTTTTTGGAATTATCTCTCTCAGTATTTATGCATTTCCATCTTTTATGTTCAATTTTTTTATAAATCCGAACTTGAGTTTTCACTCTACCATTTTTCTTCTAAACAAAAACATAAGGCAAATAGATAACAACAAAATGAAATTTTTTTGAGTTTATGTATATAAAAATTTTAAACATACAATAAATGTAAGTGAAGAAAATTATTCGATGCACTAAAAATGAACAACAATGTTTTGTTATCCATGATTGGGAAATTACGCTAGTCCAACCCCTAATAGCTTGGTGGAATTTTAAAAGAAAGAGATTTCTAATTAATCTTAACATGTTTTAAATCTTGTGGATATGCATGCCTGAAACATGTTGAAGATGCAAATGACCTAATGATCCAAAAATTTCAAGGATTAGAAAAAATTAAATTCTCAAATTACCGTGCGGTGGGATATTTACCAGAGCAAAACAAACCACTTTTTGCCTATTTTACAAAAAGTGGACCTAACAATCATAGATCATCTTAAATATTTTTATCGATTAATGATGTGTAATAGCTATAATTTTGGTTAGAAATGACTTATGGTTTGGGAGTCAACACTCAGTTAAAAATGCCTCAACAACCCTTTTTCGATGATTGCAAAACCTAATATATAAAAAACTAAAAGAGTTTACAATCCTCAAAAATCACAGATACTTTTTGGAATTATCTCTCTCAGCATTTGTGCATTTTTTTTCAAATCCAAACTTGAATTTTCACTCCCCCATTTATCTCGTAAAAAAAAAAAGATAACACAAATATATCACAACAAAGTGAAAATTTTAGAGTTTATGTATGCAAAAAATTTAAAACTAAAATAAATTTAAGTGAAGAAAATTATTTCACGCACTAAAAATGAACAACAATGTTTTGTTATGCATGTTTGGGAAATTCTGCTATTACAACCGTGATAGCTTTGTCGAATTTTATAATAAAGAGATTTCTAATTGATCCTAACATGTTTTAAATGTGGTGGATTTGCAAGCATAAAACATGTTGCTGATTCAAATGACCTAATGATCCAAAAATTTCAAGGAGTTGAAAAAATAAATTCTCAAGTTAATGTGCGGTGGGCTATTTACCAGAGCAAATCAACCCACTTTTTGCCTATTTACAAAAAGCAGACATAACAATCATAGATCATCGGAAGTGTTTTTATCGATTAATGATGTGTAACGGCTATAATTTTTGTCAGAAATGAATAATGGTTTGGGTGACAACACTCAGTTAAAATTGCCTTGCCCCCCTTTTCTAATGATTGCGAAACCTAATATACAAAAAATTAAAAGAGTTTACAATCCTTGAAAATCACAAATACTTTTTGCAATTTCTCTTTCAGCATTTCTGCATTTCCATTTTGGATGTTCAATTTTTTTCAAATCCAAACTTGAGTTTTCACTCCCCCATTTTTCTCCTAAACAAAAAGATAAGGCAAATGGATCACAACAAAATGAAAATTTTAGAGTTTATGTATGCAAAAAATAGAAAACTATAATAAATGTTAGTGAAGAAAATTATTTTACGCTATAAAAATGAACACCAAAGTTTTGTTATCCATGTTTGGGAAATTCCACTAGTACAACTCCAAATAGTTTGGAGGAATTTTACAAGAAAGTGATTTCTAATTGATCCAAACATGTTTTAAATGTGGTGGATATGCATGCCCGAAACATGTTGAAGACGCAAAAGACCTAATGATCCAAAAATTTCAAGGAAAAGAAAAAATTAAATTCTCAAGTTAAAGAGCTGTGGGATATTTACCAGAGCCAAACAACCCACTTTTTGCCTATTTTACAAAAAGCGGACCTAACAAGCATAGATCATCGTAAATGTTTTGTTCGATTAATGATGTGTAACGGCTATATTTTTTTTTGAAATGACCTACGGTTTTGAAGTCAATACTCAGTTAAAAACTCCTCAACACCCCCCCCCCCCCTGCCCTTTTCCGATGATTGCAAAACCTAATTTATAAAAAAACTAAAATAGTTTACAAGCCTTAAAAAATCACAGATGCTTGTTGGAATTATCTCTCTCATCATTTGTGCATTTTTATTTTGGATGTTCAATTTTATTTAAAATCCAAACTTGAGTTTTCACTCTCCCAGTTTTCTAGTAAACAAAAAGATAAGGCAAATAGATCACAACAAAATAAAAATTTTAGAGTTTATGAATGCAATAAATTGAAAACTATAATAAATGTAAGTGAAAAAAATTATTTCACACACTAAAAATGAACAACAATGTTTTGTTATCCATGTTTGGGAAATTCCGCTAGTACAACCCCTAATAGCTTGGTGGAATTTTATAAGAAAGACATTTCTAATTGATCCTAACATGTTTTAAATGTGGTGGTTAAGCATGCCCAAAACATTTTGAAAACGCAAATGACCTAATGATCCAAAAATTTCAATGAGTAGAAAAAATTAAATTCTCAAGTTAACGTACGGTGGGATATTTACACGAGCCAAACAACCCAGTTTTTGCCTATTTTACAAAAAGCGGACCAAACAATCATAGATCATGATAAATGTTTTGATCTATTAATGATGTGTAATTGCTATAATTTTGTTTAGAAATGACTTATGGTTTGGGAGTCAACACTCAATTAAAAATTTCTCGCCTCCCCTTTTTCGATGAATGCAAAACCTAATATATAAAAAACTAAAAGAGTTTACAATCCTTAATAATCACAGATACTTTTTGGAATTATCTCTCTCTCTGCATTTCTGCTTTTTCATTCTCCCATTTTTCTCCTAAACCAAAAGATAAGGCAAATAGATTACAACAAAATGAAAATTTTAGAGTTTAGGTATACAAAAATTTAAAAATATAATCAATGTTAATGAAGAAAATTATTCCACAAACTACAAATGAACAACAATGTTTTGTTATCCATGCTTGGAAAATTCTGATAGTACAACCCCTAGTAGCTTGGTGGAATTTTATAAGAAAGAGATTTATAATTAATCCTAACATGTTTTAAATCTGGTGAAGATGAATGCCTGAAACATGTTGAAGATGCAAAGGACCTAATGATCCAAAAATTTCAAGGAGTAGAAAAAATTAAATTCTCAAGTTAACGAGCGGTTGGATATTTACTAGAGCAAAACAACCCACTTTTTGCGTATTTTATAAAATATGGACCTAACAATCATAGATCATCATAATTGTTTTGATCAATTAATAATGTGTAATGGCTATAATTTTTTTTAGAAATGATTTATGGTTTGGGAGCCAACACTCAGTTAAAAATTCCTCACCCCCCTTTTCCGATGATTGCAAAACCTAATATATAAAAAACTAAAAGAGTTTGCAGTGCTTAAAAATCACAGATACTTTTTAGACTTATCTCTCTCAGAATTTGTGCATTTCCATTTTGGATGTTCAATTTTTTTTCAAATCCAAACTTGAGTTTTCACTCTGCCATTTTTCTCGTAAACAAAAAGATAAGGCAAATAGATCACATCAAAATAAAAATTTTAGAGTTTATTTATGCAAAAAATATAAAAATATAATAAATGTAAGTGAAGAAAATTATTTCACGCACTAAAAATGAACAACAATGTTTTGTTATCCATCTTTGGGAAATTCCTCTAGTACAACCCTAATTGCTTGGTCGAATTTTATTATAAAGAGATTTCTAATTGATCCTATCATGTTTTAAATTTGGTGGATATGCATACCTGAAACATGTTCAAGATACAAAGGACCTAATGATCCAAAATTTTAAAAGAGTAAAAAAACTTAAATTCTCAAGTTAACGTACGGTGGGATATTTACCAGAGTCAAACAACCCACTTTTTGCCTATTTTAAAAAAACCCAACCTATCAATCATCAATCATGATGTGTTACGGTTATAAATTTTTTTAGAAATGACATATGGTTTAGGAGTCAACAATCAGTTAAAATTGCGCCCCCCCCCCCCCCCCCCCCCCTTTTTCGATGATTGCAAAAACTAATATATAAAAAACTAAATGAGTTTACAACCCATAAAAATCACAGTTACTTTTTGGAATTATCTCCATCAGCATTTTTGCATTTCCATTTTGGATGTCCAATTTTTTTTTCAAATCCAAACTTGAGTTTTCACCCTCATTTTTTCTCGTAAACAAAAAGAAAGGCAAATAGATCACAACAAAAATAAAATTTTAGATTTTATGAATGCAAAAAATTTAAAACTATAATATATGTAAGTGAAGAAAATTATTTCACGTATTGAAAATGAACAACAATGTTTTGTTATCAATGTTTGGGAAATTCCACTAGTACAACCCCTAATCGCTTGGTGGAATTTTATAACAAAGAGATTTCTAATTAATCCTAACATGTTTTAAATCTGGTGGTTATGCATGCCTAAAACATGTTGATGATGCAAATGACCTAATGATCCAAAATTTCAAGGAGTTGAAAAAATTAAATTCTCAAGTTAACATGTAGTGGGATATTTACCAGAGCAAAACAACCCAATTTTTGCCTATTTTACAAAAAGTGGACCTAACAATCATAGATCATCGTAAATGTTCTGATCGATTAATGATGTGTAACGGCTGTAATTTTTGTTAGAAATGACATATGGTTTGTTAAATAGTTTACAATCCTTAAAAATCACTGATACTTTTTGGAATTATCTCTTTTAGCATATCTGCATTTTCATTTTGGATGTTAAATTTTTTTTCAAATCCAAACTTGAGTTTTCATTGTCCCATTATCCTCGAAACAAAAAGATAAGGCAAATGGATCTCAACAAAATGAAAATTTTAGAGTTTCTGTATGCAAAAAATTAAAAACTATAATAAATTTAAGTGAAGAAAATATTTTCACACAATAAAAATGATCACCAAAGTTTTGTTATCCATTTTTGGAAAATTCCACTAGTCCAACCCCAAATAGCTTGGTGGAATATTATAAGAAAGATATTTCTAATTGATCCTAACATGTTTTAAATGTGGTGGATATGCATGCCCGAAACATGTTGAAGATGCAAAAGGCCTAAGGATCCGAAAATTTCAACAAGTAGAAAAAAATTAAATTCTCAAGTTAACGTGCGGTGGGATATTTACCAGAGCGAAACAACCCACTTTTTGCCTATTTTACAAAAAGTGGACCTAACAATCATCTATCATCATAAATGTTTTGATCGATTAATGATGTGTAACTGCTACAATTTTTTTTAGAAATTACCTATGGTTTGGGAGTCAACACTCAATTAAAAATTCCTCGCACCCCCTTTTCCAATGATTGCAAAACCTAATGTATAAAACACTAAAAGAGTTTACAATCCTAAAAAATTACAGATACTTTTTGGAATTATCTCTCTCTTAGCATTTGTACATTTCCATTTAGGAGGTTCAATTTTATTTCAAATCCAAACTTGAGTTTTCACTCTCCCATTTTTCTCCTAAACAAAAAGATAAGGCAAATAGATCACAACAAAATGAAAATTTTAGAGTTTATGTACGCAAAAAATTGATAATTATACTAAATGTTAGTGAAGAAATTTATTTCACACACTAAATATGAACACCAAAATTTTGTTATCCATGTTTGGGAAATTCCACTAGTACAACCCCTAATAGCTTGGTGGAATTTTATCAGAAAGAGATTTCTAATTGATCCTAACATGTTTTAAATGTGGTGGATATGCAAGCCCGAAACATGTTGAAGATGCAAATGACCTAAAGATCCAAAAATTTCAAGGAGTACAGATAATTAAATTCTCAAGAGAACGTGCGGTGGGAAATCATTGTAAATGTTTTGATAGATTAATGATGTGTAACTACTATATTTTTTTTTAGAAATGACTAATGGTTTGGGAGTCAACACTCAGTTAAAATTTCCTTGCCGCCCCCCCCCCCCCCCTCTTTTCTGATGATTGCAAAACCTAATATATAAAAAACTAAAAGAGTTTACAATCTATAAAAATCACAGTTACTTGTTGGAATTATCTCTATCAGTATTTGTACATTTCCATTTTGGATGTTAAATTTTTTTTCAAATCCTAACTTGAGTTTTCACTATCCCATTTTTTTCGTAAACAAAAAGATAAGGCAAATAGATCACAACAAAATGAATTTTTAGAGTTTATGTATCCAAAAAATTGAAAACTAAAATCAATATAGGTGTAGAAAATTATTTCACACACTAAAAATGAACACCAAAATTTTTTTATCCATTTTTGGGTAATTTCGCTTGTACAACCCCTAATACCTTGGTGGAATTTTTTAAGAAAGAGATTTATAATTAATCTTAACATGTTTTAAATAAGGAGGATATGCATGCCTGAGACATATTGAAGATGCAAATGACCTAATGATCCAAAAATTTCAAGGAGTAGCAAAAATTAAATTCTCAAGTTAACGTGCAGTAGGATATTTACAAGAGCAAAACAACCTTCTTTTTGCCTATTTTTAAAAAAAAGGACCTAAAAATCATAGATCATCTTAAATGTTTTCATCAATTAATGATGTGCAACAGCTATAATTTTGGTCAGAAATAGCTTATGGTTTGGGAGTCAACACTCTGTTAAAAATGCCGCGGCCGCTCTTTTTCGATATTTGTAAAACCTATAATAAAAAAACCTAAAAGATTTTACAATCCTTAAAAATCAAAAATAATTTTTTGAATTATCTCTCTCAACATTTGTGCATTTCTATTTTGGATGTTCATTTTTTTTTTAAATCCAAACTTGAGTTTTCACTCCCATTTTTTCTCGTAAAAAAAAAAGATAAGGCAAATAGATCACAACAAAATGAAAATTTTAGAGTTTATGTATGCAAAAAATAAAATTTTAGAGTTTATGAATGCAAGAAATTTAAAACTATAATATATGTAAGTGAAGAAAATTATTTCACGTATTGAAAATGAACAACAATATTTTGTTATCAATGTTTGGGAAATTCCACTAGTACAACCCCTAATCGCTTGGTGGAATTTTATAACAAAGAGATTTCTAATTAATCTTAACATGTTTTAAATCTGGAGGATATGCATGCCTGAGACATATTGAAGATGCAAATGACCTAATGACCCAAAAATTTCAAGGAGTAGCAAAAATTAAATTCTCAAGTTAACGTGCAGTGGGATATTTACAAGAGCAAAACAACCTTTTTTTTGCCTATTTTTAAAAAAAAGGACCCAAAAATCATAGATCATCTTAAATGTTTTCATCAATTAATGATGTGCAATAGCTATAATTTTGGTCAGAAATAGCTTATGGTTTGGGAGTCAACACTCTATTAAAAATGTCGCGCCCGCTCTTTTTCGATGATTGTAAAACCTATAATAAAAAAACCAAAAAGATTTTACAATCCTTAAAAATCACAAATACTTTTTGGAATTATCTCTCTCAGCATTTGTGCATTTCTATTTTGGATGTTCATTTTTTTTTAAATCCAAACTTGAGTTTTCACTCCCATTTTTTCTCGTAAAAAAAAAAGATAAGGCAAATAGATCACAACAAAATGAAAATTTTATAGTTTATGTATGCAAAAAAATGAAAACTATAATAAATGTAAGTGAAAAAATTATTTCCCGCACTGAAAATAAACACCAAAGTTTTGTTATCCATGTTTGGGAAATTCCACTTGTACAACCCCTAATAGCTTGGTTGAATTTTATAAGAAAGAGATTTCTAATTGATCCTAACATGTTTTAAATTGGTGGATATGCATGCCTGAAATATGTTGAAGATGTAAAAGACCTTATGATCCAAAAATTTCAAGGAGTAGAAAAAATTAAATTCTGAAGTTAACTTGCTGTGGGATATTTACTAGAGCCAAACAACCCACTTTTTGCGCATTTTACAAAATGCGTACCTAACAATTATAGATCATCGTAAATTTTTTGATCGATTAATGATGTGTAAAGAATATAATTTTTTTTATAAATGACCTATGGTTTGGGAGACAACACTCAGTTTAAAATGCCTCGTCCCCCTCTTTCGATGATTGCAAAACCAAATATATACAAAACTAAAAGAGTTTACAATCCTTTAAAATCACAGAAACTTTTTGGAATTATCACTCTCAGCATTTGTGCATTTCTATTTTGGATGTTCATTTTTTTTTCAAATCCAAATTTGAGTTTTCACTCTTCCATTTTTCTCGTAAACAAAAAGATAAGGCAAATAGATCACAAGAAAATGAAAATTTCAGAGTTTATGTAATCAAATAATTCTAAACTATAATAAATGTAAGTGAAGGAAATTATTTCATGCACTAAAAATGAATGCCAAAGTTTTGTTATCCATGTTTGGGAAATTCCGTTAGTACAACCCCTAATAGCTTGGTAGAATTTTATAAGAAAGAGATTTCTAATTGATCCAAACATATTTTAAATGTGATGGATATGCATGCTTGAAACATGTTGAAGATCAGAGGAACTAATGATCCAAAAATTTCGAGTAGAAAAATTAAATTCTCAAGTTAACGTGCGGTGGGATATTTACCAGAGCGAAACAACCCACTTTTTTCCTAATTTAAAAAAAGCGGACATAACAATCATAGATCATCTTAAATGTTTTGATCGATTAATGATGTGTAACAACTACAATTTTTGTTAGAAATGACTTATGATTTGGGAGTCAACACACAGTTAAAAATTCCTCGCCCGCCCTTTCCTGATGATTGCTAAACGGAATAATAAAAAACTAAATGAGTTTACAATCCTTAAAAATCATAGATATTTTTTGGAATTATCTCTCTCAGCATTTGTGCATTTCCATTTTGGATGTTCAATTTTTTTTGAAATCCAAACTTGAGTTTTTGCTCTCCCATTTTTCTCCTAAACAAAAAGATAAGGCAAATAGATCACAACGAAATGAAAATTTTAGAGTTGATGTTTGCAAAAAATTGAAAACTATAATAAACATAAGTGATGAAAATTATTTCACGCACTAAATATGAACACCAAAGTTTTGTTATCTATATTTGGGACATTCCACTAAAACAACCCTAATATCTTGGTGGAATTTTACCAGAAAGAGATTTCTAATTGATCCTAACATGTCTTAAATGTGGTGGATATGCATGCCCGAAACATGTTGAAGATGCAAATGCGGTGGGATATTTACCATAGCCAAACAACCCACTTTTTGCCTGTTTTACAAAAAGCAGACCTAACAATCATAGTTCTTCATAAATGTTTTGATCGATAAATGATGTGTAACGACTATAATTTTTTTTAGAAATGACCTATGGTTTGGGAGTCAACACTCAGTTAAAAATGCCTCGTCCCCCCTCTTTCGATGATTGCAAAACCTAATATATTAAAATATAAAAGAGTTTACAATAATTAAAAACACAGATACTTTTTGGAATTATCTCTCCCAGCATTTGTACATTTCCATTTTTTATGTTCATTTGTTTTTCAAATCCAAACTTGAGTTTTCTCTCTTCCATTTTTCTCCTGAACCAAAATATAGGCCAAATAGATCACAAAAAAATGAAACTTTTAGAGTTTATGTGTGCAAAAATTTTAAAAATATAATAAATGTAAGTGAAGAAAATTATTTCACGCAATAAAAATGAATAACATTGTTTTGTTATCCATATTTGGGAAATTCCGCTAGAACAACCCCTAATAACTTGGTAGAATTTTATAAGAAAGAGATTTCTAATTAATCCTGACATATTTTAAGTCTGGTGGATATGCGTGCCTGAAATATATTAAAGATGCAAATGACCTAATGATCTAAAAAATTCGAGTAGAAAAATTAAATTCTCAAGTTAACGTGCGGTGGGATATTTACCAGAGCAAAACAAACCACTTTTTGCCTATTTTACAAAAAGTGGACCTAACAATCATAGATCATCTTAAATGTTTTGATCGATTAATGATGTGTAATGGCTATAATTTTTTTTAGAAATAACTTATGGTTTGGGAGTAAACACTCAGTTAAAAATGTCTCGCATTACAATCCTTAAAAATCACAGATAGTTTTAGGAATTATCTCTCTCAGCATTTTTGCATTTCCATTTCGGTTGTTCAATTTTTTTCAAATCCAAAGTTGAGATTTCACTCTCCCATTTTTCTCTTAAACAAAAGGATAAGGCTAATAGATCACAACAAAATGAAAATTTTTAGAGTTTATGTATGCACAAAATTGAAAACTGTAATAAATGTAAGTGAAGAAAATCATTTCACTCACTAAAAATGAACACCAAAGTTTTGTTATCCATGTTTGGGAAATTCCACTAGTACAACCCCTAATAGCTTGCTGGAATTTTATCCAAAAAATATTTCTAATTGATCCTAACATGTTTTAAATGTGGTGGATATGCTTGCCCGAAACATGTTGACGATGCAATGACCAAATGATCCAAAAATTTCAAGGAGTAGAAAAAATTAAATTCTAGAGTTAACGTGCGGTGGGATATTTACACGAGCCAAACAACCCACTTTTTGCCCATTTTACAAAAAGCAGACCTAAAAATCATAGATAATCATAAATGTTTTGATCGATTAATGATGTGTAATGGATATAATTTTTGTTAGAAATGACTTAGGGTTTGGGAGTCAACACTCAGTTAAAAATTCCTCTCCCCCACCCCTTTGTGGTGATTGCAAAACCTAATATGTTAAAAAAAATGAGTTTACAATACTTAAAAATCACGGATAATTTCTGGAATTATCTCTCTTAGCATTTTTGTATTTTCCATTTTGGATGTTCAATTTTTTTTCAAATCGAAACTTGTGTTTTCTCTCTCCCATTTTTCTCCTTAACAAAAATATAAGCCAAATAGATCACAACAAAATAAAAATTTTAGAGTTTATGTATGCTACAAATTGAAAAATATAATAAATGTAAGTAAAGAAAATTATTTCATGCCCTAAAAATGCATAACAATGTTTTGTTATCCATATTTTGGAAATTCCGCTAATACAACCCCTAATAGCTTGGTGGAATTTTATAAGAAAGAGATTTCTAATTAATCCTAACATGTTTTAAATCTAGTGGATATGTATGCCTGAACATTTTGAAGATGCAAATGACCTAATGATCCAAAAATTTCAAGGAGTAGAAAAAAAAAAATCTCAAGTTAACGTGAGGTGGGATACTTTACCTGAGCCAAACAACCCATTTTTTGCCTATTTAACAAAAAGCGGACCAAATAATCATAGATCATCGTAAATTTTTTGATAATTAAATGATGTGTAACAGTTATAACTTTTGTTAGAGATGACTTATGGTTTGGGAGTCAACACTCAGTTAAAAATTCCTCGCCCCGCTTTTCCAATGATCGCAAAACCTAATATATAAAAAACTAAAAGAGTTTACTATCCTTAAAAATCACTGATACTTTTTGGAATTATCTCTCTCAACATTTGTGCATTTCCATTTTGGATGTTCAATTTTTTTTCAAATCCAAACTTGAGTTTTCTCTCTCCCATTTTGCTCATAACAAAAAGATAAGACAAATAGATCAAAACTAAATGAAAATTTTAGAGTTAATGTATGAAAAAAATGATAACTATAATAAATTTAAGTTAAGGAAATTATTCCACGCTTAAAAAATGAACACCAAAGTTTTGTTGTCCTTATTTGGGAAATTTCGCTAGTACAACCCCTAATAGCTTGGTGGAATTTTATAAGAAAGAGATTTCAAATTGATCCAAACATGTTTTAAATGTGGTGGATATGCATGCCTAAAAGATGTTGAAGATGCAAATGACCTAATGATCCAGAAATTTCAAGGAGTAGAAAAAATTAAATTCTCAAGTTAATGTGCAGTGGGATATTTACCAGAGTAAAAAACCCACTTTTTGCCAATTTTACAAAAAGCGGACCTTACAGTCATAGATCATCTTAAACTATTTGATTGCTTAATGATGTGTAACGGCTATAACTTTTTTTAGAAATGACTTATGGTTTGGGAGTCAATACTCAGCTCAAATGTAAAGCCCCACCTCCCCCCTCTTTCTCGATGATTGCCAAACCTAATAAATAATAAAAAAAAGAGTTTGCAATCCTTAAAAATCATAGATACATTTTGGAATTATCTCTCTCAGCATTTGTGCATTTCCATTTTGGATGTTGAACTTTTTTTCAAATCCAAACTTGAGTTTTCACTCTCCCATTTTTCTCGTAAACAAAAAGATAAGGCAAATAGATCACAACAAAATTAAAATTTTAGAGTTTAAGTTAAAAAAAATTGAAAATTTTAATAAATGTAAGTGAAGAAAATTATTTCACGCACTCAAAATGAACACCAAAGTTTTTTTATCCATGTTTGAGAAATTCTTCTAGTACAACCCCTAATAGCTTGGTAGAATTTTGTAAGAAAGAGATTTCTAATTGATCCTAACTTGTTTTAAATGTTGTGGATATGCATGCCCGAAACATGTTGAAGATTCAAATGACCTAATGATGCAAAAATTTCTAGTAGTAAAAATTAAATTCTCAAGTTAACGTGCGGTGGGATAATTACTAGAGCCAAACAACACACTTTTACCTATTTTACAAAAAGCAGGCCTAACAATCATAGATCATCGTAAATGTTTTGATCGATTAATGATGTGTAACGGCTTCTCACCCCCTCCCCTCCCCCCCCCCCCCTCTTCCAATGATTGCAAAACCCAATATATAAAAAACTAAAAGAGTTTACAATCCTTAAAAATCAAAGATGCTTCACTCTCCCTTCTTTCTCGTAAACAAAAAGATAAGCTAAATAGATCACAATAAAATGAAAATTTTAGAGTTTATGTATACAAAAAGTTGAAAACTATAATAAATGTAAGTGAAGAAAAATATTTCACGCACAAAAAATGTACAACAATGTTTTGTTGTCCATGTTTTGGAAATTCTACTAGTACAACCCCTAATAGCTAGGTGGAATTTTATAAGAAAGAGATTTCTAATTAATCCTGACATATTTTAAATCTAGTGGATATGCATGCCTAAAACAGGTTGAAGATGCAAATGACCTAATGATCCAAAAATTTCTAGGAGTAGAACAAATTAAATTCACAAGTTAACGTGCGGTGGGATTTATGCATGAGCAAACAACGCACTTTTTGCCTATTTTACAAAAAGTGGACCTATAAATCATAGATCATCGTAAATATTTTGATCAATTAATGATGTTTAACAGCTATAATTTTTGTTAGAAATGACTTATGGTTTGGGAGTCAAAACTCAGTTAAAAATTCCTTGCCCCACCTTTTCCAATGATTACAAAACTTAATCTATAAAAAAAAAAAAAACAGTTTACAATCCATAAAAATCACAGATACTTTTTGAAATTATCTCTCTCGGCATTTGTGCATTTCCATTTTGGATGTTCAATTTTTTTTCAAATCCAAACTTGAGTTCTCACTCTCCAATTTTTTCTCGTAAACAAAAAGAAAAGGCAAATAGATCAATACAAAATGAGAATTTTAGAGTTTATGTATGTAAAAAATTGCAAACAATAATAAATGTAAGTGAAGAAAATTATTTCACTCACTAAAAATGAACACCAAAGTTTAGTTATCCATGTTTGGGAAATTCCACTAGTAAAACCCCTTATAGCTTGGTGGAATTTTATAAGAAAGAGATTTCGAATTGATCTTAACATGTTTTAAATGTGGTCGATATGCATGCTTGAAACATTTTGAAGATACAAATGACCTAATGATCAAAAAATTTCAAGGAGTAGAAAAAAGGAAATTCTCAAGTTAACGTGAGGTGGGATATTGACCAGAGCCAAACAACCCACTTTTCGCCTATTTTTCAAAAAGCGGACCTAACAATCATGGCTCTTCAAAAATATTTTGATCGATTAATGATGTGTAACGGCTATGGTTTTTGTTAGAAATGACTTATGGTTTGCGAGTCAACACTCAGTTAAAAATTCCTCGCCCCCCTTTTCCGATGATTGGAAAACCTAATGTATAAAAAAGTAAAAGAGTTTACAATCCTTAAAAATCACAGATACTTTTTGGAATTATCTCTCTTAGCATTTGTGCATTTCCATTTTGGATGTTCAATTTTATTTCAAATCCATACTTGAGTTTTCACTCTCCCATTTTCTCGTAAACAAAAAGATAAGGCAAATAGATAACAACGAATGAAAATTTTAGAGTTTAGGTTTGCAAAAAATTTAAAACTATAATAAATTTAAGTGAAGAAAATTATTTCACGCTCTAAAAATGAACACTGAAGTTTTGTTATCCATGTTTTGGAAATTCCACAAGTACAACCCCTAGTAGCTTGGTGGAATTTTATAAGAAAGAGATTTCTTTTTTATCCTAACATGTTTTAATTGTGGTGGATATGCATGCCTGAAACATGTTTAACACGAGAATGACCTAATGATCCAAAAATTTCTAGGAGTAGAAAAAATTAAATTCTCTAGTTAACGTACGGTGGGATACTTACCAGAGCCAAACAACCCACTTTTTGCCTATTTTTCAAAAAGCGGACCTAACATTTATAGACATCGTAATTGTTTTGATCGATTAGTTATGTGTAACACCTATAATTTTTGTTAGAAATGACTTATGGTTTGGGAGTCAACTCTCAGTTAAAAATTCCTTTCCCCCCCTTTTCAGATGATTGCAAAACCTTATATATAAAAAACTAAAAGAGTTTACAATCGTTAAAAATCACAGATGCTTGTTGGAATTATCTTTCTCAGCATTTGTACATTTCTATTTTGGATGTTCAATTTTTTTTCAAATCCAAACTTGAGTTTTCACTCTCCCATTTATCTCCTCAACAAAAAGATAAGGCAAATAGATCACAAGAAAATGAAAATTTTAGTGTTTATGTATGAAAATAATTCAAAACTGTAATAAATGTAAGTGAAGAAAATTATTTTACGTGCCAAAAATTAACAACAATGTTTTGTTATCCATGTTTTGGAAATTTAATACTTGGTGAATTTTATAAGAAAGAGATTTTCTAATTAATCATGACTTGTTTTAAATATGGTGGATATGCATGCCTGAAACATGTTGAAGATGCAAAAGACCTAATTATCCAAAAATTTCAAGAAGAAGAAAAAATTAATTTCTCATGATAACATGCGGTGGGATAAGCCAAACAACCCATTTTTTGCCTATTTTACAAAAAGCGGACCTAACAATCATAGATCATCGTTAATGTTTTGATCGATTAATGATGTTTAACTGCTATAATTTTTGTTAGAAATGACTTATGGTTTGGGAGTAAAAACTCTGTTAAAAATTCCTCACACCATCCCCCCCCCTTTTATGATGATTACAAAACCTAATCTATAAAAAAAAAAAAAGAGTTTACAATCCATAAAAATCACAGATACTTTTTGGAATTATCTCTCTCGGCATTTGTGCATTTCCATTTTGGATGTTCAATTTTTTTTCAAATCCAAACTTGAGTTTTCACTCTCACATTTTTCTCGTAAACAAAAAGATCACAACAAAATGAAAATTTTAGAGTTTATGTACGTAAATAATTGAAAACTATAACAAATAAAAGTGAAGAAAATTATTTAACGCACTAAAAATGAACACCAAAATTTTGTTATCCAAGTTTCGGAAATTCCACTAGTAAAACCCCTAATAGCTTGGTGGAATTTTATAAGAAATAGATTATTAATTGATCATAGCATGTTTTAAATGTGGTGCATATGCATTCCCGAAACATGTTGAAAATGCAAATGACCTAATGAGCCAAAAATATCAAGGAGTAGAAAAAAAGAAATTGTCTTCATCGATTAATGATGTGTAACGGCTATAATTTTTGTTAAAAATGACTTACGGTTTGGGAATCAACACTCAGTTAAACATTCCTCTCCCCCCTTTTCCGATGATTGCAAAACCTAATATATAAAAAAGTAAAAGAGTTTAAAATTATTAAAAATGACAAATACTTTTTGGAATTATCCCTCTCAGCATTTGAGCATTTCCATTTTGGATGTTAAATTTTTTTTCAAATCCAAACTCGAGTTTTCACTCTCCCATTTTTCTCCTGAACAAAAAGATAAGGCAAATAGATCACAAGAAGATGAAATTTTAGAGTTTATGTGTGAGAATAATTCAAAACTAAAATAAATGTATGTGAATAAAAATATTTAACACACAAAAAATATACAACAATGTTTTGTTATGCATGTTTGGGACATTCCGCTAGTACAACCCCTAATAGCTTGTCTAAATTTTATAATAAAGAAATTTCTAATTTATCCTAACATGTTTTTAATGTCGTAGATATGCATGCCAGAAATATGTTGAAGATGCAAATGACCTAATGATCAAAAAATTTCAAGGAGTAGAAATTAATTCTCAAGTTAACGTGCGGTAGGATATTTAATAGAGCAAAACAACCCTCTTTTGCCTATTTTACAAAAAGCGGACCTAACAATCATAGATCATTGTAAATATTTTGATCAATTAATAATATGTAACAAACTATAATTTTTTTGAGAAATTACTTATGGTTTGGGAGTCAACACTCAGTTAAAAATTCCTCACCCCCTCTTTCTCGATGATTGCAAAACCTAACATATAAAAAACTAAAAGAGTTTACAATCCATAAAATTCACAGATACTTTTTGGAATTATCTCTCTCAGAATTTGTGCATTTCCATTTTCGATGTTCAATTATTTTTCATATCTAAACTTGAGTTTTCAGTCTCCGATTTTTCTCCTAATAAAAAAGATAAGACAAATAGATAAAAAAAAATGAAAATATAAGAGTTTATGTATGTAAAAAATTGAAAACTATAATAAATGTAAGTGAAGAAAACTATTTTATGCACTAAAAATAAACAACAATGTTTTGTTATCCATGTTTGGGAAATTCCGTTAGTATAACCCCTAATAGCTTGGTCAAATTTTATAATAAAGAGATTTCAAATTCATCCTAACATGTTTTAAATGTGGTGGATATACATGCCCAAAACATGTTGTAGATGCAAATGACCTAATGATCCAAAATTTTCGAGTAGAAAAAATAAAATTCTCAAGTTAACGTGCGGTGGGATATTTACCAGGGCTAGACAATCTACTTTTTGCCTATTTTAAAAAAAGTGGACCTAACAATCATCGATCATCGTAAATATTTTGATCGATTAATGATGTGTAATGGCTGTAATTTTTGGTAGAAATGACTTATGGTTTGGGAGTCAACACTCAGTTAAAAATTCCTCACTCCCCCTTTTCCGATGATTGCAAAACCTAATATATAAAAAAATAAAAGAGTTTACAATCCTTAAAAAACACAGATACTTTTTGGAATTATCTCTCTTTGTATTTGTGCATTTCCATTTTGGATGTTCAATTTTATTTCAAATCCAAACTTGAGTATTTTCTCTCCCATTTTTCTCCTAAACAAAATGATAAGGCAAACAAATCACAACAAAATGAAAATTTTAGAGTTTATGTATGCAAAAAATTGAATACTATAATAAATGTAAGTGAAGCAAATTATTTCATGCACTAAACAATGTTTTGTTATCCATGTTTGGGAAATTCCACTAGTACGACCCCTAATAGATTGGTAGAATTTTATAAGAAAGAGACTTCGAATTAATTCTAACATGTTTTAAATTTGGTGGATATGCATGCCTAAAACATGTTGAAGATGCAAAAGACCTAATGATCAAAAAATTTGGAGTAGAAAAAATTAAATTCTCTGGTTAACGTGCGTGGGATATTTACCAGAGCCAAACAACCCACTTTTTGCCTATTTGACAAAAAAGAGGAGCTAACAATAATAGATCATCGTAAAATTTTTGATCAATTATTTGTTAGAAATGACTTATGGTGTGGGGGTAAAAACTCTGTTAAAAATTCCTCGCCCCCCCTTTTTCGATGATTGCAAAATCTAATATATAAAAACTAAAAGATTTTAAAATCCATAAAAATCACAAATACTTTTTGGAATTATCTATCTCAGCATTTGTGCATTTCCATTTTGGATGTTTTATTATTTTTCAAATCCAAACTTGAGTTTTCACTCTCCCATTTTTCTCATAAACAAAAAGATTAGGCAAATAGATCCCAAAAAAATGAAAATTTTAGAGTTTATGTACGCAAAATTTAGAAAACTATAATAAATGTACGTAAAGATACTTATTTCTCGCACTAAAAATGTATACCAAAGTTTTGTTATCCATATTTGGGAAATTCCACAAGTACAACCTTTAATTGCAAGGTCAAATTTTTCTAAGAAAGAGATTTCTAATGGATCCTAACATGTTTTAAATGTGGTGGATATAAATGCCCGAAACATGTTGAAGATGCAAATGACCTAACGATCCAAAAATTTCAAGGAGTAGAAAAAATTAAATTCCCAAGTTAATGTGCGGTGGGTTATTTATCAGAGCCAAACAACCCCCTTTTTGCCTATTTTACATAAAGCGGACCTAACAATCATAGATCATTGTATATGTTTTGATCGATTAATGATGTGTAACGGCTATACTTTTTGTTAGAAATGACTCATTGTTTGGGAGTCAACACTCAGTTAAAAATTCCCCCCCCTTTTCCGATGATTGCAAAAGCTAATATATAAGAAACTAAAAGATTTACAATCCTTAAACATCATAGATACTTTTTGGAATTATCTCTCTCATCATTTGTGCATTTCCATTTTGGATGTTCAATTTTTTTTCAAATCCAAACTTGAGTTCTCACTCTCCCATTTTTCTTGTAAACAAAAAGATAAAGCAAATAGATCACAACAAAATGAAAATTTTAGAGTTTATTTATGCAAAAAATCAAAAAGTATAATCAATATAAGTGAAGAAAATTATTTCACGCACTAAAAATCATCAACAATGTTTTGTTATCCGTGTTTTTGAAATTCCCTTAGAACATCCCCTAATAGCTTGGTAGAATTTAATAAGAAAGAGATTTCTAATTAATCCTAACATTTTTTAAATCTGGTGGATATGCATGCCTGGAACATGTTGAAGATGCAAATGACCTAATGATCCAAAAATTTAAATGAGTTAAAAAATTAAATTCTCAAGTTAAGGTGCGGTGGGATATTTAATAGAGCCAAACAACCCACTTTTTGCCTATTTTACAAAAAGTGGACCTAACAATCATATATCATTGTAAATATTTTGACCGATTAATCATGTGTAATGGATTTAATTTTTGTTAGAAATGACATATGGTTTGGGACTCAACACTCAGTTAAAAATTCCTCACCCCAAATTTTTCGATGATTGCAAAAACCTAATATATAAAAAACTAGTAGACTTTACAACCCTTAAAAATCACACATACTTTTTGGAATTTCTCTCTCAGCATTTATGCAAATATTTTGGATGCTCAATTTTTTTCAAATCCAAACTTGAATTCTCACTCTCTCATTTTTCTCCTAAACAAAAAGATAAAGCAAATAGATCACAAAAAAATGAAAATTTTAGAGTTCAAGTTTGCAAAAAATTTAAAAATATAATAAATATAAGTGAAGAAAATTATTTCACGCACTAAAAATGAACATCAATGTTTTGTAATCTATGTTTGGAAAACTCCGCTAGTACAACCCCTAATAGCTTGGTGGAATTTTATAAGAAAGAGATTTCTAATTCATCTTAACATGTTTTAAATAAGGTGGAAAAGCATGCCCGAAACATGTTGAAGATGAAAATGACCTAATGAAAATTTCAAGGAGTAGAAAAAGTTAAGTTCTCAAGTTAACGTGCGGTGGAATATTTACTGGAACCAAACAACCCAGTTTTTGCCTATTTTACAAAAACGGGCCTAACAATCATAGATCATCGAAAATGTTTTGATCGATTAATGACGTGTAGCGGCTATAATTTTTGTTAGAAATATCTTGTGGTTTGGGAGTCAACACTCAGTTAAAAATTCCTTGCCCCCCTCTTCAGATGATTGGAAAACCTAATTTATAAAAAAAACTAAAAGTGTTTACAATCCTTAAAAATCACAGATACTTTTTGGAATTATCTCTCTCAGCATTTGTGTATTTCCATTTTGGATGTTCAATTTTTTTTCAAATCCAAACTTGAGTTTTCACTCTTCCATTTTTCTCCTAAACAAAAAGAAAAGGCAAATAGATATCCAAAAAATGAAAATTTTAGATTTTATGGTTGCAAATAATTGAAAACTATAATAAATTTAAGTGAAGAAAATCATTTCACGCACAAAAAATGAACAACAATGTTTTGTTATCCTAGTTTGGGAAATTCTGTTAGTGCAACCGCAAATAACTTTATGGAATTTTATAAGAAAGAGATTTCTAATTCATCCTAACATGTTTTAAATCTGGTGGATATGCATATGCATGCCTGAAACATGTTAAAAATGCAAATGACCTAATGATAAAAAAATTTCGAGTAGAAAAAATTAAATTCTCAAGTTAATGTGCGGTGGGATATTTACCTGAGCCAAACAACCCACTTTTTGCCTATTTTACAAAAGGAGGACCTAACAATCATAGATCATCATAAATGTTTTGATCGATTAATGATGTTTAACGGCTATAATTTTTGTTCGAATTGACTTATGGTTTGGGAGTCAACACTGAGTTAAAAATTCCTCGCCCCTCTTTCTTCGATGATTACAAAACCTAATATACAAAAAACTAAATGAGTTTGCAATCCTTAAAAATCACAGATACTTTTTAGGAATTATCTCTCTCGGCAGTTATACATTTGCATTTTGGATGTTCAATTTTTTTCAAATCCAAACTTGACCTTTCACTCTCCCATTTTTCTCGTAAACAAAAAGATAAGGCAAATAGATCACAACAAAATGAAAAATTTTGAGTTTATGTAAGCAAAAAATATAAAACTATAATAAAGGTAAGTGAAGAAAATTATTTAACACACTAAAAATGAACACCAAAGGTTTGTCATCCATGTTTGGGAAATTCCGCTAGAACATCCCCTAAAACTTGGACGAATTTTATAATAAACAATTTTCTAATTGATGTTTTAAATGTGGTCGATATGCATGCCCGAAACATGTTGAAGATGCAAGTGACAAAACAATCCAAAAATTTCAAGGAGTAGAAAAAATTAAATTCTCAAGTTAGCGTGCAGTGGGATATTTTACCAGCGCAAATCAACCCTCTTTTTGCCTATTTTACAAAAAGCAGACCTAACAAATAGATATCATCGTAAATGTTTTGATTGATTAAAAATATGTAACAACTATAATTTTTGGTAGAAATGACTTATAGTTTGGAAGTCAACCCTCAGTTAAAAATTCCCCCCCCCCCCCTCCCCCCCCTTTTCCGATGATTGCAAAACCTAATATATAAAAAAACAAACGTGTTTACAATCGTTGAAAATGACAGAAACTTTTTTGAATTATTTCTCTGAGCATTTGTGCATTTATATTTTGGGTGTTCAATTTTTTTTCAAATCCAAACTTAAGTTTTCACTCTCCCATATTTCTTGTAAACAAAAAGACAAGGCAAATAGATAACAACCAAATGAAAATTTTTGAGTTTATGTATGAAAAAAATTGAAAACTATAATAAATGTATGTGAAGAAAATTATTTCATGCACTAAAAATGAACAACAATGTTTTGCTATCCATGTTTGGGAAATTCCTTTAGTACAACCCCTAATAGCTTGGTCGAATTATATAATAAAGAGATTTCTAATTCATCCTTGATTTAAATGTGGTGGATATGCAACCCCAAAATATGTTGACGACGCAAATGACCTAATGATACAAAAATTTCGAGTAGAAAAAATTAAATTCTCAAGTTAACGTGTGGTGGGATATTTACCAGAGCTAAACAGCCCACTTTTTGCCTATTTTACAAAAAGCGGACATAACAATCATAGATCATCATAAATTTTTTGATCGATTAATGATGTGTAACTATTATAATTTTTGTTTGGAATGACTCATTTCTAAAATTTTCATTTTGTTATGATCTATTTGCCTTATCTTTTGTTTACGAGAAAAATGGTAGAGTGAAAACTCAAGTTTGGATTTGAAAAAAAAAATTAAACATCCAAAATGGAAATGCACAAATGCTGAGAGAGATAATTTCAAAAAGTATCAGTGATTTTTACGAATTGTCAACTCTTTTAGTTTTTTCTATGTTGTGTTTTGCAATCATCGGAATGGAGAGGGAGGGGGGGGGGGGGGGGGGGGGGGGGGGGGGGGGTGGGCTGGCTTTTCGTTTTTAACTGAGTGATGACTCCCAAACCATAAGTCATTTCAAAAAAACAATTAGCCGTTACACTTCATTAATCGATCAAAACATTTACGATGATCAATGATTGTTAGGTCAACTTTTTTAAAAATGGGCAAAAAGTGGGATGTTTGACACTGGTAAATATCCCACCACACGTTAACTTGAGAATTTAATTTTTCCTACTCAAAATTTTTAGATCATTAGGTAATTTGCATCTTCAACATGTTTAAGGCATGCATATCCACCACATTTAATAAGGTGTTAGGATAAATTAGAAATCTCTTCCTTATAAAATTCCACCGAGCTATTAGGGGTTGTAATAGTGGAATTTCGGAAGCATGGAAAACAAAACTTTGGTGTTCATTTTTGGAGTGTGAAATAATTTTCTTTACTTACATTTATTATAGTTTTCAATTTTTTTTTGCATACATATACTCTAAAATTTTCTTTTTGTTTACGAGAAAAATGGGAGAGTGAAAACTCAAGTTTGGATTTAAAAAAAATTTAACATCCAAAATGGAAATGCACAAATTCTGAGAGAGATAATTCAAAAAATTATATGTGATTTTTGACGATTGTAAACTCTTTTAGTTTTTTATATATTGGGTTTTGAAATCATCGGAAGAGGGGGGGCGAGGCATTTCAAACTGAGTGTCGACTCCCAAACCATAAGTCATTTCCTACAGAAATTATAGCCAATAGACATCATTAATCGATCAAAACATTTATGATGATCTATGATTGTTAGGTCTGCTTTTTTTAAAATAGGCAAAAAGTGGGATGTTTCTCTATAGTAAATATCCCACTACACATTAACTTATAAATTTAATTTTTTCTACTCGAAATTTTTGCATCATTAGGTCATTTGCATCTTCCACATGTTTCAGGCATGTATATCTACATCATTTAAAACAAGTTAGGATCAATTAGAAATCTCTTTCTTATAAATTTCCACCAAGCTATTAGGGGTTGTACTAGTGGAATTTCCCAAACATTGATAACAAAACTTTGGTGTTCGTTTTTAATGCATGAAATAATTTTCTAAGCTTATATTTATTATATGTTTAAAATTTTTTTGCATGGATAAACTCTAAAATTTTCATTTTGATGTGATCTATTTCCCATATCTTTTTTTTACGAGAAAAATGGGAGAGTGAAAACTCAAGTTTGGATTTGAAAAAAAATTGAATATCAAAAATGAAAATGCACAAATGCTGAGAGAGATACGTCCAAAAAGTATGTGTGATTTTTAAGGATGGTAAACTCTTTTAGTTTTTAATATATTGGGTTTTGAAATCATCGAAAGAGGGGATGTGGCATTTTTAACTGAGTGTTAACTCCCAAACCCTAAGTCATTTCTAAAAAAATTATAGCCATTACACATCATTAATCGATCAAACATTTATGATGATCTATGATTGTTAGGTCCGCTCTTTGAAAACTAGGCAAAAAGTGGGTTGTTTGTCTCTCGTAAATATCCCCTTGCACGTTAACTTGAGAATTTAATTTTTTCGACTCCTTGAAATTTTTACATCATTTGGTCATTTGCGTCTTCAACATGTTTCAGGCATGTATATCAACCACATTTAAAACATGTTAGGATCAATTAGAAATCTCTTTCTTGTAAAATTTCACCAAGCTATTAGGCGTTGTACTAGTGGAATTTCCAAAATATGGATAAAAAAACTTTGGAATTCATTTTTAGTGCGTGAAATAAAATTCTTCACTTACATTTATTATAGTTTTCAATTTTTTGCATACATAAACTCTAAAATTTTCATTTTTTTGTAATCTACTTGCCTTCTCTTTTTGTTTATGATAAAAATGGGTGAGTGAAAAGTCGAGTTTGTATTTGAAATAAAATTGAACATCCAAAATGGAAATGTACAAATGCTAAGAGAGATAATTCCAAAAAGTATCTGTGATTTTAAAGAATTTTTAACTCTTTTAGTTTTTTTCTTTATTGGGTTTTGCATTCATAGGAAGACTGGGCCGAGGCATTTTTTTCACTGAGTGTCGATTCCCAAACCATAAGTCATTTCTAACAAAAATTATGGTCGTTACACATCATTAATTGATCAAAACATTTACGATGATCTATGATTGTATGGTCCGCTTTTTGTAAAATAGGCAAAAAGTGGGTTGTTTGGCTCTGGCAAACATCCCACCGCACGTTAACTTGAGAATTTAATTTTTTCTACTCCTTGAAAATTTTGGATCATAAGGTCATTTTTATCTTCAGCATGTTTCAGGGATGCATATCCACCACATTTAAAACATGTTAGGATCAATTAGAAATCTCTATCTTATAAAATTCCACTAAGTTGTTAGGGGTTGTACTAGTGGAATTTTCCAAACTCTGATAACAAAACTGTGGTGTTCAGTTTTTTTTGCATGAAATAATTTTCTTCACTTAATTTTTTTATAATTTTCTATTTTTTGCAAACATAAGCTTTAAGATTTTCATTTTGTTGTGATCTATTTTCTTTATCTTTTTGTTTACTAGAAAAATAGGAGAGAGAAAACACAAGTTTGGATTTGAAAAAAAATTGAATATCCAAAATGGAAATGCACAAATGCTAAGAGCAAAAATTCCAAAAAGTATCTGTTATTTTTAAGGATGGTAAACTCTTTTAATTTTTTATATATTAGGTTTTCCAATCATCGCTAGAGGGGGGCGAGGCATTTTTAACTGAGTGTTGACTCCCCAATCATAAGCCATTTCAAACAAAAGCTATAGCCCTTAAAGATCATTAATCGATTGAAACATTTCCGATGATCAATGATTGTAAGGTCCGCTTTTTATAAAATAGGCAAAAAGTAGGTTGTTTGACTCTAGTAAATATCCCACCGCACGTTAACTTGAGAATTTAATTTTTTCTACTCCTTGAAATTTTTGGCTCATTAAGTCATTTTCATCTTCAACATATTTCAGGCATGCATATCCACCACATTTAAAACATGTTAGAATCAATTAGAAATCTCTTTCTTCTAAAATTCCACCAGGCTATTAGGGGTTGTACTAGTGGAATTCCCAAACAATAATAACAAAACTTTGGTGTTCATTTTTAGTGCGTGAAATAATTTTCTTCCCTTACATTTTTTATAGTTTTCAATTTTTTGCATACATAAACTTTAAGATTTTCATTTTGTTGCGATCTATTTGCCTTACCTTTTTGGTTACAAGAAAAACGGAACAGTGAAAACTCAAGTTTGGATTTGAAAAATAATTGAACATCCATAAAGGAAATGCACAAATGCTGAGAGAGATAATTCCAAAAAGTATTTGTGATTTTTAAGGGTGGTAAACTCTTTTAGTTTTTTATATATTGGGTTTGGCAGTGATCGGAAGAGGGCAGGCAAGGTATTTGTAACTGCGTGTTGATTCGCAAACCATAAGTCATATCTAACAAATATTACGGTGGTTACACATCATTAATCGATCAAAACATTTATGATGATTTATCATTGTTAGGTCCGCTTTTTGTAACATAGGCAAAAAGCGGTTTGCTTGGCTCTTGTAAATATCTCACCACACGTTAACTTGAGAATTTAATTTTTTCTACTCCTTGAAATATTTGGATCATTAAGACATTTGCATCTTCAACACGTTTTAGGCATATATGTTCACCACATTTAAAACATGTTAGGATCAATTAGAAATCGCTTTCTTATAAAATTCCACCTAGCTATTAGGAGTTGTACTAGTTGAATTTCCCAAACATGGATAACAAAACTTTGGTGTTCATATTTAGTGTGTGAAATAATTTTCTTCCCTTAAATTTATTATAGTATTCAATTTTTTGCTTACATAAACTCTAAGATTTTCATTTTGTAGTCATCTATTTGCCTTATCTTTTTGTTTACGAGAAAAATTGGAGAGTGAAAACTCAAGTTCGGATTTAAAAAAAAATTGAACATCTAAAATGGAAATGTACTAATGCAGAGAGAGATAATTCCAAAAAGTATCTGTGATTTTTAAGGATCGTAAAATCTTTTAGTTTTTTATATATCGGGTTTTGCAATCATCAGAAGAGGGGTTGAGGCCTTTTTAACTGAGTGTTGACTCCCAAACCAAAAGTCATTTCTAACAAAAATTAAAGCCGTTACAAATCAATAATCGATCAAAAAATTTATGGTAATCTATGATTGTTACGTCCACTTTTTTTAAAATAGGCAAATAGTGGGTTGTTTGGCTCTGGTAAATATCCCACTACATGTTTACTTGGGAATTTAATTTTTTCTACTCGTTGAAATTTTTGGATCATTAGATCATTTGCATCTTCAACATGTTTCAGGTATGCATATCCAACACATTTAAAACATGTTAGGATTAATTAGAAATCTCTTTCTTATAAAATTCCACCTACTAGTGGAATTTCCCAAACATGGATAACAAAACTTTGGTATTCATTTTTAGTGCGTGAAATAATATTCTTCTCTTAAATTTATTATAGTTTTCAATTTTTTGCATACATAAACTCTAAAATTTTCATTTTTTTGTAATCTATTTGCCTTCTCTTTTTGTTTACGATAAAAATGGGTGAATGAAAACTCAAGTTTGGAATTGAAAAAAAATATAACATCCAAATTGGAAATGCACAAATGATGAGAGAGATAATTCCAAAAGTATCTGTGATTTTTAAGGATTGTAAACTCTTTTTGTTTTTTCAATATTGGGTTTTGCAATCATCGGAAGAGAGGGGTGAGGCATTTTTGACTGAATCTTGACTCCCAAAGCATAAGTCATTTTAAAAAAACATTATAGTCGTTACACATCCTTAATCAATCAAAACATTTACGATGATCCAGGATTGTTAGGTCCGCTTTTTGTTAAATAGGCAAAGAGTGGATTGTTTGGCTCTGGTAGAAAAATCCCACCGCATGTTAACTTGAGAATTTAATTTTTTCTTCTCCTTGAAATTTTTGGATCATTAGGTCATTTGTATCTTCAACATGTTTAAGGCACATATACCCACCACATTTAAAACATGTTAGGATCAATTAGAAATCTCTTTCTTATAAAGTTCCACCGAGCTATTAGGGGTTGTTCTAGTGGAATTTCTCAAACATGGATAACAAAACTTTGGTGTTCATTTTTAGTGCGTGAAATAATTTTCTTCACTTAAATTTCTTATAGTTTTCAATTTTTTGCATACATAAACTCTAAAATTTCATTTTGTTATGACCTTTTTGCCTTTTCTTTTTGTTGACGAGAAAAATGGGAGAGTGAAAACTCTAGTTTGGATTTGAAAAAAAATTGAACATCCAAATTGGAAATGCAAAAATGCTGAAAGAGATAATTCCAAAAAGTATCGGTGATTTTTAAGGATTGTAAACTCTTTTAGTTTTTTCAATATTGGGTTTGCAATCATCGGAAGAGGGGGCTTGGCATTTTTAACTGAATATTGACACCCAAACCATAAGTCATTTTTAACAGAAATTATAGCCGTTAGACATCATTAATTTATTAAAACATTTGTGATGATCTATGACTGGTAGGTCCACTTTTTGTGAAATAGGCAAAAAGTGGGATGTTTGGCTCTGGTAAATATCCCATCGCACGTTAACTTTAGAATTTAATTTTTTCTTCTTGAAATTTTTGGATCATTAAGTCATTTGCATCTTCATCATGTTTCTGGCATGCATATCCACCACATTTAAAACATGTTAGGATCAATTAGAAATCTCTTTCTTATAAAATTCCACCAAGCTATTAGGGGTTGTGCTACTGGAATTTCCCAAACATGGATAACAAAACTTTGATGTACATTTTTAGTGCGTGAAATAATTTTCTTCACATACATTTATTATAATTTTCAATTTTTTGCATATATAAACTCTAAAAGTTTCATTTTGTTGTGATGTATTTGCCTTATCTTTTTGTTTACAAGAAAAATGTGTGGGTAAAAACTCAAATTTGGATTTGAAAAAAAATTGAACATCTAAAATGGAAATGCACAAATACTGAGAGAGAGATAATTCCAAAAAGCATCTATGAATTTGAAGGATTGTAAACTGTTTTAGTTTTTTATATATTGGGCTTTGAAATAATCAGAATAGGGGGGCGATGCATTTTTAATTGAGTGTTGACTCCCAAACCATAAGTCATTTCTAAAAAAAATTATAGCCATTACACATCACTAATCGATCAAAACATTTATGATGATCTATGATTTTTATATCCACTTTTTGTAAAATCGGTTAAAAGTGGGTTGTTTGGCTCAGGTAAATATCCCACCACATGTTTACTTGAGAATTTAATTTTTTCTACTCCTTAAAATTTTTGGATCATTAAGTCATTTTCTTCTTCAACATGTTTCAGGCATACATATCCACCACATTTAAAACATGTTAGGATATTTTAGAAATCTTTTTCTTATAAAATTCCACCAAGAAATTAGGGTTTGTACTAGTGGAATTTCCCAAACATGGATAAAAAAACTTTGGTGTTAATTTTTAGTGCGTGAAATAATTTTCTTCACTTACATTAATTATAGCTTTTAGTTTTTTGTATACATAAATTCTAAAATTTTCATTTTGCAGTGATCTATTTGCCTTATCTTTTTGTTTACGACAAAAAGGAAAAGGAAAACTCTAGTTTGGATTTGAAAAAAAGTTGAACATCCAAAATGGAAATGCACAAATGCTAAGAGAGATAATTCCGAAAGGTATCTGCGATTTTTAAGGATTGTAAACTCTTTTAGTTTTTCATATATTGGGTTTTCAATTGTCGGAAGAGGGGGGTGGGGCATTTTTAACTGAGTGTTGACTCCCAAACCATCAGTCATTTCTGACAAAACTTATAGTCATTACACATCAATAATCAATCAAAATTTTTACGATGATCTATGAATTTTAGGTTTGCTTTTTGTAAAATAGGCAAAAAGTGGGTTGTTTAGCTTTGGTAAATATCTCACCGCACGTTAACTTGATAATTTACTTTTTTCTACTCGAAATTTTCTGATCATTAGGTCATTTCCATCTTCAACTTGTTTCTGGCATGCATATCCACCACATTTAAAACATGTTAGGATCAGTTAGAAATCTCTTTCTTGTAAAATTCCACCAAGCTATTCAGGGTTGTACTTGCGGAATTTCCCAAACATGGATAACAAAACTTTGGTGTTCATTTTTAGTGCGTGAAATAATTTTCTTGACATTCTTTTATTATAGTTTTCAATATTTTGCATACATAAACTCTAAAATTTTCATTTTGTTATGATCTATTTAACTTATCTTTGTTTTACGAGAAAAATGGGAGAGTGAAAACTCAAGTTTGGATTTGAAAAAAAATTGAACCTCCAAAAGAGAAATGCACTAATTCATAGAGAGATAATTAAAAAAGTATCTATGATTTTAAAGGATGGTAAAATCTTTTAGTTTTTTGTTTATTGGTTTTTGCAATCATCGAAAGAGGGGGGCCTAACATTTTTCACTAAGTGTTGATTCCCAAACCATAAGTCATTTCTAACCAAATTATAGTCCTTATATATCAATAATCGATCAAAACATTTACTGTGATCTATGATTGTTATGTCTGCTTCTTTTAAAATAGGGAAAAAGAGGGTTGTCTAGCTATAGTAAATATCCCACCGCACGTTAACTTGAGAATTTAATTTTTTGTACTCAAAATTTTGGATCATTAGGTCATTTGCATCTTCAACACGTTTCAGGCATGCATATCCACCACATTTAAAACATGTTAGGATCAATTAGAAATATCTTTCTTATAAAATTCTACCAAGCTATTAGGGGTTGTACAAGTGGAATTTCCCAACATGGATAACAAAAACTTTGGTGTTCATTTTTAGCGCGTGAAATAATTTTCTTCACTTAAATTTTTTATAGTTTTCAATTTTTTGCATACATAAACTTTAAGATTTTCATTTTGTTGCGATCTATTTGCCTTACCTTTTCTTTTACAAGAAAAATGGTAGAGTGAAAACTCAAGTTTGGATTTGAAAAATAATTGAACATCCAAAATGGAAATTCACAAATGGTGAGAGAGATAATTCCAAAAAGTATTTGTGATTTTTAAGGATGGTAAACTCTTTTAGTTTTTTTATATATTGGGTTTTGCAATCATCGGAAGAGGGGGGCAAGGCATTTTTAACTAGGTGTTGATTCCCAAACCGTAAGTCATTTATAACAAAAAATATGGCCGTTACACATCATTAATCAATCAAAACATTTATGATGATCTATGATTGTTAGGTCCACTTTTTGTAACATAGATAAAAAATAGGTTGATTGGCTCTAGTAAATATCCCACCGCACGTTAACTTGAGAAATTAATTTTTTCTACTCGAAATTTTTGGATAATTAGGTCATTTGCATCTTCAACATGTTTCAGGAATATATGTCAACCACATTTAAAACATGTTAGGATCAATTAGAAATCTCTTTCTAATAAAATTCCACCAAGCAATTAAGGGTTGTACTAGTGGAATTTCCCAAACATAGATAACAAAACTTTGGTGTTCATTTTTAGTGTGTGAAATAATTTTCTTCCCTTAAATTTATTATAGTATTCAATTTCTTGCTTACATAAACTCTAAGATTTTCATTTTGAAGTGATCTATTTGCCTTATCTTTTTGTTTACAAGAAAAATAGGAGAGTGAAAACTGAACTTTGAATTTGAAAAAAAATTGAACATCCAAAATGGAAATGACAAATGCTGAGAGACATAATTTCAAAAAGTATCTATGATTTTTAAGGATGGTAAAATCTTTTAGTTTTTTTATATATTGGGTTTAGCAATCGTCAGAAGGGCGGGGGCAAGGCTTTTTTAACTGAGTGTTGACACCCAAACCATAAACCATTTCTAACAAAAATTATAGCCGTTACACATCAGTAATTGATCAAAATATTTACGATGATCTATGATAGTTAGGTCTGCTTTTTGTACAATAGGCAAAAAGTGGGTTGTTTGGCTCTGGTAAATATCCCACCACACGTTAACTTGAGAATTTAATTTTTTCTACTCCTTGAATTTTTTTGATCATTAGGTCATTTGCATCTTCAACATGTTTCAGACATGCATATCCACCACATTTAAAACATGTTTGGATCAATTAGAAATCTCTTTCTTATAAAATTCCACCAAGCTATTTGGGGTTGTAATAGTGGAATTTCCCAAACTTGGATAACAAAAATTTGTTGTTCATTTTTAGTGCGACAAATAATTTTCTTCACTTACATTTATTATAAGTTTCAATTTTTTGCATAGATAAACTCTAAAATTTTCAATTTGTAGTGATCTATTTGCCTTATCTTTTTGTTTACGAGAAAAATAGGTGAGTGAAAACTCAAGTTTGGATGTGAAAAAAAATTGAATATATTAAATGGAAATGCACAAATACTGACAGAGATAATTACAAAAAGTATCTGTGATTTTTAAGTATTTTAAACTCTTTTAGTGTTTTATATATGGTTTTTTGCAATTATCAGAAGAGGGGGGCGTTTTTAAAATTTAGCCCTTACACAAAATTAATCGATCAAAACATTTACGATGATCTATGATTTTTTGGTCCATTTTATGTAAAATTTTGCAAAAAGTGAGTTTTTGGGCTCTGGTATATATCCCACCGTAGGTTAACTTGAGAATTTAATTTTTTCTACTCCATGAAATTTTTGGATCATTGGGTCATTTGCATCTTCAACACGTTCCAGGCATGCATATCCACCACATTTAAAACATGTTAGGATCAATTAGAAATTTCTTTCTTATAAAATTCCACTAAGCTATTAGGGGTTGTACTAGTGGAATTTCCCAAACATGGATAATAAAAATTTGATGTTCATTTTTAGTGCGTAAAATAATTTTCTTCCCTTACATTTATTATAGTTTTCAATTTTTTGCTTATATAGTTTACAATTTTTTGCTTACATAAACTCTAATTTTTTACATATATGTTTTTGCTTACGAGGAAAAATACGAGAGTGAAAACTCTAGTTTGGATTTGAAAAAAAATTGAACATCCAAAATGGAAATGCACAAATGCTGAGAGAGATAATTCCAAAAAGTATCTGTGATTTTTAAGGATGGTGAACATTTTTAGTTTTTTATATATTGGGTTTTGCAATCATCGGAAGAAGGGGGTCGAGGCCTTTTTAACTGAGTGGTGAGTACCAAACCATAAGTCATTTATAACAAAAATTATAGCCGTTACACATCAATAATCGATCAAAAAATTTACAGTGATCTATGATTATTAGGTCCGCTTTTTGTAAAATAGGCAAACAGTGGGTTGTTTGGCTATGAAAAATATCCCACCGCACGTTAACTTGGGAATTTTTTTTTTTCTACTCCTTGAAATTTTTGGATGATTAGGTCATTTGCATCTTCAACATGTTTCAGGCATGCATATCCACCTCATTTAAAACATGTTAGGATTAATTAGAAATATCTTTCTTTAGAATTCCACCAAGCTATTAGGGGTTGTACTAGTGGAATTTCCCAAACATGGATAACAAAACATTGGTGTTCAGTTTTAGTGCATGAAATAATTTTATTCACTTACATTTATTATAGTTTTCAATTTTGTGCATACATAAACTCTAAAATTTTCATTTTTTTGTGATTTGTTCGCCTATCTTTTTGTTTACGAGAAAAATGGGAGAGTGAAAACTCAATTTTGGATTTGAAAAAAAATGGAAATTCACAAATGATGAGAGGGATAATTCCAAATGTATTTGTGAATTCTAAGGATTTTAAAAGCTTTTAGTTTTTTATATATTGGATTTTTGAATCATCGGAGAAGGAGGACGAGGCATTTTTAACTGAGTGTTGACTCCAAAACCATAAGTCATTTCTAACAAAAAATTTAGTCGTTACACATAATTAATCGATCAAAACATTTACGATGATCTATGATTGTTAGGTCCTCTTTTGTAAAATAGACAAGAAGTGGGTTATTTGGCTCTAACAAATATCCCACTGCAAGTTAACTTGAGAATTTAATTTTTTCTACTCCTGGAATTTTTTGGATGATTAGGTCATTTGCATCTTTAACATGTTTCAGGCATGTATATCCACCACATTTAAAACATGTTAGGATCCACTAGAAATCTCTTTCTTATAAAATTCCACCAAGCTATTTGGGGTTGTACTAGTGGAATTTTCCAAACATGGATAACAAAAACTTTCTTGTTCATTTTTAGTGCATCAAATAATTTTCTTCACTTACATTTATTATAGGTGTCAATTTTTTGGCATACATAAAATCTAAAATTTTCAACTTGTAGTGATCTATTTGCCTTATCTTTTTGTTTACGAGAAAAATGGGAGAGTGAAAACTCAAGTTTGGATTTGAAAAAAAATTAAACATCCAAAATGGAAATGCACAAGTGCTGAGAGAGAAAATTCCAAATATTATCTGTGATTTTTAAGGATGGTAAACTCTTTTAGTTTTTTATATATTGGGGTTTGCTTCATATAAAGAGGGGAGAGGGCTATTCATTTTTGACTGAGTGTTGACTCCCAAACCATAAGTCATTTCTAACAAAAATTATAGGCGTTACACATCATTAATCGATCAAAACTTTTACGATGATCTATGATTGTTATGTCCCATTTTCATAAAATAGGCAAAAAGTGGGTTGTTTGGCTCTGGCAAATATCCCACTGCACATTAACTTGAGAATTTAATTTTTCAACTCCTTGAAATTTTTGGATCAGTAGGTCATTTGCATCTTCAACATGTTTCAGGCATGTATATCCACCACATTTAAAAGATGTTAGGATCAATTAGAAATCTCTTTCTTAAAATTCAACCAAGTTATTAGAGGATGTACTAGTGGAATTTTCAAACATAGATAACAAAACTTTGGTGTTCATTTTTAGTGCATGCAATAATTTTCTTCACTTACATTTATTATAGTTTTCAATTATTTGAGTACATAAACTCTAAAATTTTCATTTTGTCTGATTTGTTTGCATTATCTTTTTGTTTACGAGAAAAATGGGAGAGTGAAAACTCAAGTTTGGATTTGAAAAAATATTGAACATCCAAAATGGAATTGCACAAATACTGAGAGAGATATATCCCAAAAGCATCTGTGATTTTTAAGGATGGTAAATTCTTTTACTCTATTATATATTGGGTTTTGCAATCATCGGAAGAGGGGGGCGAGGCATTTTTAACTAAGAGTTGATTCCCAAACCACAAGTCATTTCTAACAAATATTATGGCTGTTATACATCATTAATCAATCAAAATATTTACGATGATCTATGATTGTTAGGTCCAATTTTTGCAAAATAAGCAAAAAGTGGGTTTTCTTAGCTCTCATAAATATCCCACCGCATGTTAACTTGAGAATTTAATTTTTTCTACTCCTAAATTTTTTGGATGATTAGGTCATTTGCATCTTTAACATGTTTCAGGTATGTATATCCACCACATTTAAAACATGTTAGGATTAATTAGAAATCTCTTTCTTGAGAATTCCACCAACCTATTAGGGGTTGTACTAGTGGAATTTCCCAAACATGGATAACAAAACTTTGGTGTTCATTTTTAGTACGTGAAATAATTTTCTTCACTTACATGTATTATAGTTTTCAATTTTTTGCACACATAAACTCTAAAATTTTCATTTTTTTGTGATTGTTTGCCTATCTTTTGTTTACGAGAAAAATGGGAGAGTGAAAACTCAACTTTGGATTTGAAAAAAAATTGAACTTCCAAAATGAAAATTCACAAATGGTGTGAGAGATAATTCCAAAAGTATCTGAGAATTTTATGGATTTTAAACTCTTTTAGTTTTTTATATATTGGGTTTTGCAATCATCTGAGAATGGGGGGGGAGGCATTTTTAACTGAGTGTTAACTCCAAAACCATAAGCCATTTCTAACAAAAAATTTAGACGTTACACATAATTAATCGATCAAAACATTTATGATGATCTATGATTGTTAGGTCCGCTTTTTGTAAAATAGGCAAAAAGTGGGTTATTTGGATCTGATAAATATCCCACCGCACGTTAACTTGAGAATTTAATTTTTTCTACTCCTAGAAAATTTTGGATGATTAGGTCATTTGCATCTTTAACATGTTTCAGGCATATATATCCACCACATTTAAAACATGTTAGGATCTACTAGAAATCTTTTTCTTATAAAATTCCACCAAACTATTTTGGGTTGTACTAGTGGAATTTGCCAAACATAAATAACAAAACTTTCTTGTTCATTTTTAGTGCGTCAAATAATTTTCTTCACTTACATTTATTATATTTTTCAATTTTTTGCATACATAAACTCTAAAATTTTCAATTTTTAGTGATCTATTTGCCTTATTTTTTTGTTTACGAGAAAAATGGGAGAGTGAAAACCCAAGTTTGGATTTGAAAAAAAATTGAACATCCAAAATGGAACTACACAAATGCTGAGGGAGATAATTCCAAATATTATCTGTGATTTTTAAGGATGGTAAAATCTTTTAGTTTTTTATATTTTGGGGTTTGCTTCATAGAAAGAGGGGAGGGGGGGGGGGGGGGGGGGGGGGGGGGGGGGGGGGCGGGGGAGGGCTTTTTTGGTAAAATAGGAAAAAAGTGGGCTGTTTGGCTCTGCTAAATATTCCACCTCACGTTAACTTGAGAATTTCATTTTTTGTACTCCTTGAAATATTTGGATCATTAGGTCGTTTGCATCTTGAACACGTTTTAGGCATCCATATCCACCGCATTTAAAACATGTTAGAATCCATTAGAAATCTCTATCATATAAAATTCCACCAAGCTATTAGGGGTTATACTAGTGGAATTTCCCAAACATGGATAACAAAACTTTGGTGTTCATTTTTAGTGCGTGAAATAATTTTCTTCACTTACATTTATTATAGTTTTCAATTTTTAGCATTGACGAACTCTAAAATTTTCATTTTGTTGTGATCTATTTGCCTAATCTTTTTGTTTACGAGATAAATAGGAGAGTCAAAACTAAAGTTTGGATTTGAAAAAAATTTGAACATCTAAAATGGAAATGCACAAATGCTGAGAGTGATAATTCCAAAAAGTATATGTGATTTTTAACAATGGTAAACTCTTTTAGTTTTTTATATATTGGGATTTGTAGTTATCGGAAGAGGCAGGCAAGGCATTTTTAACTAAGTGTTGACTCCCAATCCATAAGTCATTTCTAGCAAAATAATAGTCGTTACACATCAATAATTGATCAAAACATTTATGATGATCTATGAATGTTAGATCCACGTATTGTAAAATAGGAAAAAAGTGGGTTTTTTTGGCTCTGATAAATATCGCACCGCGAGTTAACTTGAGAATTTAAATTTTTCTACTCCATGAAATTTTTTGATCATTAGGTCATTTTTATCTTCAACATGTTTCAGGCATGCATATCCACTACTTTTAAAACATGTTAGGATCAATTAGAAATATCTTTCTAACAAAATTCCACCAACCTGTTAGGGGTTGTACTAATGGAATTTCTCAAACATGGATAAAAAAACTTTGGTGTTCATTTTTAGTGCGTGAAATAATTTTCTTCACTTACATTTATTATAGTTTTCTATTTTTTGCATACATAAACTCTAAAATTTTCATTTTTTTGTGATCTATTTGCCTTATTTTTTTTATGAGAAAAATGGGAAAGTGAAAACTCAAGTTTTGACTTGAAAAATAATTGAACATCCAAAATGGAAATTTAAAAATTCTGAGAGACATAATTCCAAAAAGTATCTATGATTTTTAAGGATGATAAACACTTTTAGTTTTTTATAAATTGGGTTTTGCAATCATCGGAAGAGAGATGGTGAGGCATTTTCAATTGAGTGTTGACTCCCAAACCATAAGTCATTTCTAACAAAAATTATAGTCGTTACACATCAATAATTGATAAAAACATTTACAATGATCTATGACTGTTAGATCCGCGTTTTTTAAAATTCACAAAAAGTGGGTTGTTTGGCTCTGGTAAATATACCACCGCATGTTAACTTGAGAAATTAATTTTTTCTAGTCCTAGAAATTTTTGGATTATTAGGTCATTTGCTTCTTCAACATGTTTCCGACTTGCCCTTCCACATTTAAAATTCCACCAAGCTATAAGGGGTTGTACTAGTGGAAATTGCCAAATATGGATAACACAACTTTGGTGTTCATTTTTAGAGCGTGAAATAATTTTCTTCACTTACATTTATTATAGTTTTCAATTTTTCCACACATAAACTCTAAACTTTTCTTTTTGTATTGATCTTTTTTCCTAATCTTTTTGTTTACGAGAAAAATGGGAGAGTGAAAACTCAAGTATAGATTTGAAGAAAAATTGAACAACTAAAATGGAAATTCACAAATGCAGAGAGAGATATTTCCAAAAAGTATCTGTGATTTTTAAGGATTGTAAACTTTTTTAGTTTTTTATATATTAGGTTTTGCAATCATCGGAAAAGGGGGGGCAAGGCATTTTTAACTATGTGTTAACTTCCAAACCATAAGTCATTTAAAAAAATAATCATAGTCGTTACACATCATTATTCGATCAAAACATTTACAATGATCAAAGATTGTTAGGTCCACTTTTTGTAAAATAGGCAAAAAGTGGGTTGTTTGGCTCTGGTTAATATCCCACTGTATGTTAACTTGAGAATTTAATTTTTTCTATGCGCAATTTTTGGATCATTAGGTCATTTGCATCTTCAACATGTTTCAGGCATTCTTATCCACATTTAAAACATGTTAGGATCAAATAGAAATTGCTTACTTATAAAATTCCACCAAGCTCTTAGGGGTTGTACTAGTAGAATATCCCAAACATGGATAACAAAACTTTGGTTTTCATTTTTAGTGTGTAAAATAATTTTCTCCACTCACATTTATTATAGTTTTAAATATTTTTGCATACATAAACTCTAAAATTTTAATTTCGTTGTGATCAATTTGCCTTATCTTTTTGTTTTTGAGAAAAAAAGGGAGAGTGAAAACTCAAGTTCAGATTTGAAAACAAATTGAACATCTAAAATGGAAATGTGCAAATGCTTAGAGAGATAATTCCAAAAGTATCTGTGATTTTTAAGGATTGTAAACTGTTTTAGTTTTTTATATATTGGGGTTTTCAATCATCGGAGAAGGGGGCGAGGCATTTACAGCTCAGTGTTGACTCCCAAACAATAAGTCATTTCTAAAAAAAATTATAGCTGTTACACATCATTAATCGATCAAAACATTTACGAGGATCTACTATGGTTAAGTCTGCTTTTTTATTAACAGGCAAAAACTAGGTTGTTTGGCTCTATTAAATATCCCACCGCACATCAACTTGAGAATTTAATTTTTTCTACTCCTTGAAATTTTCGGATCATTTGGTCATTTGCATCTTCAACATGTTTCAAGCATGCATATCGACATTTAAAACATGTTAGGATCAATTAGAAATCTCTTTCTTATAAAATTCCGCCAAGCTTTTAGGGGTTGTACTAGTGAAATTTCCCAAACATGGATAACTTTGGTTTTCATTTTCAGTGCGTGAAATAGTTTTCTTCACTTACATTTGTTATTGTTTTCAATTTTTTCCATACATACACTCCTATATTGTCATTTTGTGGTATTCTATTTGCCTAATTTTTGTATACGAGAAAAATGGGAGAGTGAAAACTCAAGTTTGGATTTGAAAAAGAATGGAACATCCAAAATGGAAATCCACAAATGCCGAGAGAGATAATTCAAAAACTTATGTGTGATTTTTAAGGATTTTAAACTCTTTTTTTATATATTAGGTTTTTCAATCATCCGGAAAGCAGGGAAGAGGGGGGGGGGGGGGGGGGGGGGGGGGGGTGTTGGAGGCATTTTTAACTGAGGGTTGACTCCCAAACCATAAGTCATTTCTAACAAAAATTATAGCCGTCACACATCATTATTTGATAAAAAAATTACGATGATCTATGATTGTATGGTCCGCTTTTTGTAAAATAGGCAGAAAGTGGGTTGTTTTGCTCTGGTAAATATACTACCGCACGTTAACTTGCCAATTTAATTTTTTCTGCTCCTTGAAAATTTTGGATCATTATGTCATTTGCATCTTCAACATGTTTCAGGTATGCATATCCTCATTTAAAACATGTTAGGATCAATTAGAAATCTCTTTCTTATAAAATTCCACCAAGCTATTAGGGGTTGTACTAGTAGAATTTCCCAAACATGGATGACAAAACTTTGGTGTTCATTTTTAATACGTGAAATAATTTTCTTCACATACATTAATTTTAGTTTTCAATTTTTTGCATAGATCAACTCTAAAATTTTCATTTTGTTGTGATTAATTTTCCTTAACTTTTTATTTTACGAGAAAAATAGGAGAGTAAAAACTCAATTTTTTATTCGAAAAAAAATTGAACATCCAAAATGGAAATGCCAAAATGCTGAGAGAGATAATTGCAAAAAGTATATGTGATTTTTAAGGATTGTAAACTCTTTTAGTTTTTTTATATATTAGGTTTTGCAATCATCAAAAAAAGGGGGGGCGTGGCATTTTCAACTGAGTGTTGACTCCCAAACCATAAGTCATTTCTAACAAAAATTATACCCGTTACACATCATTATTCGATCAAAAACATTATGATGAACTATGATTGTATGATCCAGTTTTTGTAAAATAGACAAAAAATGGGTTGTTTTGCTCTGGTAAATATCCCACCGCACGTTAACTTGCCAATTTAATTTTTTATGCTCCTTGAAAATTTTGGATCATTTGGTCATTTGCATCTTCAAAATGTTTCAGGTATGCATATCCACATTTAAAACATGTTAGGATCAATTAGAAATCTCTTTCTTATAAAATTTCACCATGCTATTAGGGGTTGTACTAGTAGAATTTCCCAAACATGGATAACAAAACTTTGGTGTTCATTTTTAGTGCATGAAATAATTTTCTTCACATACATTAACTATAGTTTTCAATTTTTTACATACATCAACTCTAAAATTTTCATTTTGTTGTGATTAATTTTCCTTAACTTTTAATTTTACGAGAAAAATAGGAGAGTGAAAACTCAATTTTTTATTTGAAAAAAAATTGAACATCCAAAATGGCAATGCCAAAATGCTGAGAGAGATAATTGCAAAAAGTATATGTGATTTTTAAGGATTGAAAACTCTTTTAGTTTTTTATATATTAGCTTTTGCAATCATCGGTAAAGGGGGGGGCGACGAATTTTTAACTGAGTGTTGGCTGCCAAACCATAAGTCATTTCTAACAATAATTATCGCTGTAACACGTCATGAATCGATCAAAACATATATGATGATCAGTTCTGCTTTATCTAAAATAAGCAAAAAGTGGGTTGTTTGGATCTGGTAAATATCCCACCGCACGTTAACTTGAAAATTTAAATTTTTCTACTGCTTGAAATTTTCAGATCATTTGCTCATTTGCATCTTCAACATGTTTCAGGCATGCATATCCACCACATTTAAAAGATGTTAGGATCAATTAGAAACCTCTTTCCAATAAAATTCCACCAATCTATTAGGGTTGTACTAGTGGAATTTTCCAAACATGGATAACAAAACTTTGGTGTTCATTTTTTGTGCATGCAATAATTTTCTTCACTTACATTTATTATAGTTTTCAATTATTTGAGTATATAAACTCTAAAATTTTCATTACGTTTGATCTGTTTGCATTATCTTTTTGTTTACGAGAAAAATGGGATAGTGAAAACTCAAGTTTGGATTTGAAAAAAAATTGAACATCCAAAATGGAAATGCACAAATGCTGGGAGAGATAATTCCAAAAAGTAACTGTCATTTTTAAGGATGGTAAACTCTTTTACTTTTATATATATTGGGTTTTGCAATCATCGAGAGAGGGGGGCTAGGCATTTTTAACTGAGTGTTGATTCCCAAACCACAAGTCATTTCTAACAAATATTATGGCCATTACACATCATTAATTAATCAAAACATTTACGATGATCTATGATTGTTAGGTCTGCTTTTTTTAAAATAAGCAAAAAGTGGGTTTTTTTGGCTCTCGTAAATATCCCACCGCACGTTAACTAGAGAATTTAATTTTTTCTACTCCTTGAAATTTTTGGATCATTAGGTCATTTCCATCTTCAACACGTTTCAGACATGCATATCCACCATATTTAAAACATGTTTGGATCATTTAGAAATCTCTTTCTGATAAAATTCCACCTACTAGTGGAATTTCCCAAACATGGATAACAAAACTTTGGTGTTCATTTTAAGTGCGTGAAATAATTTTCTTTCTTTCCATTTATTATAGTTTTCATTTTTTCTTACGTAGTTTTCAATTTTTTGCTTACATAAACTCTAAGATTTTCATTTTGTTGTGATCTATTTGCCTCAGGTTTTTGTTTACAAGAAAAATACGAGAGTGAAAACTCATGTTTGGATTTGAAAAAAAAATGAACATCCAAAATGGATATGCACTAATGCTGAGAGAGATAATTCCAAAAGGTATTTGTGATTTTAAGGGGGGGGGGGGGGGGGGGGGCGGGGGGTGGGGGGGGCGGGGGGTGGGGGGGGCGCTAGGCATTTTTAACTAAGTGTTGATTCCCAAACAATAAGTTATTTCTAACAAAAATTAAGGCCATTACATATCATTAATCGATCAAAACAATTACGATGATCTATGATTGTTAGGTCCGCTTTTAGTAAAATAGGAAAAAAGTGGGTTGTTTGGCTAAGGTAAATATACCACCGCACCTTAACTTGAGAATTTAATTTTTTCCACTCAAAATTTTTGGATCACTTGGTTATTTGCATCTTCAACACATTTCAGGCATGCATATCCACCACATTTAAAACATGTTAGGATCAATTAGAAATCACTTTCTTATGAAATTCCACAATGGTATAAGGGTTTGTACTAGTGGAATTTCCCAAATATGGATAACAAAACTTTGGTGTTCATTTTTAGAGTGTGAAATAATTTTCTTCACTTACATTTATTATAGATTTCATTTTTTTGCACACATAAACTCTAAAATTTTTATTTTGTTGGGATCTTTTTGCCTAATCTTTTTGTTTGGGAGAAAAATGAGAGAGTGAAAACTTAAGTACGGATTTGAAAAAAAATTGAACATCCAAATTGGAAATTCACAAATGCGGAGAGATATAATTCCAAAAAGTATGGTTGAATTTTAAGGATTGTAAACTTGTTTATTTTTTATATATTTGGTTTTGCAATCATCGGAAAGGGGGGGGGGGGGGGGGGGGGGTGTGTAAGGAATATATAACTGTGTGTTAACTTCCAAACCATAAGTCATTTCTAAAAATAATCATACCCGTTACACATCATTAATCGATCACAAAATTTACGATGATCAATGATTGTTACGTCGCTTTTGGTAAAATAGGCAAAAAGTGGGTTGTTTGGCTCTGGTAAATATCCCATTGTATGTTAACTTGAGAATTTAATTTTTTCTACTCACAATTTTTGGATCATTAGGTCATTTGCATCTTCAACATGTTTCAGGCATTCTTATCCACATTTAAAACATGTTAGGATCAAATAGAAATCGCTTACTTATAAAATTCCACCAAGCTCTGATAGGTTGTTCTAGTGGAATATCCCAAACATGGATAACAAAACTTTGGTGTTCATTTTTAGTGTGTGACATAATTTTCTCCACTCACATTTATTATAGTTTTCAATATTTTGCATACATAAACTCTAAAATTTTAATTTTGTTGTGATCTATTTGCCTTATCTTTTTGTTTACAAGAAAAAAGGGAGAGTGAAAACTCAAGTTTGGATTTGAAAAAAAATTGAACATATAAAATGGAAATGAACAAATGCTGAGAGAGATAACTCCAAAAAGTATCTGTGAATTTTAAGGATTTTAAAATCTTTTAATTTTTTATATATTAGGTTTTTCAATCATCAGAGAAAGGGGGCGAGGCACTTAGAACTGAGTTTTGACTCCCAAACCATAAGTCTTTTCTAACAAAAATTATAGCCGTTACACATTATTAATCGATCAAAACATTTACGATGATCTATGATTGTTAGGTCCCTTTTTTTATTAACATGCAAAAACTAGGTTGTTTGGCTCTATTAAATATCCCTCCACATATCAACTTGAGAATTTAATTTTTTCTACTCGAAATTTTTCGATCATTTGGTCATTTGCATCTTCAACATGTTTCAAGCATGCATATCCACATTTAAAACATGTTAGGATCAATTACAAATCTCTTTCTTATAAAATTCCACCAAGCTTTTAGGGCTTGTACTAGTGGAATTTCCCAAACATGGATAACAAAAATTTGGTGTTCATTTTTAGTGCTTGAAATAATTTTCTTCGCTTACATTTATTATAGTTTTCAATTTTTTTCATACATAAACTCCTATATTTTCATTGTGTTGTCATCTATTTGCCTTATCTTTTTGTTTACGAGAAAAATGGAAGAGTTAAAAATCAAGTTTGGATTTGAAAAAAAATGGAACATCCAAAATGGAAATACACAAATGCCGAGAGAGAAAGTATGTGTGTATTTTAAAATTTTAAACTCTTTTATTTTTTTATATATTAGGTTTTTCAATCTTTAGAAAAGAGGGGGGGCATTTTTAACTGAGTGTTGACTCCCAAACCATAAGTCATTTCTAACAAAAATTATAGCCATTACACATCATTATTCGATGAAAAAAATTACGATGATCTATGATTGTATGGTCCATTTTTGTATAATAGGCAAAAAGTGGGTTGTTTGGCTCTAGTAAATATCCCACAGCGCATTAACTTGAGAATTTAATTTTACCTACACCTTGAAATTTTTGGATCATTAGGTCGTTTGCATCTTCAACATGTTTCAGGCATGCATATCAACATTTAAAACATATTCGGATCAATTAGAAATCTCTTTCTTATAAAATTCCACCAAACCATTAGGGGTTGTACCAGTGGAATTTCCCAAATATGGATAACTAAACTTTGGTGTTGATTGTTAGTGCATGAAATAATTTTATTCACATACATTAATTGTAGTTTTCTATTTTTTTCATACATAAACTCTAAAATTTTCATTTTGTTGTGATCTATTTGCGTTATCCTTTTGTTTTACAAACAAAATAGAAGAGTGAAAACACAATTTTTTATTTGAAAAAAATTGAACATCCAAAATAGAAATGCACAAATGCTGAGAGAGATAATTGTAAAAAGTATATGTGATTTTTAAGGAGTGTAAACTCATTTAGTTTTTTTTATATTAGGTTTTGTAATCATCGGGCGGCAAGGCATTTTTAACTAAGTGTTAACTTCCAAACCATAAGTCATTTCTAAAAATAATCATTGTTGTTACACATCATTAATCAATCAAAACATTTACAATGATCTAGGATTGTTAGGTCCGCTATTTATTAAATAGGCAAAAAGTGGGTTGTGTAGCTCTGGTAAATATCCCACCGCACATTAACTTGAGAATTTAATTTTTTCTACTCCTTGAAATTTTTGGATCATTTGGTCAATTGAACTTCAACATGTTTCAGGCATGCATATCCACATTTAAAACATGTTAGGATCAATTAGAAATCTCTTTCTTATAAAATTCCGCCAAGCTTTTAGGGGTTGTACTAGTGGAATTTTCCAAACATGGATAACAAAACTTTGGTGTTCATTTTTAGTGCGTGAAATAGTTTTATTCACTTATATTTTTTATATTTTTCAATTTTTTCCAATGATCTATGATTGTATGGTCCGCTTTTTGTAAAACAGGTAAAAGTGGGTTGTTTTGCTCTGGTAAATATCCCACAACACGTAAACTTGCCAATTTTATTTTTTCTACTCCTTGAAAATTTTGGATTATTAGGTCATTTGCATCTTCAACATGTTTCAGGTATGCATATCCACATTTAAAACATGTTAGGATCAATTAGAAATCTCTTTCTATTAAAATTCCACCAAGCTATTAGGGGTTGTACAAGTAGAATTTCCAAAACATGGATAACAAAACTTTGGTGTTCATTTTTAGTGCGTGAAATAATTTTCTTCACATACATTAATTGTAGTTTTCAATTTTTTGCATACATCAACTCTGAAATTTTCATTTTGTTGTGATTCATTTGCCTTAACTTTTTATTTTACGAGAAAAATAGGAGAGAGAAAACTCAATTTTTGATTTGAAAAGAAATTGAACATAAAAAATGGAAATGCCAAAATGTTGAGAGAGATAATTGCAAAAAGTGTATGTGATTTTTAAGGATTTTAAACTCTTTTAGTTTTTTATATATTAGGTTTTTTAATCATCGGAAAAGAGGGGGCGAGGCATTTTTAACTGAGTGTTGACTCCCAAACCATAAGTCATTTCTAACAAAAATTATAGCGGTTACAGATCATGAATTGATCAAAACATTTATGATGACATAGGATTGTTACTTCCATTTTTTGGAAAATAGGCAAAAAGTGGGTTGTTTGGATCTGGTAAATATCCCACCGCACGGTAACTTGAGAATTTAATTTTTTCTACTCCTAGAAATTTTAGGATCATTTGGTCATTTGCTTCTTCAACATGTTTCAGGCATGCATATCCACAATTAAAACATGTTAGGATCCATTAGAAATCTCTTTCTTACAAAATTCCACCACGCTTTTTGGGGTTGTACAAGTGGAATTTCCCAAACATGCATAAAAAAACTTTGGTGTTCATTTTTAGTGTGTGAAATAATTTTCTTCACTTACATTTATTATAGTTTTCAATTTTTTGCATACATAAACTCTTAAATTTTCATTTTGTTATGATCTATTTGCCATATCTTTTTCCTTACGAGAAAAATGGGAGAGTGAAAACTCAAATTTGGATTTGAAAAAAAATTGAACATCTAAAAAGGAAATGTACAAATGCTGAGAGAGGTAATTTCAAAAAGTATATGTGATTTTTATTAATTTTGAAATATTTTAGTTATTTATATATTAGGTTTTGCAATCATATTAAAAGGGGGGCCGAGGCATTTTTAACTGAGTGTTGACTCCCAAACCATAAGTCAATTCTAACAAAAATTATAGCTGTTACACATCATTAATCGATCAAAACATTTACGCTGATCTATGATTGTTAGGTCCACTTTTTAAAAAATAGGCAAAAAGTGGGTTGTTTAGCTCTATTAAATATCCCACCACACGTTAACTTGAGAATTTTTTTTCTACTCCTTGAAATATTTGGACCATTAGGTCATTTGCATCTTCAACATGTTTCAGGCATGCATTTGCACCACATTTAAAACATGTTAGGATTAATTAGAAATCTCTTTCTTATAAAATTCCACAAGCTATTAGGGATTGTACTAGGGGAAATTCCCAAACATGGATAAAAATATTTTGAAGTATATTTTTAGTGCAAGAAATAATTTTCTTCAATTACATTTATTATAGTTTTCAATTTTTTGCATACATAAACTTTAAAATTTTCATTTTGTTGAGATCTATTTGCCCTAACTTTTTTTTACGAGAAAAATGGAAGAGTGAAAACTCAAGTTTGGATTCTGAAAAAAAATTAACATCCAAAATGGAAAATCACAAATGCTGAGAGAGATAATTCCAAAAGTATATGTGATTTTTAATTATTGTTAACTCTTTTAGGGTTTTATATATTAGGTTTTGCAATCATCGAAAAAGGGGGGCCGAGGCATATTTAACTGAGTGTTGACTCCAAAACCAAAAGTCATTTCTAAAAAAAATTGTAGCCTTTACGCATCATTAATCAATCAAAAAATTTGCAATGATCTATGATTGTTAGGTCCGCTATTTGTTAAATAGGCAAAAAGTGGGTTGTTTGGTTCAGTTAAATATCCCTCCGCCCATTAACTTGAGAATTTAAAATTTTTTACTCCTTGAAATTTTTGGATCATTTGGTCATTTGCGTCTTCAACATGTTTCAGGCATGCATATCCACATTTAAAACATGTTAGGATCAATTAGAAATCTCTTTCATATAAAATTCTGCCAAGCTTTTTGGGGTTGTACTAGTGGAATTTCCCAACATGGATAACATAACTTTGGAGTTCATTTTTAGTGCGTGAAATAGTTTTCTTCACTTACATTTGTTATAGTTTTCAATTTTTTGCGTACATAAACTCCTAGATTGTCATTTTGTTATATTCTATTTGCCTAATCTTTTTGTATACGAGAAAAATGGGAAAGTGAAAACTCAAGTTTGGATTTGAAAAAAAATGGAACATCAAAAATGGAAATGCACAAATGCCGAGAGAGATAATTCCAAAAAGTATCTATGATTTATAAGTATTTTAAACTCTTTTAGTTTTTTATATATTAGGTTTTTCAATCATCGAAAAAGGGGGGGGGGGGGCATTTTTAACTGAATGTTGACTCCCAAACCATAAGTCATTTCTAACAAAAATTGTAGTCGTTCCACATCATTATTCGATAAAAAAAACTACGATGATCTATGAATGTATGGTCCACTTTTTAAAAAAATTATAGCCTTTACGCATCTTTAACCGATCAAAAAATTTACGATGATCTATGATTGTTAGGTCCACTATTTTTTAAATAGTAAAAAAGTGGGTTGTTTGGTTCTCGTAAATATCCCACTGCACATTAACTTGAGAATTAAAATTTTTCTACTTCTTTAAATTTTTGGATCATTTGGTCATTTGCAACTTCAACATGTTTCAGACATGCATATCCACATTTAAAACATGTTAGGATCAATTAGAAATATCTTTCTTATAAAATTCCACCAAGCTATTAGGGGTTGAACTGGTAGAATTTCCCAAACATGGATAACAAAACTTTGGTATTCATTTTTAGTCCCTGAAATAATTTTCTTCACATGAATTAATTGTAGTTTTCAATTTTTTCATACATAAACTCTTAAATTTTCATTTTGTTATGGTTTATTTGCCTTATCTTTATATTTTACGAGAAAAGTAGGAGAGTGAAAACTCAATTTTTGATTTGAAAAGAAATTGAACATCCAAAATGGAAATGCCGAAATGTTGAGAGAGATAATTGCAAAAAGTATATGTGATTTTTAAGGATTGTAAACTCTTTTAGTTTTTTATATATTTGGTTTTCAATCATTGGAAAAAGTGGGGTGAGGAACTTTTATCTGAGTGTTGGTTCCCAAACCATAAGTCATTTCTAACAAAAATAATAGTCATTACACATCATTAATACAACAAAACATTTACGATGATCTATGAATGTTAGGTCCAATTTTTTTAAAATAGGCAAAAATTGGGTTGTTTGGCTCTTGTAAATATCAAACCGCATGTTAGCTTAAGAATTTAATTTTTTCTACTCATTGAAATTTTTGGATCATTTGGTCATTTGCATCTTAAACATGATTCGGGCATGCATATCCACCACATTTAAAACATGTTAAGATCAATTATAAATATTTTTCTTATAAAATTCCACCAACCAATTAGGGGTTGTAGTAGTGGAATTTCCCAAACATGGATAACATAACTTTGGTGTTGATTTTTAGTGCGTGAAATAATTTTCTTCACTTACATTTATTATAGCTTTCAATTTTTTGCATACAAAAAATCTAAAATTTTCATTTTGTTGTGTTCAATTTGCCTTATCTTTTTGTTTAAGATAAAAATGGGAGAGTGAAAACTCAAATTTGGATTTGAAAAAAAATTGAACATCCAAAATGGAAATGCACAAATGCTGAGAGAGATAATTCCAAAAAGATTCTGTGATTTTTAAAAAATTTCAACTATTTTAGTTTTTTATATATTAGGTTTTTTAATCATCGGAAAAGGGGGATCGAGGCATTTTTAATTGAGTGTTGACTTCCAAAACATTAGTCAATTCTAATAAATTAGAGTTGTTACATATCATTAATCGATTAAAACATTTACCCTGATCTATGATAGTTAGGTCCACTTTTTAAAAAATAGGCAAAAAATGGGTTGTGTGGCTCTAGTAAGTATCCCACCGCACGTTAAATTGAGAATTTATTTCTTTCTACTCCATGAAATATTTGGATCATTAGGTAATTTCCATCTTCAACATGTTTCAGGCATGCATATCCACCAGATTTAAACATGTTAGGATCAATTAGAAATCTCTTTCTTATAAAATTCCACAAGCTATTAGGGGTTGTACTTGTGGAATTTCCCAAACATGGATAACAAAACTTCGGTGTACATTTTTAGTGCGTGAAATAATTTTCTTCACTCAATTTTTTTATATTTTTCCATATTTTGCATACATAAACTCAAAAATTTTAATTTTTTTTATTTTATTAGCCTTACCTTTTTTTATACGAGAAAAATGGGAGAGTGAAAACTCAAGTTTCGATTTGAAAAAAAATTGAACTTCCAAAATGGAAATGCGCAAATGCTGAGAGAGATAATTCCAAAAAGTATTTTTCATTTTTAAGGATGGTAAACACTTTTAGTTTTTTATATATTGGGTTTTGCAATAATAAGAAGAGAGGGGACGAGGCAATTTTAACTGAGTGTTGACTCCCAAACCATAAGTCATTTCTAACAAAAATTATAGCCGTTACACATCATTAATCTATCAAAACATTTACAATGATCTATGATTGCTAGGTCTGCTTTTTGTAAAATAGGCAAAAAGTACGTTCTTTGTCTCTTGTAAAATTCCCACTGCACATAAACTTGAGAATTTAATTTTTTCTACTCCTTGAAATTTTTTGATCATTAGATCATTTGCATCTTTAACATGTTTCAGGCATGCATATCGACCACATTTAAAACATGTTAGGATCAATTAGAAATCTGTTTCTAATAAAATTCCACCAACCTATTAGAGGTTGTACTAGTGGAATTTCCCAAACATGGATAAAAAAATTTGGTGTTCATTTAAAGTGCTTGAAATAATTTTCTTCACTTACATTTATTATAGTTTCAATTTTTTGCATACATAAACTCTAAAATTTTCATTTTTTTGTGATCTATTTGCCTTATATTTTGGTTTTGTGAGAAAAATGGGAGAGTGAAAACTCAAGTTTGGATTTGAAAAAAAAATTAACATCCAAAATGGAAATGCACATATGCTGAGAGACATACTTCCAAACAGTATCTGCGAGAGGGGGGGCGAGGCATTTTTAACTGAGTGTTGACTCTCCCAAACCATAAGTCATTTCTAACAAGAAATATAGCTGTTACACATCATTAATCGATCAAAACATTTATGATGATCTATGAATGTTAGGTCGGCTTTTTGTAAAATAGACAAAAAGTTGGTTGTTTGGCTCTGGTAAATATCTCACCGCATGTTAACTTGAGAATTTAATTTTTTCTACTAGAAATTTTTGGATCATTAGGTCATTTGCATCTTCAACACTTTTCATGCAAGCATATCCACCACATTTAAAACAGGTTAGGATCAATTAGATATCTCTTTCTTATAAAATTCCACCAAGCTATTAGGGGTTGTACTAGAGAAATTTCCCAAACATGGATAAAAGTTTCTTCACTTACATTTATTATAATTTTCAATTTTTTCCAAACATAAACTCTAAAATTTTCATTTTGTTGTGACCTATTTGCCTTATCTTTTTGTTAATGAGAAAATGGGAGAGTTAAAACTCAAGTTGGGAAATGAAAAAAAATTGAACATCCAAAAATTAAATGGAAAAATTCTGAGAGAGATAATTCCTAAAAGTATCTATGATTTTTAAGGATTTTAAACTATTTTAGTTTTTTATATATTGGTTTGTGCAATTATCGGAAGAGAAAGGGGGGCGGGGGGGGGGGGGGGGGGGGGGGGGGGGGGGGGGTGGGGACACATTTTTAACTGAGTGTTGATTCCCAAACTATAAGTCATTTTTTAAAAAAAAATTAGCCATTACACATCATTAATCTACAAAACATTTACGTTGAACTATGAATGTTAGATCCACGTTTTGTAAAATAGGCAAAAAAGTCTGTTGTTTCACTCTTATAAATATCCCTCCACACGTTAACTTGAGAATTTAATTTTTTCTACTCCTTGAAATTTTTCGATCATTAGGTCATTTGCATCTTCAACATATTTCAGGCATGCATATCCACCACATTTAAAAAATATCCCTCCACACGTTAACTTGAGAATTTAATTTTTTCTACTCCTTGAAATTTTTCGATCATTAGGTCATTTGCATCTTCAACATATTTCAGGCATGCATATCCACCACATTTAAAAAATGTTAGGATCAATTAGAAATAACTTTCTAATAAAATTCCACCAACCTATTACTGGTTGTACTAGTGGAATTTCCCAAACTTGGATAACAAAACTTACGTGTTCATTTTTAGTGCGTGAAATAATTTTCTTCACTTACATTTGTTATAGTTTTTAATTTTTTACATACACATATATTCTTAAATTTTCATTTTGTTGTGACCTATTTGCCTTATGTTTTTGTTTACGAGAAAAACGGGAGAGTGAAAACTCAAGTTTGGATTTAAAAAAAAAATTGAACATCCAAAATGGAAATGCACAAATGCTAAGAGAGATAACTCCAAAAAGAATCGGTGATTTTTAAGGATGGTAAATTTTTTATATATTAGGTTTTGCAATCATCGAAAGAGGGGGCGTGGCATTTTTAACTAAGTGTTGACTCCCAGATAATAAGTAATTTCTAACCAAAATTATAGACATTGCACATCATTAATCGATCAGAACATTTACGATGATCTATGATTATAAGGTCCGCTTGTTGTAAATTAGGCAAAAAGTGGGTTGTTTTGCTCTGGTAAATATCCCACCGCTCGTTAACTTGAACAATTAATTTTTTCTACTCCTTCAAATTTTTGGATCATTAGGTCATTTGCATCTTCAACATGTTTCAGGCATGCATATCCACCACATTTAAAACATGTTAGGATCAATTAGAAATTTATTTCTTACAAAATACCACTAAGAAATTACAGGTTGTACTAGTGGAATTTCCCAAACATGGATAACAAAACCTTGGTGTTCATTTTTAGTGCGTGAAATAATTTTCTTCACTTACATTTATTATAGTTTTCAATTTTTTGCATATATAAACTCTAAATTTTTTTTTTTTGTCATCTATTTGCCTAATCTTTTTGTTTACGAGAAAAATGGGAGAATGAAAACTCAAATTTTGATTTGAAAAAAAATTGAACATCCAAAATGAAAATGCACAAATGCCGAGAGAGATAATTCATAAAAGTGTCTGTGATTTTTAAAAATTGTAAACTCTTTTAGTTTTTTATATATTGGGAGAGACATTTTTAACTGAGTGTTGACTCCCAAACCATAAGTCATGTCTAACAAAAATTATAGCCGTTACACATTATTAATTGATCAAAACAAATATGATGATCAATGATTGTTTGGTCCGCCTTTTAAAAAATAGGCAAAAAGTGGGTTGTTTAGCTCTGTTTAATATCCCACCCAACGTTAACTTGAGAATTTAATTTTTTCTACTCAAAATTTTTCGATCATTTGGTCATTTGCATCTTGAACACGTTTCAAGCATGCATATCCACCACATTTAAAACCTGTTACGATCAATTTGAAATATCTTTCTTATAAAATTTCACCAAGCTATTAGTGGTTGTACAAGTGGAATTTCACAAACAAGGATAACAAAACTTTGGTGTTCATTTTTAGTGTGTTAAATAATTTTCTTCTCTTACATTTATTAAATTTTTCAATTTTTTACTTACATAAACTCTAAAATTTTCATTTTGTTGTGATCTCTTTCCCTTATCTTTTTGTTTACAAGAAAAATGGGAGAGTAAAAACTCATGTTTGGATTTGAAAAAAAATTGAACATCCAAAATGAAAATGCACAAATGCTGAGAGAGATAATTCCAAAAACTATCTATGATTTTTAAGGATTATAAAGTCTTTTAGTTTTTTCTATAATGGATTTTACAGTCATCGGAAGAGGTGGGGCGAGACATTTTTAATTGAGTGTTGACTCCCAAACCAGAAGTCATTTCTAACAAAAATTATAGCCGTTGCACATCATTAATCAATCAACACATTTACGATGATCTATAATTGTTAGGTCTGCTTTTTGTGAAATAGACAAAAAGTGGGTTGTTTGGCTCTAGTAAATATCCCATCACACGTTAACTTGAGAATATAATTTTTTCTACTCCTTGAAATTTTTCGATCATTAGGTCATTTGAATCTTCAACATGTTTCTGGCATGCATATCCACCACATTTAAAACATGTTAGGATCAATTAGAAATTTCTTTCTTATAAAATTCCACCAAACTATTAGGGGTTGTACCAGTGCAATATCCCAAACATGGATAACAAAACTTTGGTGTTCATTTTTATTGCGTGAAATAATTTTCTCACTTACATTTATTACAGTTTTCAATTTTTCGCATACATAAATTCTAAAATTTTCATTTTTTAGAGATCTATTTGCCTTATCTTTTTGTTTACGAGAAAAAAGGGAAAGTGAAAACACAAATTTGTATTTGAAAAAAAATTGAACATACAAAAAGGTAATGCAAAAATGCTGAGAGAGATAATTCATAAAAGTTTTTATGATTTTTAAGGACTATAAACTCTTTTAAGTTTTTTTATGTATTGGGTTTTGCAATCATAGGAAGAGGGGGGCACGACATTTTTAACTGAGTGTAGACTCCCAAACCACAAGTCATTTCCAACAAAAATTATTGCCGTTACACATCTTTAAACGATCAAAACATTTACGATGATCTATGATTGTTAGGTTCGCTTTAAGTAAAATAGGCAAAAAGTGGGTTGTTCGGCACTGGTAAATATCCCATCGCACGTTAACTTGAGAATTTAATTTTTTTCTACTCCTCGAAATTTTTGGATCATTAGGTCATTTACACCTTCAGCTCATTTCTGGCATGCATATCCACCACAATTAACAAATGTTATGATCAATTAGAAATTTCTTTCTTTTAAATTCCACCTAGCTATTAGGGTTTGTACTAGTGGAATTTCCCAAACATGGATAACAAAACTTTGGTGTTCAGTTTTAGTGCGTGAAATAATTTTCTTCACTTAGATTTATTTTAGTTTTCAATTTTTTGCATACATAAAATCTAAAATTTTCATTTTGTATTGATCTATATGCCTTATCTTTTTGTTTACGAGAAAAATGGGAGAGTGAAAACTCAATTTTGGATTTTAAAAAAATTGAACATCCAATATGGAAATGCACAAGTGCTAAGAGAGTTTATTCCAAAAAGTATTTGTGATTTTTAAGGATGGTAATTTTTTTTATTTTTTTACATATTGTGTTGTGCAATCATCAGAAGAGGGGGCGAGACGTTTTTAACTAAGTGTTATCTCCCAAACAAAAGTTATTTTTAAAAAAAATTATAGCCATTACACATCATTAATCAATCAAATCATTTACGATGATATATGATTGTTTGCTCCGCTTTTTGTAACATGGGAAAAAATTGGGTTGTTTTGCTCTGGTAAATATCCCACCGCTCGTTAACTTGAGAATTTAATTTTTTCTACTCCTTCAAAATTTTGGATCATTAGGTCATTTTCATCTTCAACATGTTTCAGGCATGCATATCCACCACATTTAAAACATGTTAGGATCAATTAGAAATCTCTTTCTTATAAAATTCGACCAAGCTATGAGGGGTTGTACTAGCGGAATTTTCCAAACATGGATAAATAAACTTTGGTGTTCATTTTTAGTGCGTGAAATAATTTTCTTCACTTAAATTTATTATAGTTTTCAATTTTTTGCATACATTAAATCTAAATTTTTCATTTTGTTGTGATCTATTTGCCTTATCTTTTTTTTTTACGGGAAAAATGGGAGAGAGAAAACTCCAGTTTGGATTTGAAAACAAATTGAACATCCAAAATGGAAATGCATAAATGTAGAGAGTGATAATTCCAAAAAGTATCAGTGATTTTTAAGTATTGTAAACTCTTTTAATTTTTTATATATTGGGTTTTGAAATTATCGGAAGAGGGGGATGAGGCATTTTAAATTGATTGTTGACTCCCAAACCATAAGTCATTTCTAACAAAAATTATAGTCATCACACATCATTAGTTCCTCATAACATTTACGATGATCAATGATTGTTTGGTCCACATTTTGTAAAATAGGCAAAAATTATGTTGTTTGGCTTTGGTAAATATCCCAGCGGACGTTAACTAGAGAATTTTAATTTTTCTACTCCTTGAAGTTTTTGGATCATTAGATACTTTGCATCTTCAACATGTTTTAGGCATGCATATCCACCACATTTAAAACTCATGTAAACTCTAAAATTTCCATTTTATTGTGTATCAAGAAGCGGGTTGTTTTGTTAGTGTATCAATGCCCACCTCTCTCAAGTTACCGTTAATGTAATGTATTCACTGGTTCCCATGTATGAGGAGCGCCAATGTCGATAGTGAGTAATTAGTTAACGGTTCCAGCTTAGATGCTGATGAGGTCAAATTGTGACTGCAATGGTTACTTGTGAAGAAACTGTAAAACGGATAGTAGGGTTCAGGGCATCATCCCCGACGGGGGTCTAAGGGGGCTGACCCCACGGTATGCACGTGTCACGATTGCATTACCAAGTGCCAACGTGGAGGACAGCTAGATGGCTTGCTCTACAAGCTTCCTAGATGGTGTGCTCTACAAGCTTCCTACATGAAAAACACTTATAAATAGAGGTGTTCTTCAGCAACATTGGAATCTAGAAAATGAGAGCTATTCCTTCTTCATTACTCTGTTTTATTGTTTAGTGTCTTCTTGTAATTTCTGTTCAGTCCAGAAACCATTGAAGCTCTTCTAGAGCGTGTGGTGGGAAAAAGTTTCTTATCGTATTTGTAATAGATCAGTGTTGGCTTTCTTCTTGATTGTTGTTTAGATGTTCCTAGGCTGAGCTTACTCTATTTTACATGTTTGGCATTGGAAAATATCCCATCGCACGTTAACTTGAAAATTTAATTTTTTGTACTCCATGAAATTTTGAGATCCTTAGGTCATTTACATCTTCAACTCGTTTCAGGCATGCATATCATCCACATTTAAAACATGTTAGGATTATTTAGAAATTCCTTTCATATAAAATTCCACCTACCTATTAGGGTTTTTACTAGTGGAATTTCCCAAACATGGATAACAAAACTTTGGTGTTCATTTTTAGTGCGTGAAATAATTTTCTTCACTTAGATTTATTTTAGTTTTCAATTTTTTGAATACATAAAATCTAAAATTTTTATTTTGTATTGATCTATATGCCTTATCTTTTTGTTTACGAGAAAATTGGGAGGGTGAAAACTCAAGTTTGGATTAAAAAAAATGAACATCCAAAATTGAAATGCACAAATGCTGAGAGAGATAATTCCAAAAAGTATCGGTGATTTTTAAGGATTGTAAACTCTTTTAGTTTTTTATATATTGGGTTTTGCAATCATCGGACGAGGGGGGTGAGGCATTTTTAACTATTTTTTACTCCCAAACCATAAGTCATTTCTGAAAAACATTTTAGCCGTTACACATCATTAATCGATCAAAATATTTACGATGATATATGATTGTTACGTCCGCTTTTTGTGAAATTGGCAAAAAGTTAGTTGTTTGACACAGGTCAATATCCCACCGCACGTTAACTTGAGAATTTAATTTTTTCATCTTCTTGAAATTTTTGATTATTAGGTCTTTTGCATCTTCAACATGTTTCGGGCTTGCATATTCACCACATATAAAATATGTTCGGATCAATTAGAAATCTCTTTCTTATAAAATTCCACTAAGCTATTACGGGTTGTACTAGTGGAATTTTCCAAACATCGATAACAAAACCTTTGTGTTCATTTTTAGTGTGTGAAATAATTTTCTTCACTTTCATTTATTGTAGTTTTCAATATTTTGCATACATAAACTCTAATTTTTTTGTTTTGTTGTGATCTATTTGCCATATCTTTTTGTTTACAAGAAAAATGGGAGAGTGGAAACAAAAGTTTGGATTTGAAAAAAAATTGAACATCCAAAATGGAAATGCACAAATGCTGAGAGAGATAATTCAAAAAAGTATCTGTGATTTTTACGGAAAGTAAACTCTTCAATTTTTTATATATTGGGTTTTGCAATCATCGAAAGAGGGGGGCGAGGCATTTTTAACTGAGTGTTGACTCCCAAACTATAAGTCATTTCTAGCAAAAATTGTAGCCGTTAGACATCAATAATCGATCAAAACATTTACGATGATATATGATTGTTAGGTCCACTTTTTGTAAAATAGGAAAAAGTGGGTTGTTTGGCTCTGATAAATATCCCACAACACGTTATCTTCAGAATTTAATTTTTTCTTCTCCTTGAAAATTTTGGATCATTAGGTCATTTGCATCTTCAAAATGTTTCTAGCAAGCATATCCACCACATTTAAAACATGTTAGGATCCATTAGGAATCTCTTTCGTATAAAATTCCACCAGGCTATGGGGGGTTGTACTAGTGGAATTTCCCGAACATGGATAACATAACTTTGGTGTTCATTTTTAGTGGATGAAATAATTTTCTTCACTTACATTTATTATAGTTTTCAATTTTTTGCATACATAAACTCTAAATTTTTCATTTTGTTGAGATCTATTTACCTTATCTTTTTGTTTACAGGAAAAATGGGAGAGAGAAAACTCTAGTTTGGATTTGAAAAAAAATTGAACATCTAAAATGGAAATGTACAAATGTTCAGAGCGATAATTCAAAAAAGTATCAGTGATTTTTATGGATTTTAAACTCTTTTAGTTTTTTATATATTGGGTTTTGCAATCATCGGAAGAGGGGGGCGAGGCATTTTTAACTGATTGTTGACTCCCAAACTATAAGTCATTTCTAAAAAAAATTATATCCATCACACATCATTAATCGATCAAAACATTTATGATGATCAATGATTGTTTGGTCCGTGTTTTGTAAAATAGGTAAAAATTGTGTTGTTTGCTTCAGGTATATATCCCACCGGACGTTAACTTGAGAATTTTAATTTTTCTAGTCGAAATTTTTGCATCATTAGATAATTTGCATTTTCAACATGTTTCAGTCATGCATATCCACCACATTTAAAACTCACGTAAACTATAAAATTTTCATTTTGTTGTTAGCTATTTACCTTTTTTTTTATTTACGCGAAAAATGGGAGAGTGAAAATACAAGTTTGGATTTCAAAAAAAATTGAACATAAAAAATGGAAATACACAAATGCTGAGAGAGATAATTCCAAAAAGTATATGTGATTTTTAAGGATTTTAAACTCTTTTAGTTTTTTACTTATTGGGTTTTGCAATCATCGGAAGAGGTGGGGTGAGGCATTTTTAACTGAGTGTTGACTCCCAAACCATAAGTCATTTCTAACAAAAAATTTAGCCATTACACATCATTAATCGATCAAAACATTTACGATGATCTATGATTGTTAGGTCCGCTTTTTGTAAAATAGGCAAAAAGTGGGTTATTTTCCTCAGGTTAAAATCCCACCGCACGTTAATTTGAGAATTTAATTTTTTCTATTTCTTGAAATATTTGGATCATTAGGTCATTTGCATCTTCAATATGTTTCAGGGATGCATATCCACCACATTTAAAACATGTTTGGATCAATTAGAAATCTCTTTCTTATAAAATTCCACCAAACTATTAAAGGTTGTACCATAGAATTTCCCAAACATGGATAACAAAACTTGTGTGTTCATTTTTATTGTGTGAAATAATTTTCTCACTTACATTTTTTATAGTTTTCAATTTTTTGCATACATAAATTCTAAAATTTTCATTTTGTTGTGATATATTTGCCTTATCTTTTTGTTTACGAGAAAAATGGAAAAGTGAAAACTCAAGTTTGGATTTGAAAAAAAATTGAACATCCAAAAAGGAAATGCACAAATGCTGAGAGAGATAATTCATAAAAGTATCTATGATTTTTAAGGATTGTAAACTCCTTTAGTTTTTCATATATTGGGTTTTGTAAACATAAGAAGAGGGGGGTGTGGCATTTTTAACTAAGTATTGACTCCCAAACATAAGTCCATTCCAAAAAACATTATAGCCGTTACACATCATTAATTGATCAAAACATTTACAATGATTTATGATTTGTAGGTCCGCTTAAAGTAAAATAGGCAAAAAGCGGGTTGTTTGAGAATTTAATTTTTTCTATTTCTTGAAATTTTTGGATCATTAGGTCCTTTGCATCTTCAATATGTTTCAGGGATGCAAATCCACCACATTTAAAACATGTTTGGATTAATTAGAAATCTCTTTCTTATAAAATTCCACCAAACTATTAAAGGTTGTACCAATGGAATTTCCCAAACATGGATAACAAAACTTGTGTGTTCATTTTTATTGCGTGCAATAATTTTCTCACTTACATTTGTTATAGTTTTTAATTTTTTGCATACATAAATTCTAAAATTTTCATTTTGTTGTGATATATTTGCCTTAACTTTTTGTTTACAAGAAAAATGGGAAAGTGAAAACTCAAGTTTGGATTTGAAAAAAAATTGAACATCCAAAAAAGAAATGCACAAATGCTGATAGAGATAATTCATAAAAGTATTTATGATTTTTAAGGATTGTAAACTCCTTTAGTTTTTCATATATTGGGTTTTGTAAACATAAGAAGAGGGGGGCATGGCATTTTTAACTAAGTGTTGACTCCCAAACCATAAGTCCTTTCCACAAAAAATTATAGCCGTTACACATCATTAATCGATCAAAATATTTATGATGATTTATGATTGATAGGTCCGCTTAAAGTAAAATAGGCAAAAAGCGGGTTGTTTGAGAATTTAATTTTTTCTATTTCTTGAAATTTTTGGATCATTAGGTCATTTGCATCTTCAATATGTTTCAGGGATGCATATCCACCCCATTTAAAACATGTTTGGATTAATTAGAAATCTATTTCTCATAAAATTCCACCAAACTATTAAAGGTTGTACCAGTGGAATTTCCCAAACATGGATAACAAAACTTGTGTGTTCATTTTTATTGCGTGAAATAATTTTCTCACTTACATTTATTATAGTTTTCAATTTTTTGCATAGATAAATTCTAAAATTTTCATTTTGTTGTGATATATTTGCCATTTCTTTTTGTTTACGAGAAAAATGGGAAAGTGAAAACTTAAGTTTGGATTTGAAAAAAAATTGAACATCCAAAAAGGAAATGCACAAATTCTGAGAGAGATAATTCATAAAAGTATCTATGATTTTTAAGGATTGTAAACTCCTTTAGTTTTTCATATATTGGGTTTTGTAAACATAAGAAGAGGGGGGCGTGGCATTTTTAACTAAGTGTTGACTCCCAAAAAATTATAGCCATTACAAATCATTAATCGATCAAAAATTTATGATGATTTATGATTGATAGGTCCGCTTAAAGTAAAATAGGCAAAAAGCGGGTTGTTTGGCATTGGAAAATATCCCATCGCACGTTAACTTGAAAATTTAATTTTTTGTACTCCTCAAAATTTTTAGATGCTTAGGTCATTGACATCTTCAACTCGTTTCAGGCATGCATATCATCCACATCTAAAACATGTTAGGATTATTTAGAAATTCCTTTCATATAAAATTCCACCTAGCTATTAGGGTTTGTACTTGTGGAATTTCCCAAACATGGATAGCAAAACTTTGGTGTTCATTTTTAGTGCGTGAAATAATTTTCTTCACTTAGATTTATTTTAGTTTTCAATTTTTTGAATACATAAAATCTAAATTTTTTATTTTCTATTGATCTATATGCCTTATCTTTTTGTTTGAGAGAAAATGGGAGGGTGAAAACTCCAGTTTGGATTAAAAAAAATGAACATCCAAAATTGAAATGCACAAATGCTGAGAGAGATAACTCCAAAAAGTATCGGTGATTTTTAAGGATTGTGAACTCTTTTAGTTTTTTATATATTGGGTTTTGCAATCATCGGACGTGGGGGGTGAGGCATTTTTAACTATTTTTTACTCCCAAACCATAAGTCATTTCTGAAAAACATTTTAGCCATTACACATCATTAATCGATCAAAACATTTATGATGATATATGATTGTTACGTCCGCTTTTTGTGAAATTGGCAAAACGTTAGTTGTTTGACTCAGGTCAATATCCCACCGCACGTTAACTTGAGAATTTAATTTTTTCATCTTCTTGAAATTTTGGATTATTAGGTCATTTGCATCTTCAACATGTTTCGGGCTTGCATATTCACCACATATAAAACATGTTAGGATCAATTAGAAATCTCTTTCTTATAAAATTCCACTAAGCTATTACGGGTTGTACTAGTGGAATTTTCCAAACATGGATAACAAAACCTTTGTGTTCATTTTTAGTGCGTGAAATAATTTTCTTCACTTACATTTATTATAGTTTTCAATATTTTGCATACATAAACTCTAAATTTTTTGTTTTGTTGTGATCTACTTGCCATATTTTTTTGTTTACAAGAAAAATGGGAGAGTGGAAATTAAAGTTTGGATTTGAAAAAAAATTAAAGTTTGGTTTTGCAATCATCGAAAGAGGGGGGCGAGGCATTTTTAACTGAGAATTGACTCCAAACCATAAGTCATTTCTAACAAAAATTGTAGCCGTTAGACATCAATAATTGATCAAAACATTTATGATGATATATGATTGTTAGGTCCGCCTTTTGTAAAATAGGCAAAAAGTGGGCTGTTCGGCTCATTTAAATATCCCACAACACGTTATCTTCAGAATTTAATTTTTTCTTCTCCTTGAAAATTTTGGATCATTAGGTCATTTGCATCTTCAAAATGTTTCTAGCAAGCATATCCACTACATTTAAAACATGTTAGGATCAAAACTTTGGTGTTCATTTTTAGTGGATGAAATAATTTTCTTCACTTACATTTATTATAGTTTTCAATTTTTTGCATACATAAACTCCAAATTTTTCATTTTGTTGAGATCTATTTACCTTATCTTTTTGTGTACAGGAAAAATGGGAGAGAGAAAACTCTAGTTTGGATTTGAAAAAAAATTGAACATCTAAAATGGAAATACACAAATGCTCAGAGAGATAAGTCAAAAAAGTATTAGTGATTTTTATGGATTGTAAACTCTTTTAGTTTTTTATATATTGGGTTTTGCAATCATCGGAAGAGGGGGCGAGGCATTTTTAACTGATTGTTGACTCCCAAACTATAAGTCATTTCTAAAAAAAATTATATCCATCACACATCATTAATCGATCAAAACATTTATGATGATCAATGATTGTTTGGTCCGTGTTTTGTAAAATAGGTAAAAAGTGTGTTGTTTGGCTTAGGTAAATATCCCACTGAACGTTAACTTGAGAATTTTAATTTTTCTACTCGAAATTTTTGGATCATTAGATAATTTGCATCTTCAACATGTTTCAGGCATGCATATCCACCACATTTAAAACTCACGTAAACTCTAAAATTTTCATTTTGTTGTTAGCTATTTACCTTTTTTTTTTGTTTACATGAAAAATGGGAGAGTGAAAACACAAGTTTGGATTTGAAAAAAAATTGAACATACAAAATGGAAATGCACAAATTCTGAGAGAGATAATTCCAAAAAGTATATGTGATTTTTAAGGATTGTACACTCTTTTAGTTTTTTACTTATTGGGTTTTGCAATCATCGGAAGAGGTGGGGTGAGGCATTTTTAACTGAGTGTTAACTCCCAAACTATAAGTCATTTCTAACAAAAAATTTAGCCATTACACATCATTAATCGATCAAAACATTTACGATGATCTATGTTTGTTAGGTCCGCTTTTTGTAAAATAGGCAAAAAGTGGGTTATTTTGCTTAGGTTAAAATCCCACCGCACGTTAATTTGAGAATTTAATTTTTTCTATTTCTTGAAATATTTGGATCATTAGGTCATTGGCATCTTCAATATGTTTCAGGGATGCATATCCACCACATTTAAAACATGTTTGGATCAATTAGAAATCTCTTTCTTATAAAATTCCACCAAACTATTAAAGGTTGTACCAGTGGAATTTCCCAAACATGGATAAAAAAACTTGTGTGTTCATTTTTATTGCGTGAAATAATTTTCTCACCTACATTTTTTATAGTTTTCAATTTTTTGCATACATAAATTCTAAAATTTTCATTTTGTTGTGATATATTTGCCTTATCTTTTTGTTTACGAGAAAAATGGGAAAGTGAAAACTCAAGTTTGGATTTGAAAAAAAATTGAACATTCAAAAAGGAAATGCACAAATGCTGAGAGAGATAATTCATAAAAGTATCTATGATTTTTAAGGATTGTAAACTCCTTTAGTTTTTCATATATTGGGTTTTGTAAACATAAGAAGAGGGGGGCGTGGCATTTTTAACTAAGTGTTGACTCCCAAACCATAAGTCCTTTCCACAAAAAATTATAACGGTTACACATCATTAATCGATCAAAACATTTACGATGATTTATGATTGATAGGTACGCATAAAATAAAATAGGCAAATAGCGGGTTGTTTGGCACTGGAAAATATCCCATCGCACGTTAACTTGAAAATTTAATTTTTTGTACTCCTCAAAATTTTTAGATCCTTAGGTCATTTACATCTTTAACTTGTTTCAGGCATGCATATCATCCACATTTAAAACATGTTAGGATCAATTACAAATTTCTTTCTTATAAAATTCCACCTAGCTATTTGGGTTTGTACTAGTGGAATTTCCCAAACATGGATAACAAAACTTTGGTGTTCATTTTTAGTTCGTGAAATAATTTTCTTCACTTATATTTATTTTAGTTTTCAATTTTTTGCATACATAAAATCTAAAATTTTCATTTTGTATTGATCTATATGCCTTATCTTTTTGTTTACGAGAAAAATGGGAGAGTGAAAACTCAGGTTTGGATTTTAAAAAAATTGAACATCCAATATGGAAATGCAAAAATGCTGAGAGAGATAATTCCAAAAAGTAACTTTGATTTTAAGGATGGTAAACTCTTTTAGTTTTTTATAGATTGTGTTGTACAATCATCAGAAGAGGGGGGGGGGGGGGGGGGGGGGGGGGAGATTCTATTTTAACTGAGTGTTGACTCCCAAACCAAAAGTCAATTCTAACAAAAATTGTAGCCACTACACATCATTAATCGATCTAAACATTTACGATGATCTATGATTGTTAGATCCGCATTTTGTAAAATAGGCAAAAAGTGGGTTGTTTTGCTCTGGTAAATATTCCACCGCTCGTTAACTTGAGAATTTAATTTTTTCTACTCCAAATTTTTGGATCATTAGGTCATTTGCATCTTCAACATGTTTCAAGCATGCATTTCCACCACATTATGTTAGGATCAATTAGAAATCTTTTTCTTATAAAATTCCACTAAGCTATTACGGGTTGTACTAGTGGAATTTCCCAAACATGGATAACAAAACCATGGAGTTCATTTATAGTGCATGAAATAGTTTTCTTCATTTACATTTATTATACTTTTCAATTTTTTTCATACATAAACTATAAAATTTTAATTTTGTGCTGATCTATTTGCCTTATTTTTTTATTTACGAGAAAAAAGGTAGAGAGAAAACTCAAGTTTGGATTTGAAAAAAAATTGAACATCCAAAATGGAAATGCGCAAATGCTGAGAGAGATGATTCCAAAAAGTATCTGTGATTTTTAAGGATTGTAAACACTTTTAGTATTTTATATATTGGGTTTTGCAATCATCAGAAGAGGACGAGGGGGGGGGGGGGGGGGGGGGGGGGGGGGGGGGGGCGGGGGTTGGGAGGCATTTTTAATTGATTGGTGATTTCCAAACCATCAGTCATTTCTAACAAAAATTATAGCCATTACACCACATTAATAAATCAAAACATTTACGACGATCTATGATTGTTTGGTCCGCTTTTTGTAACAAGGGTGTTTTGGCTCTGGTAAATATCCCACCGCATATTAACTATCATTAGGTCATTTTCATCTTCAACATGTTTCAGGAATGCATGTCCACCACATTTAAAACATGTAAGGATCAATTAGAAATCTCTTTCTTACAAAATTCCACCAAGCTATAAGGGGTTGTACAAGTGGAATTTCCCAAACATAGATAACAAAAGTTTGGTGTTCATTTTTTGTGTGTGAAATAATTTTATTCACTTACATTTATTATAGTTTTCAATTTTTTACATATATAAACTCGAAAATTTTCATTTTGTTGTGATCTATTTGTTTTTTCTTTTTGTTAACAATAAAAATGGGAGAGTGAAAACTCATGTTTGGATTTGACAAAAAAATGAACATCCAAAATGGAAATGCACAAATGTAGAGAGAGATGATTCCAAAAAGTATATTTGATTTTTAAGGATTTTAAACTCTTTTAGTTTTTTATATATTGGGTTTTGCAATCAGCAGAAGAGTGGGGTGAGGCATTTTTAACTGAGTGTTGACTCCCAAACCATAAGTCATTTCTAACAAAAATTATAGCCACTACACATCATTAATCGATAAAAACATTTACGATGGTCTATGATTGTTAGGTCCCTTTTTTTGTAAAATAGGCAAAAAGTGGGTTGTTTGGCTCTGGTAAATATCCCACCGCACGTAAACTTGAGAATTTAATTTTTTCTACACGAAATTTTTGGATCATTAAGTCATTTGCATCTTCAACATGTTTCAGACATGCATATCCACCACATTTAGAACATGTTAGGATCAATTAGCAATCACTTTCTTACAAAATTCCCCAAGTTATTAGGGGTTGTACCAGTGGAATTTCCCAAACATGGATAACAAAACTTTGGTGTTCATTTTTAGTGCGTGAAAAAATTTTCTTCACTTACATTTATTATAGTTTTCAATTTTTTGTATACATAAACTCTAAATATTTCAAATTTTTATGATCTATATGCCTTATCTTTTTTTTTTACGAGAAAAATGGGAGAATGAAAACTCAAGTTTGGATTTGAAAAAAAATTGAACCGGACAAATGCTGAGAGAGATAATTCCAAAAAGTATCTGTGATTTTTAAGGATTGAAAACTCTTTTCATTTTTTATATATGTGGTTTTGCAATCATCGAAAGAGGCGGGTGAGGCATTTTTAACTATGTTTTGACTCCCAAACCATAAGTCATTTCTGAAAATATTTTAGTCGTTACACTTCATAAATCAATCAAAACATTTACGATGATCTATGATTGTAACGTCCGCTTTTTGTAAAATTTGCAAGTGATTTATTTGACTCAGGTAAATATCCCACCCCACGTTAAATTCAGAATTTAATTTTTTCATCTTCTTGAAATTTTGAATCATTAGGTCATTTGCATCTTCAACATGTTTCAGGCTTGCATATTCACCACATTTAAAACATGTTAGGATCAATTAGAAATCTCTTTCTTATAAAATTCCACTAAGCTATTACGGACTGTACTAGTGGAATTTCCAAAACATGGATAACAAAACCTTTGTGTTCATTTTTAGTGCGTGAAATAATTTTCTTCACTTACATTTATTATAGTTTTCAATTTTTTGCGAACATAAATTCTAAAATTTTCGTTTTGTTGTCATCTATTTGCCTTATCTTTTTTGTTTAGAAGAAAAATGGGAAAATGGACACTCAAGTTGGGATTTGAAAAAAAATTCAACATCCAAAATGGAAATGCAAAAATGCTGAGAGAGATAATTCAAATATGTAACTGTGATTTTTAAGGAAAGTAAACTCTTTTAGTTTTTTTATATATTGGGTTTTGCAATCATCGGAAGAGGGGGGCGAAGCATTTTTAACTGAGTGTTGATTCTCAAACCATAAGTCATTTCTAACAAAACTTGTAGCTGTTACACATCAATAATCGATCAAAACATTTATGATGATCAATGATTCCTAGGTCCACTTTTTTTAAAATAGGCAAAACGTGGGTTGTTTGGCTATGGTAAACATCCCACAACACGTTAATTTTAGAATTTAATTTTTTCTACTCGAAAATTTTGGATCATTAGGTCATTTGCATCTTCAACATGTTTCTAGCAAGCATATCCACCACATTTAAAATATGTTAGGATCAATTAGAAATCTCTTTCTTACAAAATTCCACCAAGCTATGAGGGGTTGTGCAAGTGGAATTTCCCAAATATGGATAACAAAACTTGGGTGTTCATTTTTAGTGCATGAAATAATTTTGTTCACTTACATTTATTATAGTTTTCAATTTTTTGCATACATAAGCTCTGAAATTTTCATTTTGTTGTGATCTATTGGCCTTATTTTTTTGTTTACGAGAAAAGAGGGAGAGAGAAAACTCAAGTTTGGATTTGAAAAAAAATTGAACATCCAAAATGGAAATGCACAAATTCTGAGAGATAATTCCAAACAGTATCTGTAAACACTTTTAGTTTTTTATATATTGGGTTTTGCAATCATTGGAAGAGAGGGGGGGGTTGGGCTCTTGTAAATATCCCACCGCACGTTAACTTGAGAATTTAATTTTTTCTACTCCTTGAAATTTTTTGATTATTAGGTCAATTGCATCTTCAACATGTTTCAGTCATGCATATCCACCACATTTAAAACATGTAAGGATCAATTAGAAATATCTTTCTTATAAAATTCCACCAAACTATTAGGGGTTGTAATAGTACAATTTCCTAAACATGGATAACAAAACTTTGGTGTTCATTTTTAGTGCGTGAAATAATTTTCTTCACTTACATTTATTATATTTTTCAATTTTTCATACATAAGCTCCAAAATTTTCTTTTTGTTGTGATCTATTTGCATTATCTTTTTGTTTACTAGAAAAATGGGAGAGTGAAAACACAAGTTTGGGTTTGAAAAAAATTTGAAAATCCAAAATGGAAATACACAAATGCTGAGGGAGATAATTCCAAAGAGTATCTTAGATTTTTAAGGATTTTAAAAATTTTTAGTTTTTTATATATTGGGTTTTGCAATCATCGCAAGAGGGGGGCGAGGTATTTTTAACTGATTGTTGACTTCCAAACCATAAGTCAGTTCTAACAAAAATTATAGCCATTACACCTCATTAATCAATCAAAACAATTACGATGATCTATGATTGTTAGGTCCGTTTTTTCTAACATGGGCAAAAAGTGGGTTGTTTGGCTCTTGTAAATATCCCACCGCACGTTAACTTGAGAATTTAATTTTTTCTACTTCTTGAAATTTTTTTATCATTAGGACATTTGCATCTTCAACATGTTTCAGGCATGTACATCCACCACATTTAAAACATGTAAGAATCAATTAGAAATCTCTTTCTTAAAATATTCCACAGAGCTATTAGGGGTTGTAACTGTGGAATTTCCTAAACATGGATAACAAAACTTTGATGTTCATTTTTAGTGCGTGAAATAATTTTCTTCACTTAAATTTATTATAGTTTTCCATTTTTTGCATACAAAAACTCTAAAATTTTCATTTTGCTATGATTTATTTACTTTATCATTTTGTTTACGAGAAAAAAAGGGAGAAAGAAAGCTCACGTTTGGATTTGAAAAAAAATTTAACATTCAAAATGGAAATGCGCAAATTCTGAGAAAGATAATTCCTAAAAGTATCTGTGATTCTTAAGGATTTTAAACACTTTTAGTTTTTTATATATTGGGTTTTGCAATCATCAGAAGGGGGGGAGGTGCATGGCATTTTTAATTGATTGTTGGCTTCCAAACCATAAGTCATTTCTAACAAAAATTATAGCCGTTAAACGTCATTAATCAATCAAAACATTTACGATGATCTATGATTATTAGGTCTGCTTTTTCTTAATTGGGCAAAAAGTGGGTTGTTTGGCTCTTGTAAATTTCCCACCGCACGTTAACTTGAGAATTTAATTTTTTCTACTCCTTCAAATTTTTTGATCATTAGGACATTTGCATCTTGAACATGTTTCGGGCATGTATATCTACCACATTTAAAACATGTAAGGATCAATTAGAAATCTCTTTCTTACAAAATTCTACAAAGCTATTAGGGGTTATTACAGTGGAATTTCCTAAACATGGATAACAAAACTTTGGTGTCCATTGTTAGTGCGTGAAATAATTTTCTTCACTTACATTTATTATAGTTTTCAATTTTTTGCATACATAAACTCTGAAATTTTTTTTTGTTGTGATCTATTTGTCTTATAATTTTGTTTCTGAGAAAAAAGGAAAAGAGAAAACTCAAGTTTGGATTTGAAAAAAAATTGAACATCCATAATGGAAATGTACAAATGCTGAGAGAGATAATTCCAAAAAGTATCTGTGATTTTTAAGGATTGTAAACACTTTTAGTTTTTTATATATTGGGTTTTGCAACCATCGGAAGAGGGGGGCAGGGGGATGGGAGGGGTAAGGCATTTTTAACTGATTGTTGGCTTCCAAACCATAAGTCATTTCTAACAAAAATTATAGCTGTTACATGTCATTAATCAATCAAAACATTTACGGTGATCTATGATTGTTAGGTCCTTTTTTTGTAAAATGGGCAAAAAGTGGGTTGTTTGGCTCTGGTAAATATCCCACCGCACGTTAACTTGAGAATTTAATTTTTTCTACTCCTTGAAATTTTTTGATTATTAGGTCAATTGCATCTTCAACATGTTTCAGGCATGCATATCCACCACATTTAAAACATGTAAGGATCAATTAGAAATCTCTTTCTTACAAAATTCCACCAAACTATTAGGGGTTGTAACAGTGGAATTCCTAAGCATGGATAACAAAACTTTGGTGTTCATTTTTAGTTCGTGAAATTATTTTATTCACTTACATTTATTATAGTTTTCTATTGTTTGCGTACATAAGTTCTAAAATTTTCTTTTTGTTGTAATCTATTTGCATTATCTTTTTGTTTACAAGAAAAATGGGAGAGTGAAAACTCAAGTTTGGATTTGAAAAAAATTTTAACATCCAAAATGGAAATACACAATTGCTGAGGGAGACAATTCCAAAGAGTATCTTAGATTTTTAAGGATTTTAAACACTTCTAGTTTTTTATATATTGGGTTTTGCAATCATCGGAAGAGCGAGGTATTTTTAACTGATTGTTGACTTCCAAACCATAAGTCATTTCTAACAAAAATTATAGCTGTTACACCTCATTAATCAATCAAAAAAATTATGATGATCTATGATAGTTAGGTCCACCTTTTCTAACATGGGCAAAAAGTGGGATGTTTGGCTCTTATAAATATCCCACCGCACGTTAACTTGAGAATTTAATTCTTTCTACTCCTTGAAATTTTTTGATCATTAGGACATTTGCATCTTCAACATGTTTCAGGCATGTACATCCACCACATTAAAAACATGTAAGGATCAATTAGAAATCTCTTCCTTACAAAATTCTACAAAGCTAAAAGGGGTTGTAAAGTGGAATTTACTAAACATGGATAACAAAACTTTGGTGTTCATTTTTAGTGCGTGAAATAATTATTTTCACTTAAATTTATTATAGTTTACAATTTTTTGCATACATAAGCTCTAAAATTTCATTTTGTTGTGATCTATTTGCATTATCTTTTCGTTTACGAGAAAAATGCGACAGTGCAAACTCAAGTTTGGATTTGAAAAAAAAATTGAACATCGAAAATTGAAATGCACAAATGTTGAGAGAGATCATTCCAAAAAGTATCTGTGATTTTTAAGGATTGTAAACTCTTATAGTTTTTTATATATTGGGTTTTTCTATCATCGATAGAGGGTGTGAGGCATTTTTAACTATGTTTTGACACCCAAACCATAAGTCATTTCAGAAAAATATTTTAGCCGTTACACATCATTAATCGATCAAAACATTTATGATGATCTATGATTGTTACGTCTGCTTTTTTTAAAATTGGCAAAAAGTGTGTTGTTTGACTCAGGTAAATATCCCACCGCATGTTAACTTGAGAATTTAGTTTTTTCTTCTCCTTGAAATTTTGGATCATTAGGTCATTTGCATCTTCTACATGTTTCAGGCTTGCATATCCAGCACATATAAAACTTGTTAGGATCAATTAGAAATCACTTTCTTATAAAATTCCACTAAGCTATTACGGATTGTACTAGTGGAATCTCCAAAACATGGATAACAAAACCTTGGTGTTCATTTTTAGTGCATGAAATAATTTTCTTCACTTACATTTATTATAGTTTTCAAATTTTTGCGTACATAAACTCTAAAATTTCCCTTTTTTTGTGATCTATTTGTTTACAAGAAAAATGAGAGAGAGGAAACTCAAGTTTGGATTTGAAAAAAAATTGAACAACCAAAATGAAAATGCAAAAATTCTGTGAGAGATAATTCAAAAAAGTATTTGTGATTTTTAAGGGAAGTAAACTCTTTTAGTTTTTTATATATTGGGTTTTGCAATCATCAGAAGAGGGGGGCGAGGCATTTTTAACTGAGTGTTGACTCCCAAACCATAAGTCATTTCTAACAAAAATTATAGCCGTTACACATCAATAATCGATCAAAACATTTACGATGATCTATGATCTTTAGGTCCGCTTTTTGTAAAATAGGCAAAAAGGGGGTAGTTTGGCTCAGGTAAATATCCCACAAAACGTTAACTGAAGAATTTAATTTTTTCGACTCCTTGAAAATTTTGGATCATTAGGTCATTTGCATCTTCAACATGTTTTTGGAAAACATATCCTCCACATTTAAAACATGTTAGGATCAATTAGCCAGCTCTTTCTTATAAAATTCCACCAAGCTATGAGGGGTTGTACTAGTGGAATTTCCAAAACATGGATCACAAAACTTTGGTGTTCATTTTTTGTGTGTGAAATAATTTTATTGACTTACATTTGTTATTGTTTTCAATTTTTTGCAAACATAAACTCTGAAATTTTCATTTTGTGGTGATCTATTTGCCTTATCATTTTGTTTACGAGAAAAAAGGGAGAGAGAAAACTCAAGTTTGGATTTGAAAAAAATTGAACATCCAAAATCGAAATGCACAAATGCAGAGAGAAATGATTCCAAAAAGTATCTGTGATTTTTGAGGATCGTAAACACTTTTAATTTTTTATATATTGGGTTTTGCAATCATCGGAAGAGGGGGGTGAGGCATTTTTAACTGTGTGTTGACTCCCAAACTATAAGTCATTTGTAACAAAAATTATAGCCGTTACACATCATTAATCAATAAAAAACATTTACGATGGTCTATGATTGTTAGGCCCGCTTTTTGTAACATGGGCAAAAAGTGGGTTGTTTGGCTCTGGTAAATATCCCATCGCACGTAAACTTGAGTATTTAATTTTTTCTACTCGAAATTTTTGGATCATTAGGTCATTTGCATCTTCAACATGTTTCAGGCATGAATATCCACTACATTTAGAATATGTTAGGATCAATTAGCAATCACTTTCTAACAAAATTCCATCAAGCTATTAGGGATTGTACTAGTGGAATTTCCCAAACATGGACAACAAAACTTTGGTGTTCATTTTTAGTGCGTGAAATAATTTTCTTTACTTACATATATTATAGTTTTCAATTTTTTGCATACTTAAACTCTAAAATTTTCATTTTTTTGTGATCTATTTTCCTTATCTTTTTGTTTACGAGAAAAATTGGAGAGTGAAAACTCAAGTTTGGATTTGAAAAAAAATTGAACATTGAAAATGGAAATGCTCAAATTCTGAGAGAGATAATTCCAAAAAGTATCTGTGATTTTTAATGATTGTAAACTCATTTAGTTTTTTATATATTTGGTTTTGTAATCATCGAAAGAGGGGGATGAGGCATTTTTAACTATGTTTTTGACTCCCAAACCATAAGTCATTTCTGAAAAATATTTTAGCCGTTACCCATCATTAATTGATCAAAAAATTTACGATGACCCTGGTAAATATCCCACCACACTTTAACTTGAGAATTTAATTTTTTCTTCTCCTTGAAATTTTGGATCATTAGGTAATTTGCATCTTCAACATGTTTCAGGCTTGCATATCCATCACATATAAAACATGTTAGGATCAATTAGAAATCTCTTTCTTATAAAATTCACCAAACTATTAGGGGTTGTACCAGTGGAATTTCCCAAACATGGATAACAAAACTTTGGTGTTCATTTTTAGTGCGTGAAATAATTTTCTTCACTTACATTTACTATTGTTTTCAAGTTTTTTCGTACGTAAACTCTAAAATTTTCTTTTTTTTGTGATCTATTTGCCTTATATTTTTATTTACAAGAAAAATGGGAGAGTGAAAACTCAAGTCATGATTTGAAAAAAAATTGAACATCCAAAATGGAAATGCATAAATGTTGAGAGAGATAATTCAAAAAAGTATGTTGTATTTTTAAGGAAAGTAAATTCTTTTCGTTTTTTATATATTGGGTTTTGCAATCATCGGAAGAGGGCGGTGAGGCATTTTTAACTGAGTGTTGACTCCAAAACCATATGTCATTTCTAAAAAAATTATAGTCGTTAGACATGAATAATCGATCAAAACATTTACGATAATCTATGATTGTTAGGTCTGCTTTTTTTAAAATAGGAAAAGTGTGGGTTCTTTTGCTCAGATAAATATCCCACAACACGTTAACTTGAGAATTTAATTTTTTCTACCCCTTGAAAATTTTGGATCATTCGGTCATTTGCATCTTCAACATGTTTCTGGCAAGCATATCCACTGCATTTAAAACACGTTAGGATCAATTAGAAATCTCTTTCTTATAAAATTCCACCAAGCTAAGAGGGGTTGTACAAGTTGAATGTCCCATACATGGATAACAAAGCTTTGGTGTTCATTTTTAGTGCGTGAAATAATTTTCTTCACTTACATTTATTATAATTTTCAATTTTTTGCATACTTAAACTCTAAATTTTTCATTTTTTTGTGTTCTATTTGCCTTATCTTTTTGTTTACAGGAAAAATGCGAGAGAGAAAACTCTAGTTTGGATTTGAAAAAAATTGAACATCCAAAATGGAAATGCACAAATGCTGAGAGAGATAATTCCAAAAAGTATCAGTGATTTTTAAGGATTGTAAACTCTTTTAGTTTTTTATATATTCGGTTTTGCAATCATCGGAAGAGGGGGGCGAGGCATTTCTAATTGATTGTTGACTCCCAAACTATAAGTCATTTCTAAAACAAATTATAGCTGTCACACATCATTAATCGATAAAAAAATTACGATGATCAATGATTTTTTGGTCTGCTGTTATGGACTCTATAGCGTCATGAGTTACCAGCAGGCGTAGGAATTAATTAATGTGATTTTCAATTTCCAAGTAATTGATTTTGGTTTGGTTTGGTTTAAAATTTATTTGGCTTGAACCATTGACCCAAAGGTCTGAATTGTATTTGGCATCCTCAACCCTATTTAAGGGGGCGACTAGGTTAATGAAGGTTAGCAATTGAGTCTACTTTAGCCTAGAGTAAATTAGTTAAACAGGTCGAGAGCTCCTTCAAGCTGTCTCCCGTTTTTCCCCCAATTCCTTTTCCAAAATTCCCTTTCCAAAATTTTTTTTCAGCACCCCATCAATATACCTTAACGTCAAGCAAGCAATGGAAGGGAGGGAAGAGAGGAGAGGGATAAGATCCATGGATCGTGAGGATCCTAACAACGTGGTATCAGACAGGTCCACCCTCGACGACTCCTCTTCTCCAGAGGACCTACGTCAAGTGCTTTCAGACCTTCAACAATGATCCACTCTTCAAGGTACTGAAATTACTAACATCCATAATACATTGCACACGCTGGAATCCTCTCTCCAAATAGTCATCTGCCAACTTGCTGCAATTCAATCCCCAATGCCACCACCAGCCACCAACTTTCAACCACAGGCAGTTCATCACCCACACTTCACGCCACCACCACCCCCACCATTGCGCCAACAACCTGTTCCCATAGTGACTCACGGACAAGGACCAACTACGGTTTCCAGGTACTTTAAGCTTAATTTTCCTACATATGATGGCTCTAAAGATCCTTTACTTTGGTTCACGAAATGTGAGCAATTTTTCTATCATAAAAAAATGGTGGATATGGACAAGGTTACATTGGCCGCCTACCACCTACTCGATGAAGCGCTCATGTGGTTTCATCACTACCGAAATGTCCATTCCACTCAGGGTTGGCTACATTTTAAACATGCTTGCCAGATGAGGTTTGGACCTCCAGCTAGTAGCAACCCAGTGGAGGAATTGATTAACTATAAATAGACTAGCACCTTAGAATTGTACCAAAAAACGTTCCAAGAAAGGTTGGCCTGAGCCAGTGAATTTGTTCCTCCTCACCTACATGTTCAGATTTTTAATGTTGGATTGACTGAGGCAGTTACATTGGAAGTGGAATTACTTGGTCCGACAGACTTGGACTCAGCCATGAATTATGCCAGAGCTGTGGAACAGTAACAAAAAGTTCTAAAATAATCCTTAGGCCAAAAACCATTTTAGAACAACAAAATACAGGGTACTGCACCTGGCCCACAATTTGGCTCCTCTGCCCCTAACAGAGCAAACCAGTCTACAATTGTGACCCCCCACACTCTTCCACGTAAATTTTTGACTAAATAGGAAATGGAGGCTAGAAAGGCCAAGGGCCTATGTTTTAATTGTGATGAAAATTTTCTTCCAGGACATACCTGTAAACGTTTATTTAGTATTGAACTTTGGGAAGAAAGTTTAGAAGAGCTTCCTGAAAATGAATTTGTTGAAGAGGAATAGCAAAAACCAGAACTCTCCCTCCATGCCATGCATGGCTTGCGTAGTTCTAATACCATGCAGGTAAAGGCCAAGTTACACCACCTCATGCTACTTGCTTTAGTTGATTTTGGCAGCACACATAATTTTATCAGTGAGCCCGCAGTGAAACAATTGGGATTGGAAATTCAACAGCAAATGGGTCTCTCAGTTTCAGTGGCCAATGGGGCTAAAATTGCCAGTGTGGGGTTATGTGAAAATACCCCTTTTACCATTGAGGGACATTCATTTCAGGTGGACTTACTGGTCATTCCTTTGGCAGGATTTAATTTGGTGCTCGGGGTCAAATGGCTTCCGTTATTAGGCCCTATATTGTTGGACTTTCACGCTTGGACTATGACATTTACAACACAACAAGGCCAGATTACATTACAGGGTATTGTGACACAGGTACCTAACGTACTTCACTCTTTATAGCTTCAGAACACTGGTGATTGTCAGTTAGCTCCTTGACTTATAGCATTTGCAGATTTATTTAATGACCCTACGGGTCTACCACCAGTGCGTCACTGTGATCACCGCATTCATTTGAAGTTGGGAACCAATCCAGTAGTGGTGCACCCTTATCGTTACCCACATATACAGAAAGATGAAATAGAAAGACAGTGCATGAATATGCTCGCTCAGGGAGTGATCCAGCCCAGTCGGTCTCCCTTCTCCTCACCTGTTTTACTAGTACGCAAAAAGGATAAATCATGGAGGTTTTGTGTCGACTATTGACAACTCAATTTGAAGACAATTAAAGACAAGTTTCCCATTCCAGTGGTGGAGGAGTTGCTGGATGAGTTACATGGTGCTATGATTTTTACCAAGTTAGATTTGAAATCGGGCTATCATCAAATTAGAGTTCACCCGGCAGATGTGGAGAAGACTGTGTTCTACACGCACCACGGTCATTTCGAGTCCCTCGTCATGCCCTTCGGTCTCTCCAATGCACCCTCCACCTTTTAGGCCCTCATGAATGAGGTATTTTCCTCACTTCTACGCAACTATGTGTTAGTATTTTTATATGACATCCTGGTCTATAGCAAAAATTGGGTTGAACATCTCCAACACCTCCATCAGGTATTTACCATTCTACGCTCTCATCATTTGGTTTTGAATAGATCCAAATGTTCTATGGGCAGAAGTGGCATATTTGAGCCACATCATATCAGTTGTGGGCGTGAAAGTTGACCAGAGCAAGATACAAGCAGTAACAAATTGGTCTCCACCCACCTCCTTCGCAGCATTAAGGAGATTTTTTGGGCCTAGCAGGATATTATAGAAAATTTATCCAATCTTATGGCCAGATAGCAGCACCACTCAACAACCTTCTCAAAAAACATGCTTTCAACTGGTCTTCTTCAACGGATCAGGCCTTTCAGCTGTTAAAGGAGGCCTTAGCCTCAACGCCTGTACTACAATTACCAGATTTTGATGAAGACTTTGTTGTGGAATGTGATGTGTCTGTGGGAGGTATAGGGGCAATGTTACAACAATTGGGAGACCCCATTTCTTATTTCAGCCGCCAGTTGGGACAACACCACCACAAATTAGCTGCATATGAGAGGGAACTGATTGGGTTAGCCAAGGTTGTCCAACATTGGCGACCTTATCTATGGGAACAACCATTTTCATTCATATAGATCATTGCAGCCTCAAGTATCTTCTTGAATAATGCCTCATCACATCGCTATAGTAGCATTGGTTAACTAAACTCGTGGGCTTCGATTTTACTATTCAATATAAGCCAGGTAGTTCGAATTTGGGGGCTGATGCTTTGTCTCGTCAGAACATTCCAGACCCAACGTTTATGCTCTCAGCAACCCACGTTCACTTTTACTGGATTCTATTCGTGAGGAAACAAATCATTATCTGGAACTTATTTCATTATATCAGGATATTCAGCAGGGGACAACAACTCATCATTGGATGATTCACGATTGTCTTATACTCTACAAAAACAAGATTTTTATGCTTCATACATCCCCACTTCTTCCCACCATTCTGTTTTCTATCCATGATAGCACACATGAGGGTCGACAGAAAACATATGTCCGAATCAGTTGGGAATTTTATTGGAAGGGCATGAAGAGCACGATTGCTGACTATGTAGCTGCTTGTTAGATTTGTCAATGAAACAAGGCCAATCTTTAAGTCATGCCGGCCTACTACAACCTCTACAACTATCATCTCAAATTTGGTCCGACATTTCAATGGACTTCATTGATGGCTGTCCTACTTCATCCGATAAATCAGTGCGTTGTGGTTGATCGTTTTTCAAAATATGGTCACTTCATTGCTTTGGCGCATCCATATACTGCTGCTCAGGTCGCTCAGTTATTTATGGACCACATTGTCCGATTACACGGAATTCCCACATCCATTATCAGTGACAAGGATGCCATTTTTACCAGTATCTTTTGGAAGGAATTATTCAAATTACAGGGCACCCAATTGGCATTTTCTACTGCATATCATCCGCAGACTGACGGACAAACCGAGGTCATCAATCGCAAGATTGAAATGTATCTTCGTTGTTTTGTAGGCGACTCACCTTAACGATGGGTGAAGTGGCTTTCCTGGGCAGAATTTTGCTATAACACCTCTTACCACACTACTCCTTTTAGGGTAGTTTATGGCAGAGATCCACCACGTCTATTACCATATTAACCAGAGGCATCCAAAGTCATCACTTTGGACCAAGTGTTAGCTGAAAGAGGCGCTATGCTCACTGAGGTACGTACTCATCTTCAAGAGGCTCAACACTCTATGAAGCTCTATTATGATAAGAAGCACCGTGAGGTATCTTATTCCCCAGGAGACTATGTATGGTTAAAGCTTCAACACTACTGCCAGTTGTCCCTAACTACCTTCAAGCGCCATAATCTTTCTCCAAAATATTATGGTTGATTTCAGGTGTTGGACCAAATTGGCCCCATGGCCTACCGCTTGCAACTACCAACCGAGGCAAAGATACATAATGTATTTCATGTATCCCAACTGAAGCCATTCTAGGGTGACTCACCCCTACTACACTCCTCTACCGCCACTCCATGAGAACAGAGTCCTTTCTACTCCATTTCAGGTATTGAAAGCATGCCACATTCAAGGTGATTGGGAAATTCTAGTCCAGTGGGCCGGTGCAGACCCTAGTGACACGACATGGTAGCCATTATCAGCATTTAGACTTCTCTATCCTTCCTTCGAGCTTGAGGACAAGCTCTTTCTCCGGGAGGGGCGGTGATGTTATGATCAATTAGAAATCTCTTTCTTATAAAATTCCACTAAGCCATTACGGGTTGTACTAATGTAATTTGCCAAACATGGAAAACAAAACCTTGGTGTTCATTTTTAGTGCATGAAATAATTTTATTCTTTTACATTTATTATAGTTTTCAATTTTTTGCATACATAAACTCTGAAATTTTCATTTTTTTGTGATCTATTTGCCATATCTTTTTGTTTACGAGAAAAAAGGGAGAGAGAAAACTCAAGTTTGGATTTGAAAAAAAATTGAACATCCAAAATGGAAATGCACAAACGCTGAGAGAGATAATTCCAAAAATTATCTGTGATAAGGATTGTAAAAACTTTTAGTTTTTTATATATTGGGTTTTGCAATCATCGAAAGAGGAGGGGCGAGGCATTTTTGTTGGCTTCCAAACCATAAGTCATTTCTAAAAAAATTATAGCAGTTACACCTCATTAATCAATCAAAACATTTATGATGATCTATGACTGTTAGGTGCGCTTTTTGTAACATGGGCAAAAACTGGGTTGTTTGGCTCTGGTAAATATCCCATCACTTGTTAACTTGAGAATTTAATTTTTTCTACTCCTTGAAATTTTTTGATCATTAGGTCATTTGCATCTTCAACATGTTTCAGACATGCATATCCACCACATTTAAAACATATAAGGATCAATTAGAAATCTTTTTCTTGCAAAATTCCACCAAGCTATTAGGGGTTGTAACAGTGGAATTTCCTAAACATGGATAAAAAAATTTTGGTGTTCATTTTTAGTGTGTGAAATAATTTTATTCACTTACATTTATTATAGTTTTTAATTTTTTTTTTTATACATAAGCTCTAAAATTTTCATTTTGTTGTGATCTATTTGCATTATTTTTTGTTTATGGGAAAAATGGGAGAGTAAAAACTCAAGTTTGGATTTGAAAAAAAATTGAACATCCAAAATGGAACATCCAAATTCTGAGAGAGATAATTCCAAAAAGTATCTGTGATTTATAAGGATTGTAAACACTTTTAATTTTTTATATATTGGGTTTTGCAATCATCGGAAGAGGGGGCTGATTGTTGACTTCCAAACCATAAGTTATTTCTAACAAAAATTATATCCATTACACTTCATTAATCAATCAAAACATTTACGATGATCTATGACTGTTAGGTCCACTTTTTGTAACATGGGCAAAAACTAAGTTGTTTGGCTCTAGTAAATATCCCACTGCACATTAACTTGAGAATTTAAATTTTCCTACTCCTTGAAACTATAGGGTTATTAGGTCATTTGCATCTTCAACATGTTTCAGGCAAGCATTGCCACCACATTTAAAACATGTAAGGATCAATTAGAAATCTCTTTCTAACACAATTCCACCAAGCTATTAGGGGTTGTACCAGTGGAATTTCCCAAACATAGATAACAAAACTTTGGTATTTATTTTTTACGCTTGAAATATTTTTCTTCACTTACATTTATTATAGTTTTCAATTTTTTGCATACATAAACTCTGAAATTTTTATTTTGTTGTGATATACTTGCCTTATCTTTTTGTTTACGAGAAAAATTGGAGAGTGAAAACTCAAGTTTAGATTTGAAAAAAAATTGAACATTGGAAATTGAAATACAAAAATGGTAAGAGGGATAGTTCTAAAAAGTATCTGTGATTTTTAAGGATTTTAAACTCTTTTAGTATTTTATATATTGGGTTTTCCAATCATCGAAAGAGAGGGCTGAGGCTTTTTTTAACTATCTTTTGACTCCCAAACCATAAGTCATTTCTAAAAAATATTTTAACCGTTACACATCATTAATCGATCAAAAGAGTTACGATGATCTATGATAGTTACATCCGCTTTTTGTAAAATTGGTAAAAAGTGAGTTGTTTGACTCATGTAAATATCCCCCGGATGTTAACTTGAGAATTTAATTTTTTCTTCTCCTTGAAATTTTGGATCATTAGGTCATTTGCATCTTCAACATATGTCAGGCTAGCATATCCACCACTTATAAAATATGTTAGGATCAATTAGAAATCTCTTTCTTATAAAATTTCTCTAAGCTATTACGGGTTGTACTAGTGAAATTTCTGAAACATGGATAACAAAACCTTGGTGTTCATTTTTAGTGCGTGAAATAATTTTTTCACTTACGTTTATTATAGTTTTCAATTTTTTGCGTATATAAACTCTAAAATTTTCATTTTGTTGTCATCTATTTGCCTTATCTTTTTGTTTACAAGAAAAATGGGAGGAAACTCAAGTTTGGATTTGAAAAAAAATTGAACATCCAAAATGCAAATGCACAATTTTTGACAGTGATCATTCAAAAAAGTATCTGTGATTTTTAAGGGGAGTAAAATATTTTAATTTTTTATATATTGGGTTTTGCAATCATCGGAAGAGGGGGGGGGGGGGGGGGGGGGGGGGGGGCGAGGCATTTTTAACTGAGTGTTGACTCCCAAACCATAAGTCATTTCTAACAAAAATTATAGCTGTTACACATAAATAATCGATCAAAACAATTACGATGATCTATGATTTTTAGGTCCATTTTTTGTAAAATAGGTAAAAAGTTGGTTGTTTGGCTCAGGTAAATATCCCACAACACGTTAACTTCATAATTTAATTTTTTCTACTCCTTGAAATTTTTGGATCATTAGTTCATTTGCATCTTCAACATGTTTCTGGCAAACATATCCACCATATTGAAAACAAGTTAGGATCAATTAGAAATCTTTTTCTTATAAAATTCCACCAAGCTATGAGGGATTGTAGTTGTGTAATTTCCCAAACATGGATAACCAAACTTTGGTGTTCATTTTTTGTGAGTGAAATAATTTTATTCACTTACATTTATTATTTTTTTCAATATTTTGTATACATAAACTCTGAAATTTTCATTTTTTTGTGACCTATTTACCTTATCTTTTTGTTTAAAATAAAAAAGGGAGAGAGAAAACTCAAGTTTGGATTTGAAAAAAAATTGAAGATCCAAAATAGAAATGCACAAATACAGAGAGAGATGATTCCAAAAACTATCTATGATTTTTAAGGATTGTAAACACTTTTAGTTTTTTATATATTGGGTTTTGCAATCATCGGAAGAGGGAGGTGAGGCATTTTTTACTCAGTGTTGACTCCCAAACCATCAGTCATTTCTAACAAAAATTATAGCCATTACACAACATTAATCGATAAAAACATTTATGATGGTCTATATATGTTAACCCTGCTTTTTGTAAAATAGGCAAAAAGTGGGTTGTTTGGCTCTGGTAAATATCCCATCGCACGTAAACTTGAGAATTTAATTTTTTCTTCTCAAAATTTTTGGATCATTAGGTGATTTGCATCTTCAACATGTTACAGGCATGAATATCCACAACATTTAGAACATGTTAGGATCAATTAGCAATTTCTTTCTTGTAAAATTCCACCTAGCTATTAGGGGTTGTTCTAGTGGAATTTCCCAAACATGGATAACAAAATTTGGTGTTCATTTTTAGTGCGTGAAATAATTTTATTCACTTATATATATTTTAGTTTTCAATTTTTTACTTAAATAAAATCTGAAATTTTCATTTTGTTGTGATCTATTTGCCTTATCTTTTTGCTAACGAGTAAAAAGGGAGAGAGAAATCTAAAGTTTGGACTTGAAAAAAATTGAACATCCAAAATGGAAATGCACAAATGCTGAGAGAGATAATTCCAAAAAGTATATGTGATTTTTAAGGATTGTAAACACTTTTATTTTTTTATATATTGGGTTTTGCAATCATCAGAAGAAGGGGCGAGACGTTTTTAACTGATTGTTGGCTTCCAAACCATAAGTCATTTCTAACAAAAATTATAGCGGTTACACGTCATTAATCAATCAAAACATTTATGATGATCTATGATTGTTAGGTCCGCTTTTTGTAACATGGGCAAAAAGTGGGTTGTTGGGCTCTAGTAAATATCCCACTGCACGTTAACTTGAGAATTTAATTTTTTCTACTCCTTGAAATTTTTGGATCATTAGGTCATTTGGATCTTCAACATGTTTAAGGCATGCATATCCACCACATTTTAAACATGTAAGGATCAATTAGATATCTCTTTCTTACAAAATTCCATAGAGCTATTTGGGGTTGTAACAGTGGAATTTCCTAAACATGGCTAACAAAACTTTAGTGTTCATTTTTAGTGCGTGAAATAATATTCTTCACTTAAATTTATTATATTTTTCAATATTTTGCATACATAAGCTCTAAACTTTTTCATTTTGTTGTAATCTATTTGTATTATTTTTTTTTTTTACGAGAAAAAAGGGAGAGTGAAAACACAAGTTTGGATTTAAAAAAAAATTGAACATCGAAAAAGGAATGCACAAATGCTGAGAGAGATAATTCCAAAAAGTATCTATGATTTTTAAGAACTGTAAACTCTTTTAGTTTTTTATATATTGGGTTTTGCAATTAGCGGAAGAGGGGAGGGAGGGGGTGTGTGGCGTTTTGAACTGAGTGTTGACTCCGAAACCATAAGTCATTTCTCACAAAAATTATAGTCATTTCAACATGTTTCAGACATGCATATCCACCACATTTAAAACATGTAAGGATCAATTAGAAATCTCTTTCTGAAAAAATTCTACAAAGCTATTAGGGGTTGTACCAGTGGAATTTCCGAAACATAGATAACAAAACTTTGGTGTTCATTTTTTGTGCGTGAAATAATTTTCTTCACTTACATTTATTATAGTTTTCAATTTTTTGCATAAATAAACTCAAAAATTTTGATTTTTCTGTGATCTATTTGCCTTATCTTTTTGTTTACGAGAAAAATGGGAGAGTGAAAACTCATGTTTGGATTGGAAAAAAAATTTAACATCCAAAATGGAAATGCACAAATGCAGAGAGAGATGATTCCAAAAAGTATCTGTGATTTTTAAGGATTGTAAACTCTTTTAGTTTTTTATATATTGGGTTTTGCAAGCATTGGAAGAGGGGGGTGAGGCATTTTTAACTGAGTGTTGACTCCCAAACCATAAGTCATCTCTAACAAATATTATAGCCACTACACATCATTAATCGATAAAAATATTTACGATGGTCTATGATTGTTAGGCCCGATTTTGTAAAATAGGAAAAAAGTGGGTTGTTTGGCTCTGGTAAATATCCCACCCCATGTAAACTTGAGAATTTAATTTTTTCTACTCGAAATTTTTGAATCATTAGGCAATTTGGATCTTCAACATGTTTTCGGCATGCATATCCACCACATTTAGAACATGTTAGGATCAATTAGCAATATCTTTCTTACAAAACTCCACCAAGCTCTTAGGGGTTGTACCAATGGAATTTCCCAAACATGGATAACAAAACTTTGGTGTTCATTTTTAGTGCATGAAATAATTTTCTTCACTTAAATTTATTATAGTTTTCAATTTTTTGCATACATAAACTCAAAAAATTTCATTTTGTTGTGATCTGTTTGGCGCTTGTAAATATCCCACCGACATTAACTTGAGAATTTAATATTTTCTATTCCATGAAATTTTAGGATCATTAGGACATTTCTATCTTCAACATATTTCAGGCATGCATATCAACATTTAAAACATGTTAGAATAAATTAGAAATCTCTTAGTTACAAAATTCCTCCAAGCTATATGGGGTTGTACTAGTGCAATTTCCACAAAAATGGATAAAAAAATTGGTGTTCAGTTTTAGAGCAAGAAATAATTCTCTTCACTTACATTTGTTATAGTTTTCAATTTTTTTCATACGTAAACTCTAAATATTCCATTTTGTTGTGATCTATTTGCCTTATGTTTTTGTTTACAAGAAAAATTGGAGAGTGAAAACTCATGTTTGGTTTTGAAAAAAAATTGAACATCGAAAATGGAAATGCACAAAAGCTGAGAGAGATAATTCCAAAAAGTATCTATGAGTTTTAAGGATTTTAAACTCTTTTACTTTTTTATATATTGGGTTTTGGAATCATCGAAAGAGGGGGTGAGGCCTTTTTAACTATGTTTTGACTCCCAAACCATAAGTCATTTCTGAAAAAATTTTCCGCCATTACCCATCATTAATTGATCAAAATATTTACGATGATCTATAATTGTTACGTCCGATTTTTGTAAAATTGGCAAAAAGTGAGTTGGTTGACTCTGGTAAATATCCCACCGCACGTTAACTTGAGAATTTAATTTTTTATTCTCCTTCAAATTTTTGATCATTAGGTCATTTGCGTCTTCAACATGTTTTTGGCAAGCATATCCACCACATTTAAAACATGTTAGGATTAATTAGAAATCTCTTTCTTATAAAATTCCACCAAGCTATGAGGGGTTGTACTAGTGGAATTTCCCAAACATGGATAACAAAACTTTGGTGTTCATTTTTAGTGCGTGAAATAATTTTCTTCTCTTACATATATTATAGTTTTCAATTTTTTTTCATACATAAACTCTAAATTTTTCATTTTGTTATGATCTATTTGCCTTATCTTTTTGTTTACAGAAAAAATGGGAGAGAGAAAACTCGAGTTTGGATTTAAAAAAAAATTTAACATCCAAAAAGGAAATGCACAAATGCTGAGAGAGATAATTCCAAAAAGTATCAGTGCTTTTTAAGGATTTTAAACTCTTTTAGTTTTTTTATATATTGGGTTTTGCAATATTCGGAAGACAGGGGCGAGGCATTTTTAACTGATTGTTGACTCCCAAACTATAAGTCATTTCCAACAAAAATTATCGCTGTCACACATCATTAATCGATCAAAACATTTACGATGATTAATGAGTTTTTGGTCCGCATTTTTTAAAATAAGCAAAAAGTGTGTTGTTTGGTTCTGGTAAATATCCCATCGGACGTTAACTTGAGAATTTTAATTTTTCTACTCCTTGAAATCTTTGGATTATTAGATAATTTGCATCTTCAACATGTTTCAGGCATGCAAATCCACCACATTTAAAACTCACGCAAACTCTAAATTTTTCATTTTTTTGTGAGCTATTTGCCTTATCTTTTTGTTAACGAGAAAAATGGGAGAGTGCAAACTTAAGTTTGGATTTGAAAAAAAAAATTGAACATCCAAAATGGAAATGCACAAATGCTGAGAGAGATAATTCCAAAAAGTATTTGTGATTTTTAAGGATTGTAAAATCTTTTAGTTTTTTTATATATTGGGTTTTGCAATCATCGGAAGAGGGGGAGTGAGGCATTTTTAACAGAGTGTTGACTCCTAAACTATAAGTCATTTCTAACAAAAAAATATAGCCGTTACACATCATAAATCAATCAAAAAATTTACGATGATCTATAATTGTTATGTCTTCTTTTTGTAAAATAGGCAAAAAGTGGGTTGTTTGGCTCTAGTAAATATCCCACCACACGTTAACTTGAGAATTTTATTTTTTATACTCTTTGAAATTTTTGGATCATTAGGACATTTGCATCTTCAACATGTTTCAGGCATGCATATCCACACATTTAAAACATAATAAGATCAATTAGAAATCACTTTCCTAAAATATTCCACCAAGCTATTAGGGGTTGTACCTGTGGAATTTCCCAAACAAAGGTAACAAAAATTTGGTGTTCATTTTTAGTGCGTGAATTAATTTTCTTCACTTACATTTTTTATAGTTTACAATTTTTTCCATACATAAACTCTAAATTTTTTATTTTTTTGTGATCTTTTTGCAGTATCTTTTTTTTTATGAGAAAAATTGGAGAGTGAAAACTCAAGTTTGGATTTGAAAAACAATTGAACATCCAAAATGGAAATGAACAAATGCTTTGAGAGATAATTCCAAAAAGTATCAGTGATTTTTAAGGACTGTAAACTCTTTTAGTTTTTTTAATATTGAGTTTTGGAATCATCGGAAGTGGGGTGGCGAGGCATTTTTAACTGAGTGTGGACTTCTAATCATAAGTCATTTCCAAAAAAAATTATAATCGTTACACATCATTAATCGATCAAAACTTTTTTGATGATCTATGATTGTTAGGTCCGCCTTTTGTAAAATAGGCAAAAAGTGGGTTGTTTGCCTTTAGTAAATTTCCCACCGCACGTTAACTTGAGAATTTAATTTTTTATACTCCTAGAAATTTTTGGATCATTAGGTCATTTGCATCTTCAACTTGTTTCAGGCATGCATATCCACCACATTTAAAACTTGTTAGGATGAATTAGAAATCTCTTTCTTATAAAATTCCACCAAGCTATTAGGGGTTATACTAGTGGAACTTCCCAAACATGGATAACAAAACTTTGGTGTTCATTTTTAGTGTGTGAAATAATATTCTTCACTTAAATTTATTGTAGTTTTCAATTTTTTGCATATATAAACTCTGAAATTTTCATTTTGTTGTGATCTGTTTACAATTTCTTTTTGTTTACATGAAAATGGGAGAGCGAAAACTCAGTTTTGGTTTTGAAAAAAATTGAACATCCAAAATGGAAATGCACAAATGCAAAGAGAGAAAATTCCAAAAAGTATTCTTGATTTTGAAGGATGGTAAACTCTTTTAGTGTTTTATATATTGAGTTTTGCAATCATCAGAAGAGGGGGGTGAGGCATTTTTAACTAAACAAAATTATAGTCGTTACACATCATTAATCGATGAAAACATTTACGATGATCTATGATTGTTCGGTCCGCTTTTCGTAAAATAGGCAAAAAGTGGGTTGTTTGTGTATGGTAAATATCCCCATGCACGTTAACTTGAGAATTTAATTTTTTCTACTCCTTGAAATTTTTTCATCATTTGGTCATTTGCATCTTCAACATGTCTCAGGCAAGCATATCCACAATATTTAAAACATGTTAGGATCAATTATAAATCTTTTTCTTATAAAATTCCACCAAGATATTAGGGGTTGTACTAGTGGAATTTCCCAAACATGGATAACAAAACTTTGGTGTCCATTTTTAGTGTGTGAAATAATTTTCTTCACTTACATTCATTATAGTTTTCAATTTTTTGCATACATAAACTCTAAAATTTTCATTTTTGTTGTGAACTATTTGCCTTATCTTTTTATTTACAAGAAAAATGGGAGAGCGAAAACTCAAGTTTGGATTTGAAAAACAAATTGGACATCCAAAATGGAAATGCACAAATGCTGAGAGAGAAAATTTTAAAAAGTATCTGTGATCTTTAAGGATTGTAAACTCTTTTAGTTTTTTATATATTGGCATTTTTCAATCATTGGAAGAGGGGCGAGGCATTTTTAAGTGAGTGTTGACTCCCAAACCATATGTCATTTCTAAAAAAAATTATAGCCATTACACATCATCAATCGATCAAAACATTTATGATGATCTATGATTGTTAGTTTCGCTTTTTGTAAAATAGGCAAAATTTTGGTTGTTTGGCTCTGGTAAATATCCCACCGCACTTTAACTTGAGAATTTAATTTTTTTACTCCTTTAAATTTTTGGATCATTAGGTCATTTGCATCTTCAACATGTTTCAGGCATGCATATCCACCACATTTAAAACATGTTAGGATAATATAGAAATCTCTTTGATATAAAATTCGACTAAGCTATTAGGGGTTATACTAGGGGAATTTCCCGAACATGGATAACAAAACTTTGGTGTTCATTTTTAGTGTGTGAAATAATTTTCTTCACTCATATTTATTATACTTTACAATTTTTTTCATGCATAAACTCTAAAATTTTCTTGTTGTTGTAATCTTTTTGCCTTATCTTTTTATTTATGAAAAAAATGGGAGAGCGAAAACTACAGTTTGGATTTGAAAAAAAAATTTACAACCAAAATGGAAATGCCTAAATGATGAGAGAGATAATTCCAAAAAGTATCTATGATTTTTAAGGATTTTTAAATAGTTTTAGTTTTTTATATATTGGGTTTTTGTAATCACCGGAAGAGCGGGAGAGAGGCATTTTTAACTGAGTGTTAACTCCCAAACCATATGTCATTTCTAACAAAAAGTATAGCCATTACACATCATTAATAGACCAAAACATTTATGATGATCTATGATTGTCAGGCCCACTTTTTGTAAAATAGGCAAAAAATGGTTTGTTTGGCTCTAGTAAATATCCTACCGCACATTAAATTGAGAATTTAATGTTTTCTACTCGTTGAAATTTTTGGATCATTAGGTCATTTGCATCTTCAACATGTTTCAGGCATGCATATCCACCACATTTAAAACATGTTAGAATCAATTAGAAATCTCTTTCTTATAAAATTCCACCAAACTATTAGGGGTTGTACTTGTGGAATTTCCCAAACATGGATAACAAAAATTTGGTGTTCATTTTTAGGGCGTAAAATAATTTTCTTCACATACATTTATTAAAGTTTTCAATTTTTTGCATACATAAACTCTAACTTTTTCATTGTGTTGTGATCTATTTGCCTTATCGTTTTGTTAACGAGAAAAATAGGAGAATGAAAACTCAAGTTTAGATTTGAAAAAAAATTGAACATCCAAAATGGAAATGTACAAAAGCTGATAGAGATAATATTATCTAAAGAGGAGGGGGAGGGGGGGGGGGGGGGGGGGGGGGGGGCATTTTTAACTGAGTGTTGACTCCCAAACCATAAATCATTTCTAACAAGAATTATGGCCATTACACATTATTAATTAATCAAAACATTTATGATAATCTATGATTGTTAGGTCTGGTTTTTGTAAAATAAGCAAAAAGTGGGTTGTTTGGTTCTGGTAGATATCTCAACGCACGTTATCTTGAGAATTTAATTTTTTATACTCGTTGAAATTTTTGGATTATTAGGCCATTTGCATCTTCACCATGTTTGTAGCATGCTTATCCACCACATTTATAACATGTTAGGATCAATTAGAAATCTCTTTATTACAAATTTCCAGCAACTTATTAGGGGTTGTACTAGTGGAATTTCACTAACATGGATAACATAACTTTGGTGTTCATTTTTAGTGCGTGAAATAATTTTTTTCACTTACCTTTATTATAGTTTTCAATTTTTTGCATACATAAACTCTAAAATTTTCATTTTTTTGTGATCTATTTGACTTATCTTTTTGTTTATGAGAAAAATGGGATAGTGAAAACTCAAGTTTGGTTTTGAAAAAAACTTGAACATCCAAAATGGAAATGCACAAATGCCGGGTGAGATAATTCCAAAAAGTATCTGTTATTTTTCAGGATTGTAAACTGTTTTTGTTTTTTATATATTGGGTTTTGCAATCATCAGAAAAGGGGGTGAGGCATTTTTAACTGAGTGTTGACTCCCAAACAATAAGTCATTTCTAACAAAAATTATAGCCATTACACATTTTTAATCGTTCAAAACATTGACGATGAACTATGATTGTTAGGTCCGCTTTTTGTAAAATAGGCCAAAAGTGGTTTGTCTAGCTCTGGTAAATATCCCACCTCACGTTAACTAGAGAATTTAATTTTTCCTATCTTTGAAATTTTTGGATCATTTGGTCATTTGAATCATCAACATGTTTCATGCATGAATATCCACCACATTTAAAACATGTTAGGATCAATTAGAAATCTCTTTCTTACAAAATTCCACCAAACAATTAGGGGTTGTACTAGTGAAATTTCCCAAACATGGATACAAAACTCTGGTGTTCATTTTTAGTGCATGAAATAATTTTCTTCACTTACTTTTATTATAGTTTTCAATTCTTTTCATTTATAAACTCAAAAATTTTAATTTGGTTGTGATGTATTTGCCTTTTCTTTTTGTTTACGAGAAAAATGGGAGAGTGAAAACTCTAGTTTGGTTTTGAAAAAAAATTGAACATCGAAAATGGAAATGGACAAATTCTGAGAGAGATAATTCCGAAAAGAATTTGTGATTTTTTAGGATTGTAAACTCTTTTAGTTTTTTATATATTGGGTTTCGCATTTATCGGATGTGGGTGGGCAGAGCATTTTAAACAAATGTTGACTCCCAAATCTCTAACAAAAATGTTAGCTGTTACACATCATCAATCGATCAAAACATTGACGATGATCTATAATTGTTAGGTCCGCTTTTTTAAAAATAGGTTAACAGTGGGTTGTTTGGCGTTGCTAAATATCCCACCGCATATTAACATGAGAATTTAATTTTTTCTACTCCTTGAAATTTTTGGATCATTAGGTCATTTGCATCTTCAACATGTTTCAGCCATGCATATCCACCATATTTAAAACATGTAAGGGTCAATTAGAAATCTCTTTCTTATAAAATTTCACAAAGCTATTAGGGGTTGTACTAGTGGAATTTCCCGAACATGGAGAACAAAACTTTGGTGTTCATTTTTAGTGCGTGATATAATTTTCTTCACTTACATTTATTATAGTTTTCAATTTTTTGCAAACTTAAACTCTTAAATTTTAATTTGTTGTGATCTATTTGCCTTATCTTTTTGTTTACAAGAAAAATGTTAGGGTGAAAACTCAAGTTTGGATTTGAAAAAAAAATACCATCCAAATTGGAAATGCACAAATGCTGAGAGAAATAATTCCAAAAATTTTCTGTGATTTTTAAGGATTGTAAACTCTTTTAGTTTTTTATATATTGGATTTTGCAATCATCGAAAGAGGAGGGGCGAGGCATTATTAATTAAGTGTTGACTCCCAAACCATAAGTCATTTCTATGAATTATTATAGCCGTTACACATCATTAATTGATCAAAACATTTACGATGATTTATGATTGTTAGGTCCACTTTTTGTAAAATTGGCCAAAAGTAGGTTGTTATGCTTTGTAAAATATCCCCCAGCATGATAACATGAGAATTTAATTTTTTCTTCTCCTTGAAAGTTTTAGATCATTAGGTCATTTGTATCTTCAACATGTTTCTGTTATGCATATCCACTACATTTAAAACTTGTTAGGATTCAATTAGAAATCTCTTTCTTACAAAATTCCACCAAGCTATTAGGGGTTTTACTAGTGAAATTTCCCTAACATGGATAACAAAACTTTGGTGTTCATTGTTAGTGCGTGAAATAATTTTCTTCACTTGTGTTTATTATAGTTTTCAATTTTTTGCATACATAAACTCTAAAATTTTCATTTTGTTGTGATCTATTTGCCTTTTCTTTTTTAATACGAGAAAAATGGGAGAGTGAAAACTGAAGTTTGGATTTTGAAACAAAACTGAACATCCAAAATGGAAATGCACAAATCCTAAGAGAGATAATTCCAAAAACTATCTGTGATTTTTATGGATTGTAAACTCTTATAGTTTTTTGTATATTGGGTTTACCAATCATCAGAAGAGGGGGGGGGGGGGGGGGGGGGGAGGCATTTTTACCTGAGTGTTGAGTCCCAAACCTTAAGTTATTTCTAACAAAAATTATAGCCGTTAAACTATTAATCATTCAAAACATTTACGATGAACTATGATTGTTAGGTCCATTTTTTGTAAAATAGGCAAAAAGTGGGTTGTTTGGCTCTTGTAAATGTCCCAACGCATCTTCAACATGTTTCAGGCATGCATATCCACCACATTTAAAACATGTTAGGATCAACTAGAAATCTCTTTCTTATAAAATTCCACCAAGCTATTGGAGGTTGTTCTAGTGGAATTTCCCAAACATGGATAACAAAACTTTGGTGTTCATTTATAGTGCATGAAATAATTTTCTTCACTTACATTTATTATAGTTTTCAATTTTTTGCATACATAAACACTAAAATTTTCTTTTTTTTTTGTGATCTATTTACCTTATCTTTTTGTTTACGAGAAAAATGGGAGAGTGAAAACTCAAGTTTGGATTTGAAAAAAATTGAACATCCAAAATGGACATGCACAAATGTAGAGAGTGATTATTCCAAAAAGTATATTTGATTTTTAAGGATTGTAACCTCATTTAGTTTTTTATATATTTGGTTTTCCAATGATCGGAAGAGGGGGGCGAGGCTTTTTTAACTGGGTGTTGATTCCCAAACCATAATTTTTTTCTAACAAAAATTATAGCCGTCACACATCATTAATCAATCAAAACATTTACGATGATCTATGATTGTTGGGTCCACTTTTTGTAAAATTGGAAAAAGAGGGTTGTTTGGCTCTTGTAAATATTCCACCGCATGTTAACTTAAGAATTTAGTTTTTTCTACTCTTTGAAAATTTTGAATCTTTGTGTCATTACCATCTTCAATATGTTTCAGGCATGCATATCCACCACATTTAAAACATGTTAGGATCAATAAGAAATCTCTTTCTTATAAAATTCCTGCATGCTATTGGGGGTTGTACTAGTGGAGTTTCCCAAACATTGATAACAAAAGGGAGAGTGAAATCTCAAGTTTGGATTTGAAAAAAAATTGAACATCCAAAATGGAATTGCACAAATGCTGAGTGAGATAATTCCAAAAAATATCTGTGATTTTTAACTGAGTGTTGACTCCCAAACCATAAGTCAATTTCAATAAAAAGTATAGTTGTTACACATCATTAATCGATAAAAATATTTTCGATGATCAATGATTGTTAGGTCATCATTTTGTAAAATAGGCAAAAAGTGGGTCGTTTGGCTTTGGTAAATATCCCACTGCACGTTAACTTGAGAATTTAATTTTTTCTTCTCCTTGAAATTTTAGGATCATTAGACCATTTGAATCTTCAACATGTTTCAGGCATGCATATCCACCACATTTAAAACATGTTGGGATCAATTAAAAATCTCTTTCTCATAAAATTCCACTACGCTATTAGGGGTTGTTCTAATGGAATTTCCCTAACATGGACAACAAAACTTTGGTGTTCATTTTTTAGTGCGGGAAATAATTTTCTTCACTTAAATTCATTATAGTTTTCAATTTTATGCATACATAAACTCCAACATTTTTATTTTGTTGTGATTTGTTTGCCCTATCTTTTTGTTTACGAGAAAAATGGGAGAGTGAAAACTCAAGTTTGGTTTTGAAAAAAAAATTGAACTACAAAAAAGGAAATGCACAAATGCTGAGAGAGATAATTTCAAAAAGTATCAGTGATTTTTAATGATTGTAAACTCTTTTATTTTATAATATATTGGGTTTCTACAATCAACGGAAGAGGGGGGGGGGGGGGGGGGGGGGGGGGGGGGGGGGGGGGTGGCAAGGCATTTTTTAATTGAGTGTTTACTCCCAAACCATAAGTCATTTCCAATAAAAATTATAGCCATTACACATCATTAATCGATCAAAATATTTATGATGATCTATGATTGTTAGGTCAACTTTTTTAAAAATTGGCAAAAAGTGGATTGTTATGCTCTAGTAAATATCCCGCCGCACGTTAACATGAGAATTTATTTTTTTCTTCTCCTTAAATTTTTTGGATCATTAGGTCATTTGCATCTTCAACATGTTTCAGTTATGCATATCCACCACATTTAAAACATGTTAGAATTCAGTTAGAAATCTCTTTCTTTAAAATTCCACCAAGCTATTCGGGGTTGTACTAGTGAAATTTCCCTAACATAGATATCAAAACTTTTGTGTTCATTGTTTGTGTGTGAAATAATTTTCTTGACTTACATTTATTATATTTTTCAGTTTTTAGCATTCATAAACTGTAAAAATTTTATTTTGTTGTGATCTATTTGCCTTAACGTTTTTATTACGAGAAAAATGGGAGTGTGAAAATTCAAGTTTGGATTTGGAAAAAAATTGAACATCCAAAATGGAAATGCATAAATGCTGAGAGAGATAATTCCAAAAGTATCTATGATATTTAAGGATTTTAAACTCTTTTAGTTTTTTATATATTGGGTTTTGCAATCATCGGAAGAGGGAGGACGAGGCATTTTTAACTAAGTGTTGACTCCCAAACCATAAATCATTTTTAACAAAAATTATAGTTGTTACACATCATTAATCGATTGAAAGATTTACATTGATCTATGATTGTTAGGTCCACTTTTTTTGAAATAGGCAAAAAGTGGGTTGTTTTGCTCTCGTAAATATCCCACCGCTTAACTTGAGAATTTAATTTTTTCTACTCCTTGAAATTTTTGGATCATTAGGTCATTTGTATCTTCAACATGTTTCAGGCATGCATATCCACCACATTTAAAACAAGTTAGGATCAATTAGAATTCTCTTTCTTATAAAATTCCACCAAGCTATTAAGGGTTGTGCTAATGGAATTTCCCAAACATGGAAAACAAAACTTTTGTGTTCATTTTTAGTGCGTGAAATAATTCTCTTCACTTACATTCGTTATAGTTTTCAATTTTTTGCATAAAAAAACTCTAAAATTTTCATTTTGTTGTGATCTATTTTCCTGATCTTTTTGTTTACGAGAAAATGGGAGAGTGAAAGCTCAAGTTTGAATTTGAAAAAAAATTGAACTTCCAAAATGGAAATGCACAAATGCTGATAGTGATAATTCCAAAAGTATCTATGATTTTAAAGGATTGTAAACTCTTTTAGTTTTTTATATATTGGTTTCACAATCATCAGAAGAGGGGGACACGAGGCATTTTTAGCAGAGTGTTGACTCCCAAACCATTAGTCATTTCTAACAAAAATTACAGCCATTACATATCATTAATCGATCAAATCAATTACGATGATCTATGATTGTGAGGTCCTCTTTTTGTAAAATAGGCAAAAAGTGGGTTGTTTGGCTCTGGTAAATATCCCACCGCACGTTAACTTGATAATTTAATTTTTTCTACTTCTTGAAATTTTTGGATCATTTGGTGATTTGAATCTGCAACATGTTTCAGGCATGCATATCGACCACATTAAAAACATGTTAGGATCAATAAGAAATCTTTTTCTTATAAAATTCCACCAAGCTCTTAGGGGTTGTACTATTGCAATTTCCCAAACACGGATAACAAAACTTTGGTGTTCATTTTTAGTGCGTGAAATAATTTTCTTGACTTACATTTATTATAGTTTTCAATTTTTTGCATACATAAACTCTAAAATTTCCATTTGGTTGTGATCTATTTACCTTATCTTTTTGTTTACTAGAAAAATGGGAGAGTGAAAACTCAATTTTGGATTTGAAAAAAAATTGAACTTCCAAAATGGAAATGCACTAATGCTGAGAGAGGTAATTCCAAAAAGAATCAGTGATTTTTAAGGATTTTAAACTCTTTTATTTTATTATATGTTGGGTTTCGCTATCATCGAAAGAGGGGGGAGGGGGGCGATGCATTTTTATCTGAGTGTTGACTCCCAAAGCATAAGTCATTTCTAAAACAAATTATAGCCATTACACATCATTAATTGATCAAAACAATTATGATGATCTATGATTGTAAGGTTTGCTTTTTGTTAAATAGGCAAAAAGTGGGTTGTTTGGCTATGGTAAATATCCTACCACACGTTTACTTGAGAATTAAATTTTTTCTACTCCATGAAATTTTTGGATCATTAGGTCATTTGCATCTTCAACATGTTTCAGGCATGCATATCCACCACATTTAAATCATGTTAGGATCAATTAGAAATCTCTCTCTAATAAAATTCCACCAAACTATTAGGTGTTGTACTAGTGGAATTTCCCAAACATCGGTAATAAAACTTTGGTGTTCATTTTTAGTGCGTGAAATAATGTTCTTCACTTACATTCATTATAGTTTTCAATTTTTTGCATACATAAACTCTAAAATTTTCATTTTATTGTGATCTATTTGCCTTATCTATTTGTTTACGAGAAAAATGGGAGAGTGAAAACTCAAGTTTGGTTTTGAGAAAAAATTGAACTTCAAAAAAGGAAATACACAAATGCCGAGAGAGATAATTTCAAAAAGTATCTGTGATTTTTAAAGATTGTAAACTCTTTTAGTTTATAATATATTGGGTTTTGCAAACATCGGAAAAGGGAGGGGGGCGAGGGATTTTTAGTTGAGTTTTGACTCCCAAACCATAAGTCATCTCTAAGAAAAATCATAATTAATCGATCAAAACATTTATGATTATCTATGATTGTTAGGTCCGCTTTTTGTAAAATTGGCAAAAAGTGGGATATTATGCTCTGGTAAATATCCCGACGCTCATTAACATGAGAATTAAATTTCTTCTACTCCTTGAAATATTTGGATAATTAGGTCATTTGCATCTTCAACATGTTTCAGGCAGGCATATCCCCCACATTTAAACATGTTAGGATTCAGTTAGAATTCTCTTTCTTCTAAAATTCCACCAAGCTATTAGGGGTTGTACTTGTGGAGTTTCCCTAACATGGATAACAAAACTTTAGTGTTCATTATTAGTGCCTGAAATAATTTTCTTCACTTACATTTATTATATTTTTCAATTTTTAGCATTCATAAACTCTAAAATTTTCATTTTGTTGTGATCTATTTGCCTTATATTTTGTTTACGAGAAAAATGGTAGAGTGAAAACTCAAGTTTGGATTTGAAAAAAAATTGAACATCCAAAATGGAAATGCACAATTGCTGGGAGAGATAATTCCAAAAAGTATCTGTGATTTTTAAGGATATTAAACTCTTTTAGTTTTTTATTTATTGGGTTTTGCAATCATGGGAAGAGGGAGGCGAGGCATTTTTAACTGAGTGTTGACTCCCAAGGCAATAGTCATTTCTAACAAAAATTATAGTCGTTATACATCAATAATAATTGAAAATATTTACAATGATCTATGATTTTTTGGTCCATTTCTTGTTAAATAGGCAAAGAGTGGGTTGTTCGGCTCTGGAAAACATCCCACCGCATGTTAACATGAGAATTTAATTTTTTTTACTCGAAATTTTTGGATCATAAGGTCATTTGCATCTTCAACATGTTTCAGGCATACATTTCCACCACATTTAAGACATGTTAGGATCAATTAGAAAGATCTTTCTTATAAAATTCTACCAAGCTATTAGGGGTTGTACTAGTGGAATTTCCCAAACATGGATAGCCAAACTTTGGTGTTCATTTTTAGTGCGTGAAATAATTTTCTTCACTTAAATTTATTATCGTTTTTAATGTTTTGGAAACATCAACTCTAAAATTTTCATTTTGTTGTGATCAATTTACCTTATCTTTTTGTTTACAAGAAAAATGGGAGAGTGAAAACTCAAGTTTGGATTTGAAAAAAAATTGAACATCCAAAATGGAAATGCACAAATGCTGAAAGAGATAATTCCAAATATTGGGTTTTGCAATCATTGGAGGAGGAAAGGAGGGAGGGGCGGGGGGGGGGAGGGGGGGGGGGGGGTGGTGCGAGGCTTTTTTAACTGAGTGTTGACTCCCAAACCATAAGTCATTTCTAAAAACAATTATAGCCATTACACATCATTCATTCATTGATCAAAACATCTACGATGATCTATTATTGTTAATTGTGCTTGTTGTAAAATAGTCAAAAACTGGATTGTTTGGCTCTGGTAAATATCCCACCACACGTACCTTGAGAATTTAATTTTCTCTAATCCTTGAAATTTATGGATCATTAGGTCATTTGCATCTTCAACTGGTTTCAGGCATGCATATCCACCACATTTAAAACAAGTTAGCATCAATTGGAAATCTCTTTCTTATAAAATTCCACCATGCTATTAGGGGTTGTACTTGTGGAATTTCCCAAACATGGATAAAAAAACTTTGGTGTTCATTTTTAGTGCGTGAAATAATTTTCTTCACTTACATCCATTAAATTTTTCAATATTTTTCATACATAAACTCTAAATTTTTAATTTTGTTGTGATCTTTTGGCCTTATCATTTTGTTTACAAGAAAAATGGGAGAGTGAAAACTCAAGTTTGGATTTGAAAAAAAACTGAACATCCAAAATGGAAATGCACATATTTTGAGAGAGATAATTCCAAGAAGTATCTATGATATTTATGGGTTTTAAACTCTTTTGGTTTGTTATATATTGGGTTTTGCAATAATCGGAAGAGTGGAAGGAGCGGGGCAAGTCATTTTTAACTGAGTGTTGATTCCCAAACCATAAGTCATGTCTAACAAAAATTATAGCCATTACACATTTTTAATCGATCAAAACATTTACAATTTTCTATGATTGTTAGGTCCGCTTTTTGTAAAATAGGCAAAAAGTGGGTTGTTTGGCTCTGGTAAATATCTCACCGCACGTTAACTTGAGAATTTAATTTTTTCTACTACTTGAAATTTTTGGTTCATTAGGTCTTTTGCATCTTCAACATGTTTAAGGCATGCATATCCACCACATTCAAAACATCTTAGGATCAATTAGAAATCTCTTTATTATGAAATTCCACCAAGCTATTAGGGGTTGTCCTAGTGGAATTTCCCAAACATGGATACCAAAACATTGGTGTTCATTTTGAGTGTGTGAAATAATTTTCTTGACTTACATTTATTATTGTTTTAAATTTTTTACATACATAAACTCTAAAATTTTCATTTTGTTGTGATCTTTTTGCCTTATGTTTTTGTTTAAGAGAAAAATGGGAGAGATAAAACTCAAGTTTGGATTTGAAAAAAATTGAACAACCAAAATGAAAATGCACAAATGCTGAGAGAGATAATTCGAGATAATTCCAAAATGTATCTGTGATTTTTAAGGATTGAAAAATCTTTTATATTTTTATATATTGGGTTTTGCAATCATCGGAAGAGTGGGAGAGGGGGGGGGGGGGCTTGGTGTTTTCAACTGAGTGGTGACTCCCAAACCATAAGTCATTTCTAACAAAAAATATTGCCGTTACACATCATTAATCAGTCAAAACATTTATGATGATCTATGATTGTTAGGTCCGCTTTTTGAAAAAAGGCAAAAAGTGGGATGTTTGGCTCTAGTACAAATCCCATCATACGTTAACTAGAGAATTTAATTTTTTGTACTCCTTGAATTTTTAGGATCATTAGGTCATTTGCATCTTCAACATGTTTCAGGCATGCATATCCACCACATTTAAAACATGTTAGGATTCAATTGGAAATCACTTTCTTATAAAACTCCACCAAGCTATTAGGGTTTGTACTACTGGAATTTCCCAAATATGGATAACAAAACTTTTATGTTCAATTTTAGTGCATGAAATAATTTTATGCACTTACATTCATTATAGTTTTAAATTTTTTGCATACATAAACTCTAAAATTTTCTTTTTTTGTGATCTATATGCCTTATGTTTTTGTTTACGAGAAAAAGAGGGGTGTGGAAACTCAAGTTTGGATTTGAAAAAAAATTGATCCAAAATAGAAATGCATAAATGGTAAGAGAGATACATCCAAAAAGTATTTGTGATATTAAGGATTCTAAACTATTTTAGTTTTTCATATATTGGGTTTTGCAATCATAAGAAGAGTAGAGGGAGGGGAGGGAGGGGGGGGGGGGGGGGGGGGGGGGGGGGGGGGGGGGTGGGGGCGTTAGGTGTTTTCATCTGAGTGGTGACTCCCAAACCATAAGTCATTTCTAACAAAAATTATTGTCGTTACACATCATTAATCGATCAAAACATTTACGATGATCTATGATTGTTAGGTCCGCTTTTTGAAAAAAAGCAAAAAGTGGGATGTTTGGCTCTAGTACAAATCCCATCGTACGTGAACTAGAGAATTTAATTTTTTTTACTCCTTGAATTTTTAAGATCATTAGGTCATTTGCATCTTCAACATATTTCAGGCATGCATATCCACCACATTTAAAACATGTTAGGATTCAATTGGAAATCACTTTCTTATAAAATTCCACCAAGCTATTAGGGTTTGCACTACTGGAATTTCCCAAATATGGATAACAAAACTTTTATGTTCAATTTTAGTGCATGAAATAATTTTCTGCACTTACATTCATTATAGTTTTCAATTTTTTGCATACATAAACTCTAAAATTTTCTTTTTTTGTGATCTATATACCTTATGTTTTTGTTTATGAGAAAAAGAGGGGTGTGGAAACTCAAGTTTGGATTTGAAAAAAAATTGATCCAAAATAAAAATGCATAAATGGTAAGAGAGATACTTCCAAAAAGTATTTGTGATTATTAAGGATTCTAAACCTTTTAGTTTTTCATATATTGGGTTTTGCAATCATAAGAAGAGTAGAGGGGGGGGGGGAGGCATTTTTAACTGAGTGTTGCCTCCCAAACCATAAGTCCCTTCTAACAAAAATTATAGCCGTTACACATTATTAATCGATCAAAATATTTACGATGATCTATGATTGTTAGGTCTGCTTTTTGTAAAATAGGCAAAAAGTGGTTTGTTTGGCTTTGGTAATTATCTCAACGCATGTTAACTTGAGAATTTAATTTTTTCTACTCCTTGAAATTTTCTGATCAGTAGGTAATTTGCATCTTCAACATGTTTAAGGCATGCATATCCACCACATTAAAACATGGTAGGATCTATTTGAAATCTCTTTCTTATAAAATTCCAGCAAGCTATTAAGGGTTGTACTAGTGGAATTTCCCAAACATGGACAACACAACTTTGGTGTTCATTTTTAGAGCATCTAATAATTTTCTTCACTTAAATTTATTATACTTTTAAATTTTTTGCATACATAAACTTCAAAATTTTCATTTTGTTGTGATCTATTTGCGTTATCTTTTTGTTTGCGAGAAAAATGGGAGAGTGAAAACTCAAGTTCGGATTTGAAAAAAATATAACATCCAAAATGGAAATGCTAAGAGAGATAATTCCAAAACGTATCTGTGATTTTTAAGGACTATAAACTCTTTTAGTTTTTTATATATTGGGTTTTGCTATCATTGAAAGAAGGGGGGGAGGCATTTTTAACAAATTGTTGACTCCCAAACCATATATCATTTCTATCAAACATTATAACCATTACACATCATCAATCGATCAAAACATTTACGATGATCTATGATTGTTAGGTCCGATTTTTTGTAAAATAGCCAAAAAGTGGTTAACTTGAGAATTTAATTTTTTCTACTCGAAATTTTTGGATCATTAGGTCATTTGCATCTTCAACATGTTTTAGGCATGCATATCCACCTCATTAAAATAGGTTAGGATTAATTAGAAATCTCTTTCTTATTAAATTCGACCATACTATTAGGGGTTGTACAAGTGGAATTTCCCAAACATGGATAACAAAACTTTGGTGTTCCTTTTTAGTGCATGAAATAATTTTCTTCACTTACATTCATTATAGTTTTGAATTTTTTGCATACATAAAATCTAAAATTGTTATTTTGTGGTGATCTATTTGCCTTGTCTTTTTGTTTACGAGAAAAATGAGAGAGTTAAAACTCAAGTTTGGATTTGAAAAAAATGGAACATCCAAAATGTAAAATCACAAATTCTGAGAGAGATGATTCCAAAATTATCTGTTATTTTGAAGGATTGTAAACTCTTTTAGTTTTTATATATTGGGTTTTGCAATCATTGGAAGAGGGGAGCGAGGCATTTTTAACTGAGTATTGACTCCCTAACCATAAGTCATTTCTAAAAAAAATTATAGCCATTACACTTCATTAATTGATCAAAACATTTACGATGATCTATGATTTTTAGGGCCGCTCTTTGTAAAATAGGCAAAAAGTGGGTTGTTTGGCTCTGTTAAATATCCATCCACACGTGAACTTGAGAATTTAATTTTTTCACTCCTTGAAATTTTCTGATCATTAGGTCATTTGCTTCTTCAACATGTTTCAGGTATGCATATCCACCACATTTAAAACCTTTTAGGATTCAATTAGAAACTGATTTCTTATAAAATTCCACCAAGCTATTAGGGGTTGTACTTATGAAATTTCGCAAACATGGATAAAAATACTTTGGTAATCATTTTTAGTGTGGGAAATAGTTCTCTTCGCTTAAATTTATTATATTTTTCAATTTTTTGCATACATAAACTTTAACATTTTCATTTTGTTGTGATCTATTTGCCGTATCTTTTTGTTTACGAGAAAAGAGGGAGAGCGAAAATTCAATTTTAGATTTGAAAAAAAATTGAACATCCAAAATGGAAATGCACAATTGCTGAGTGAAATAATTCCAAAAAGTATCTGTGATTTCTAAGGAATGTATACTTTTTTAGTTTTTTATCTATTGGGTTTTGCAATCATCGGAAGAGGGGAGCAAGTCATTTTTAACTGAGTGTTGACTCCCTAACCATGAGTCCTTTCTAAAAAAAAATTAGCCGTTACACATCATTAATTGATTGAAACATTTACGATGATCTATGATTGGTAGGTTCGCTTTTTTCAAATTTCGCAAAAAGTGGGTTATTTGGCTCAGGTAAATATCCCACCGCGGGTTAACTTGAGAATTTAATTTTTTCTACTCCTTGAAATTTTTGGATCATTCGGTCATTTGCATCTTGAACATGTTGAATGCATGCATATCCACCACATTTAAAACATGTTAGGACCAATTAGAAATCTCTTTCTTATAAAATTCTAGCAAGATATTAGGGGTTGTACTAGTGGAATTTTCCAAACATGGATAACAAAACTTTGATGTTCATTTTTAGTGCATGAAATAATTTTCTTCACTTACATTTATTATAGTTTTCAATTTTTTGCATACACAAACTCAAAAAATTTCATTTTGTTGTGATCTATTCGCCTGATCTTTTTGTTTACAAGAAAAATGGGAGAGTGGAAAATCAAATTTGGATTAGAAAAAAAATTGAACATCCAAAATGGAAATGCACAAATGCTGAGAGAGGTAATTCCAAAAAGTATATGTGATTTGTAAGGATTGTAAACTCTTTTAGTTTATTATATATTGGGTTTTGCAATCATCGGAAGAGGGGAGGGAGGGGAGGAGGTATTTTTTATTGAGTGTTGTCTCCCAAACCATATGTCATTTCTAATAAAAATTATAGCCATTAAAAATTGTTAATTGATCAAAATATTTATGATGATTTATGATTGTTAGGTCCACTTTTTGTAAAATAGGCAAAAAGTGGGTTGTTTGGCTCAGGTAAATTTCCCACCGCACCTTAACTTGTGAATTTAATTTTTTCAACTCCTTGAAATTTTTGGATCCTGTTTCAGGCATGAATATCCACCACATTGAAAACATGTTAGGGTCAATTAGAAATCTCTTTCTTCTAAAATTCCAGTAAGCTATAAGGGGTTGTACAAGTGGAATTTCCCAAACAAGGATAACAAAACTTTGGAGTTCATTTTTAGTGCGTGAAATAATTTTCTTCACTTACATTGATTATTGTTTTCAATTTTTTGTATACATAAACTCTAAAATTTTCATTTTTTTGTGATCTATTTTCCTTATCTTTTTGTTTACGAGAAAAAATGGGAGAGTGAAAACTCAGGTTTGGATTTGAAAAAAATTGAACATCCAAAATGGAAAATGCACAAATGCTCAGAGAGATAATTCCAAAAAGTATCTATGATTTTTAAGGATTGTAAACTCTTTTAGTATATTATATATTGGGTTTTGCAATCATCGGAAGAGGGGGGCGAGGCATTTTTAACTGAATGTTGACTACAAAACCATAGGTCGTTTATAAAAAAAATTATTGTCATTACACATCATTAATCGATCAAAACATTTACGATGATTTATGATTTTTAGGTATGCTTTTTGTGAAATAGGCAAAAATTGGGTTCTTTGGCTCTGGTAAATAACCCACCGCACGTTAACTTTAAAATTTAATTTTTTCTACTCCTTGAAAATTTTGGATCATAAGGTCATTTGAATCTTCAACACATTTCTGGCATTCATATCCACCACATTTAAAACATGTTAGGATCAATTAGAAATCTCTTTCTTATAAAATTCCACCAAGAAATTAGGGGTTGTACTAGTGGAATTTCCCAAACATGGATAACAAACCTTTGGTGTTCATTTTTAGTACGTGAAATAATTTTCTTCACTTACAATTATTATAGTTTTAATTTTTTGCATACATAAAGTCTAAAATTTTCATTTTGTTGTGATCTTTTTTCCTTATCTTTTTGTTTACGAGAAAATAGAAGTGTGAAAACTCAATTTTGGATTTGTAAAAAAATTGAACATCCAAAATCGAAATGCACATATGCTGAGAGAGATAATTCCAAAAAGTATCTGTAATTTTTAAGGGTTGTTAATTCTTTTAGTTTTTTATATATTGGGTTTTCCAATCATCGAAAGAGGGGGGACGAGGCATTTTTAACTTAGTGTTGACTCCAAAACCATAAGTCGTTTCTAACTAAAATTATAGTCGATACACTTCATTAATCGATAAAAATATTTATGATGATCGATGATTGTTAGATCTGTTTTTTGTATAATAAGCAAAATGTGGGTTGTTTGGCTCTCGTAAATATCCCACTACATGTTAACTTGAGAATTAATTTTTTTCTACTTCTTGAAATTTTTGGATCATTAGGTCATTTGCATCTTCAACATATTTTAGGCATGCATATCCACCATATTTAAAACATGTTAGGATCAATTAGAAATATCGTTCTTATAAAGTCCCACCAAGTTACTAGGGGTCGTACTAGTGGAATTTCCCAAACAAGGATAACAAAACATTGATGTTCATTTTTAGTGCGTGAATTAATTTTCTTCACTTACATTTAATATTTTTTCAATGTTTTGCATACATAAACTCTAAAACTTTTATTTTTTTGTGATCTATTTTCCTAATCTTTTTGTTTACGAGAAAAATAGGATAGTGAAAAGTCAGGTTTAGATTTGAAAAAAATTGAACATACAAAAAGGAAATGCACAAATACTGAGAGAGGTAATTCCAAAAAGTATATGTGATTTTTAAGGGTTGTAAACTCTTTTATTTTTTTATATATTGGGTTTTGCAATCATCTGAAGAGGAGAGGGGGGGGGAGGGGGGGGGGGATGTTTTTTTTATTGAGTGTTGTCTCCCAAACCATATGTCATTTCTAATAAAAATTATAGCCATTACACATTGTTAATCGATCAAAATATTTACGATGATTTATGATTGTTAGGTCCGCTTTTTGTAAAATAGGCAAAAAGTGGGTTGTTTGGCTCAGGTAAATTTCCCACCGCACCTTAACTTGTGAATTTAATTTTTTCAACTCCTTGAAATTTTTAGATCCTGTTTCAGGCATGAATATCCACCACATTGAAAACATGTTAGGATCAATTAGAAATCTCTTTCGTCTAAAACTCCAGTATGCTATAAGGGGTTGTACAAGTGGAATTTCCCAAACAAGGATAACAAAACTTTGGAGATCATTTTTAGTGCGTGAAATAATTTTATTCACTTATATTGATTATTGTTTTCAATTTTTTGTATACATAAACTCTAAAATTTTTATTTTTTTGTGATCTATTTTCCTTATCTTTTGTTTACGAGAAAAATGGGAGAGTGAAAACTCAGGTTTAGATTTGAAAAAAAATTGAACATCCAAAATGGAAAATGCACAAATGCTCAGAGAGATAATTCCAAAAAGTATCTATGATTTTTAAGGATTTTGAACTCTTTTAGTATATTATATATTGGGTTTTGCAATCATCGGAAGAGGGGGGCGAGGCATTTTTAACTGAATGTTGACTCCCAAACCATAAGTCGTTTATAAAAAAATTATTGTCGTTACACATCATTAATCGATCAAAACATTTACGATGATTTATGATTGTTTTGTATGCTTTTTGTGAAATAGGAAAAAATTGGGTTCTTTGGCTTTGGTAAATAACCCACCGCACGTTTAGGGGTTGTACAAGTGGAATTTCCCAAACAAGGATAACAAAACTTTGGTGTTCATTTTTAGTGGGTGAAATAATTTTCTTCACTTACATTTATTGTAGTTTTCAATTTTTTGCATAAATAAACTCTAAAATTTTTATTTTGTTGTGTTTGATTTGCCTTATCTTTTTATTTACAAGAAAAATGGTAGAGTGAAAACTCGAGGTTGGATTTGAAAAAAAATTGAACATCCAAAATGGAAATGCACAAATCCTGAGAGAGATAATTTCAAAATCCATCTGTGATTTTTATGGATTGTAAACTCTTTTAGTTTTTTATATATTGGGTTTTGCAATCATCGAAAGAGGGATCGATGCATTTTAACTAAGTGTTGACTCCCTATCCATAAGTCATTTCTAACAAAAGTTATAGCTGTTACACATCATTAATCAATCAAAATATTTACAATGATCTATGATTGTTAGGTCCGCGTTTTGTAAAATAGGCAAAAAGTGGGTTGGCTCAGGTAAATATCCCACTGCATGTTAACTTGAGAGTTTAATTTTTTGTACTTGTACAAATTTTTGGATCATTAGGTCATTTGCATCATCGACTTGTTTCAAGCATGCATATCCACCACATTTAAAACATGTTAGGATTAAAAATAAATTTCATTCCTATAAAATTCGACCATGCTATTAGCAGTTGTACTACTGGAATTTCCCAAACAGGGATAACAAAACTTTGGTGTTCATTTTTAGTGCGTGAAATAAATTTCATCACTTACATTTATTATAGTTTTCAATTTTTTGCAATCATAAACTCAAAAAATTTTCATTTTTTTGTGATCTATTCGTCTTATCTTTTTATTTTCGAGAAAAATGGGAGTTCATTTTTAGTGCGTGAAATAAATTTCATCACTTACATTTATTATAGTTTTCAATTTTTTGCAATCATAAACTCAAAAAATTTTCATTTTTTTGTGATCTATTCGTCTTATCTTTTTATTTTCGAGAAAAATGGGAGTGTGAAAACTCAAGTTTGGATTTGAAAAAAAATTTAACATCCAAAATAGTAATGCACAAATGCTGAGAGCGATAATTCCAAAAAGTATCTGTGATTTTTAAGGAAAGTAAACTTTTTTACTTTTTTATATATTGGGTTTTGCAATCATCAGAAGAGGGGGGCGAGGCATTTTTAACTCAGTGTTGACTCCCTAACCATAAGTCATTTCTAACAAAAATTTTAGCCATTACACATCATTAATCGATCAAAACATTTATGATAATCTATGATTATTAGGTCCGCTTTTTGTAAAATAGGCAAAAAATGGGTTGTTTGGCTCAGGTAAATATCCCACCCCGCGTTAAATTCAGAATTTAATTTTTTCTACTCCAAATTTTTGGATCATTAGGTCATTTGCATCTTCAACATGTTTGGCATGCATATCCACCACATTTAAAACTTGTTAGGATCAATTAGAAATTTCTTTCTTGTAAAATTCCACCAAGCTATTAGGGGTTGTCCTAGTGGAATTTCCCAAACATGGATAACAAAACTTTGGTGTTCATTTTTAGTGCGTGAAATAATTTTCCTCACTTACATTTATTATAGTTTTCAATTTTTTTCATGCATAAACTCTAAAATTTTCACTTTGTTGTGATCTATTTGCCATATCCCTTTGTTTACGAGAAAAATGGGAGAGTGAAAACTCATGTTTGGATTTCAAAAAAAATTGAACACCCAAAATAGAAATGCACAAATGCTCAGAGAGATAATTCCAAAAAGTATGTGTGATTTTTTAGGATTGTAAACTCTTTTAGTTTTTTAAATATTGGGTTTTGCAATCATCGGAAGAGGGGGGCGAGCCATTTTTAACAAACAGTTGACTCCCTAACCATAAGTCATTTCTATAAAAAACTATAGCCATTACACGTCGTGAATCGATCAAATCATTTATGATAATCTATGTTTGTAAGGTCCGCTTTTTGTAAAATGCGAAAAAGTGGGTTGTTTGGCTGAAGTAAATATTCCACAACACGTTAAATTCAGAATTTAATTTATTCTACTCCTTCAAATTTTAGGATCATTAGGTCATTTGCAACTTCAACAAGTTTCAGGCATGTATATCCACCACATTTAAAATATGTTAGGATCAATTAGAAATCTCTTGCTTATAAAGTTCCACCACGTTATTAGGGGTTGTACTAGTGGAATTTCCCAAACATTGATAAAAAAACTTTGGTGTTCATTTTTAGTGGGTGAAATAATTGTCTTCACTTTCATTTATTATTGTTTTCAATTTTTTGCAAACATAAAATCTAAAATTTTCATTATGTTGTGATCTATTTTCCTTATCTTTTTGTTTTAGGGAAAAATGGGAGAGAGAAAACTCAAGTTTGGATTTGAAAAAAAAATTGAATATCCAAAATGGAAATGCACAAATGATGAGAGAGATAATTCTGAAAAGTATCTGTGATTTTAAGGATTTTAAACTATTTTAGTTTTTTATATATTGGGTTTTGCAATCTTCAGAAGAGGGAGGTGAGACATTTTTAACGGAGTACTGACTCCCAAACCATAAGTCATTTCTAACAAAAATTATAGCCGTTACACATCATTAATCAATCAAAACATTTACGATAATCTATGATTGTTAGATCCACTTTTTGTAAAATAGGCAAAAAGTGGGTTGTTTGGCTCTGGTACATAGCCCACCGCACGTTAACTTGAGAATTTATGTTTTTCTACTCGAAAATTTTGGATCATTAGGTCGTTTGCATCCTCAACATGTTTCAGGCATGCATTTCCACCACATTTAAAACATGTTAGGATAAATTAGAAATCTTTTTATTTAAAAATTCCACCAAACAATTAGGGGTTGTACTAGTGGAGTTTTCCAAACATGGATAACAAAACTTTGGTGTTCATTTTTAGTGCGTGTAATAATTTTCTTCACTTACATTTGTTTTAGTTTTTAATTTTTTGCATACATAAACTCTAAAATTTTCATTTTGTTGTGATCTATTTGCCTGGACTTTTTGTTAACGAGAAAAATTGGAGAGTGAAAACTCAAGTTTGGATTAGAAAAAAAATTGAACATCCAAAATGAAAATGCACAAATGCTGAGAGAGAGATAATTCCAAAAAGTATTTGTGATTTTAAAGGGTTGTAAACTTATAGTTCTTTCTATATTGGGTTTTGCAATCATCGGAAGAAGGGGGGCAAGCCTTTTTTAACTAAGTGTTGACTCCTAAACCGTAAGTCATTTCTAATAAAAAGTATAGCTGTTTCACATCATTAATCGATCAAAACATTTACGATGATATATGATTGTTAGGTTGGATTTTTGTAAAATAGGCAAAAAGTGGGTTGTTTGGCTCTGGTAATATCCCACCGCAAGTTAACTTGAGAATTTAACTTTTTCTACTTCTTGAAATTTTTGTATCATTAGGTCATTTGCATCTTCAACATGTTTCAGGCATGCATATCCACCACATTTAAAACATGTTAGGATCAATTAGAAATCTCTTTCTTATAAAGTTCCACCAAGTTACTAGAGGTTGTACTAGTGGAATTTCCCAAAAAAGGATAACAAAACTTTGGTGTTCATTTTTAGTGCGTGAAATAATTTTCTTCACTTAAATTTATTATAGTTTTCAATTTTTGCATACATAAACTCTAAAATTTTCATTTTGTTGTGATCTATTTGCCTAATCTTTTTCTTTACTAGAAAACTCAAGTTTTGATTTGAAAAAAAATAGAACATACAAAATAGAAATGGACAAATGCTGATAGAGAAAATTCCAAAATGTATCTGTTATTTTTAAGGGTTGTAAACTCTTTTAGTTTTTTATGTATTGGGTTTTGCAATCATCAGAAAATGTGGGGGGGGGGGGGGGGGGGGGGGGGGGAAATTATCGTCGTTACACATCATTAATTGATCAAAAAATTTACGATGATCTATGATTGTTAGGTCCGCTTTTTGTAAAATCGGCAAAAAATGGGTACTTTGGATCTGGTTATTATCCCACCACACGTTAACTTGAGAATTTAATTTTTCTACTCCTTTAAATATTTGGATCATTAGGTCATTTTCATCTTCAACATGTTTCAGCCATGCATATCCACTACATTTAAAACATGGTAGGATCAATTAGAAATCTCTTTCCTATAAAATTCCACCAAGCTATTAGGGGATGTATAAGTGGAATTTCCCTAACAGGGATAACAAAACTTTGGTGTTCATTTTTAGTGTGTAAAATAATTTTCCTCACTTAAATTCATTATAGTTTTCAATTTTTTGCATTCATAAACTCTAAAAATTTCATTTTGTTGTGATATATTTGCCTTATCTTTTTGTTTACGAGAAAAATAGGAAATTGAAAACTCTTGTTTGGATTTGAAAAAAAATTGAACATCAAAAATGGAAATGCACAAATGCTGAGAGAGATAATTCCAAAAATTATATGCGATTTTCAAGGGTTGTAAAATTTTAGTTTTTTATATATTGGGTTTTGTAATCATCGGAAGAGGGGGGCCAGACAATTTTAACTGTGTGTTGACTCCCTAACCATAAGTCTTTTCTAACAAAAATTATAGCCGTTACACATCATTAATCGATCAAAACATTTATGATGATCTACGATTGTTAGGCCCGCTTTTTGTAAAATAGGCAAAAAGTTGGTTGCTTGACTCATGTAAATATCCCACAACACGTTAAATTGTGAATTTAATTTATTCTACTCCTTGAAATTTTTGGATCATTAGGTCATTTGCATCTTGAACATGTTTCAGGCATTCATATCCACCACATTTAAAACATGTTAGGATGAATTAGAAATTTCTGTCTTATAAAATTCCACCAAGCTTTGAGGGGTTGTACTAGTGGAACTTCCCAAACATGGGTAACAAAACTTTGGTGTTCATTTTTAGTGCGTGAAATAATTTGATTCACTTACATTTATTATAGTTTTCAATATTTTGCATACATAAACTCTAAAATTTTCTTTTTGTTGTGATCTATTTGCCTTATCTTTTTGTTTACGAGAAAAAATGGGAGAGTGAAAACTCAAGTTTGGATTTAAAAAAAAATTGAACATCCAAAATGGAAACGCACAAACGCTGAGAGAGATAATTCCAAAAAGTATCTGCGATTTTTTAGGAATGTAAACTCTTTTACTTTTTTATATATTGGATTTTGCAATAATCGGAAGAGGGGGGCGAGGCATTTTTAACTGAATGTTCACTCTTTAACTATAAGTCATTTCTAACCAAAATTATAGCTGTTACACGTCATCAATCAATCAAAACATTTATGATGAGCTATGATTGTTAGGTCCGATTTTGTTAAAATGGCCAAAAGAGCGTTGTTTGGCTCACATAAATATCCCACATCACGTTAAATTGTGAATTTATTTTATTCTACTCAAAAATTTTGGATGATTAGGTCATTTTCATCTTCAACATGTTTTAAGCATGCATATCCACCACATTTAAAACATGTTAGGATCAATTAGAAATCTCTTACTTATAAAGTTCCAACAAGTTATTAGGGGTTGTACTTGTGGAGTTTCCCAAACATGGATAACAAAACTTTGGTGTTCATTTTTAGAGCGTGAAATAATTTTCTTCACTTACTTTTACTATATTTTTCAATTTTTTTCATACAAAAACTCTAAAATTTTCACTTTGTTGTGATCTATTTGCCATATCGTTTTAATTACTAGAAAAATGGGAGTGTGAAAACTCAAGTTTGGATTTGAAAAAAATTGAACATCCAAAATGGAAATGCACAAATGCTGAGAGAGATAATTCCAAAAAGTATTTGTGATTTTTGAGGAATTTAAACTATTTTAGTTTTTTATATATTGGGTTTTCCAATCATCAGAAGAGGGGGGTGAGACATTTTTAACTGAGTGCTGACTACCAAACCATAAGTCATTTCTAACAAAAATTATAGTTGTTACACATTATTAATTGATCAAAACATTTACGATGATCAATGATTGTTAAGTCCACTTTTTGTAAAATCGGCAAAACATGGGTTGTTTGGCTCTTGTAAATATCCCACTGCACGTTAACTTGAGAATTTAATTTTTTCTACTCCTTGAAATTTTTAGATTATTAGGTCATTTTCATATTCAACATGTTTAAGGAATGCATATCCACCACATTTAAAACATGGTAGGATCAATTAGAAATCTCTTTCTTATAAAATTCCACCAAGCTATTAGCAGTTGTACTGGAAGAATTTCCCAAACGTGGATAAAAAAACTTTGGTGTTCATTTTTAGTGCGTGTAATAATTTTCATCGCTTACATTTATAATAGTTTTCAACTTTTTGCATAAATAAACTCTATAATTTTCATTTTGTTGTGATCAATTTGCCTTGCCTTTGTATTTACGAGAAAAATGGGAGAGTGAAAACTCAAGTTTGGATTTGAAAAAAAATTGATCCAAAATGGAAATACACAAATGTTGAGAGAGATAATTCAAAAAAGTATCTATGATTTTTAAGGATTGTAAACTCTTTAGGTTTCTTATATATTGGGTTTTGCAATCATCGGAAGAGGGGGTGCGACATTTTTAATTGACTCCCTAACCGTAAGTCATTTCTAAAAAACATTATAGCCATTTCACATCATTAATCGATCAAAACATTTACAATGATTTATGATATTTAGGTCCGCTTTTTGTAAAATCGGCAAAACATGGGGTGTTTGGCTCTGGTAAATATCCCACCACACGTTAACTTGAGCATTTAATATTTTCTACTCCTTGAAATTTTTTGATCATTAGGTCATTTGCATCTTCAACATGTTTTAGGCAAGCATATCCACCACATTTAAAATATGTTAGGATCAATTAAAAATTTCTTTCTTATGAAATTCCACCTATCCATTAGGGGTTGTACTAGTGGAATTTTCCAAACAATGGATAACAAAACTTTGGTGTTCATTTTTTGTGAGTGAAATAATTTTGCTTCACTTACATTTAATATAGTAATAAATTTTTTGCATAAATAAACTCTAAAATTTTCATTTTGTCATAATCTATTTGCCTTATCTTTTTGTTTATGAGAAAAATGGGAGAGTGAAATCTCAGGTTTGGATTTGAAAATAAATTGAACATCCAAAATGGAAACACACAAATTCTGAGATAGATAATTGCTAAAAGTATCCATGATTTTTACGGATTGTAAACTCTTTCAGTTTTTTAAATATTGGGTGTTGCAATCATGAGTAGTGGCGGGAGAGGCATTTTTAACTAAGTGTTGACTCCCAAACTATAAGTAATTTCTAAAAAAAATTATAGCCGTTACAAATCATTAATCGATCAAAACATTTACGATGGTCTATGATTGTTAGGTCCGCTTTTTTTTAAAATAGGCAAAAAATGGGTTGTTTGGTTCTGGTAAATATCCCATCGCACGCTAACTTAAGAATTTAATTTTTCCACTCCAAATTTTTTGATCATTAGGTCATTTGCATCTTCAACATGGTTCAGGCATGCATATCCACCACATTAAAAATATGTTAGGATCAATTATAAATCTCTTTCTTATAAAGTTCCACCAAGTTATTAGCGGTTGTACTAGTGGAATTTCTCAAACATGGATAACGAAACTTTGGTGTTCATTTTTAGTGCGTGAAATAATTTTTGTCACTTACATTTATTATAGTTTTATAATTTTTGCATACATAAACTCAAAAATTTTCATTTTGTTGTGATCTATTTTCCTCATTTTTTTGTTTACAAGAAAAATAGGATAGTGAAAACTCAAGTTTGGATTTGAAAAAAAATTGAACATACAAAATGGAAATACACAAATGCTGAGAGAGAAAATTCCAAAAAGTATCTGTGATTTTTAAGGGTTGTAAACTCTTTTAGCTTTTGATATATTGGGTTTTTCAATCATCGGAAGAGGGGGATCAATCATCGGAAGAGGGGGGGTGGCATTTTTAACTGAGTGTTGTCTCCCAAACCATAAGTCATTTCTAACAAAAATTATAGCCGTTACACTTCATTAATCGATCAAAACATTTTCGATGATCTATGATAGTTAGGTCTGCTTTTTGTAAAATCAGCAAAAAGTGTGTTGTTTTGCTCTGGTAAATATCCCACCGCATGTTAACTTGAGAATTTTATTTTTTCTACTCCTTGAAATTTTTGGATCATTAGGTCATTTGCATCTTCAACATGTTTCAAGCATGCATATCCACTACATTTAAAACATGACCGGATCAATTAGAAATCTCTTTCTAATAAAATTCCACCAAGCTATTAGGGGTTGTACTAGTAGAATTTCCCAAACATGGATAACAAAACTTTGGTGTTCATTTTTTGTGCGTGAAATATTTTTCTTCACTTACATTTATTATTGTTTTCAATTAAATAAACTCTATAATTTTCATTTTTTTGTAATCAATTTTCCTTCTCTTTTTATTTTCGAGAAAAATGGGAGAGTGAAAAGTGAAGTTTGGATTTGAATAAAAATTGAACATCCAAAATGGAAATACACAAATGCTGAGAGAGAAAATTCCAAAAAGTATATGTGATTTTTCCGGATTGTAAACTCTTTTAGTTTTTTATTTATTGGGTTTTGGAATCAACGGAAGAGGAGGGAGGGGAGGGGGGGGGGGGGGGGGGGGGGGGGGTGGGGGGCGTTTGGCGGGGTTTCAGGCATTTTTAACTGAGTGTTGACACCCTAACACTAAGTCATTTCTAACAAAAATTATAGGTGTTACACATCATTAATCGATCGAAACATTTACGATGGTCAATGATTGTTAGGTCTGCTTGTTGTAAAATAGGCAAAAAGTAGGTTGTTTGACTCTGGTGAATATCCCACCGCTCGTCAACTTGTTTCAGGCATGTATATCCACCACATTTAAAATATGTCAGGATGAATTCAAAATTTCTTTCTTATAAATTTCCACCAAGCTATGAGGGGTTGTACTAGTGGAATTTCCCAAACATGGGTACAAAACTCTGGTGTTCTTTTTTAGTGCGTGAACTAATTTTCTTCACTTACATTTATTATAGTTTTCAATTTTTGCATACATAAACTCTAAAATTTTCATTTTGTTGTGATCTATTTGGCTTATCTTTTTGTGTGAGGTTAAAATGGGAAAGTAAAAACTGTAGTTTGGATTTGAAAAAAAAGTGAACATCCAAAATGGAAATGCTCAAATTCTGAGAGAGATAATTCCAAAAAGAATCTGCGTTTTTTAAGGATTTTAAACTATTTTAGTTTTTTATATATTGGGTTTTGCAATCATAAAAAAAGGGAGGGGTTAGAGAGGGAGGGGGGGGGGGGGGGGGGGGGGGGGGGGGGGGGGGGGGGGTGAAACTTTTTTAACTAAGTGCTGACTCCCAGACCATAGGTCATTTCTAAAAAATATTACGGTCGTTACAGATCATTTTAACTAAGTGTTGACTCCCAGACCATAAGTCATTTCTAAAAAAAAATTTTGTCATTATAGATCATTAATTGATCAAAACATTTACGATGATCTATGATTGTTAGGTTCGCTTTTTGTCAAATCGGCAAAACATGGGTTATTTGGGTCTGGTAAATATCCCACCGCACGTTAACTTGAGAATTTAATTTTTTCTACTATAATTTTTGGATCATTAGGTCATTTGCATATTTTTGTTTTCGAGAAAAATGGGAGAGTCAAAACTCAAGTTTGGATTTGAAATAAAATTGAACATCCAAAATTGAAATGCACAAATGCTGAGACAAATAATTCAAAAAAGTATATGTGATTTTTTAGGAATGTAAACTTTTTTAGTTTTTTATATTTTTGGTTTTGCAATAATCGGAAGAAGGGGGCGAAGCATTTTTAACTGAATGTTGACTCTTTAACCATAAGTCATTTCTAATAAAAATTATAGCCGTTACATGTCATGAATTGATCAAAACATTTATGATGAGCTATGATTGTTAGGTCCGCTTTTTGTAAAATTACAAAAAAGTGGGTTGTTTGGCTTAGGTAAATATCCCCCAACACGTAAAAATTATGAATTTATTTTATTCTACTCCTTGAAATTTTTGGATCATTAGGTCATTTGCATCTTCAACATGTTTTCGGCATGCATATCCACCACATTTAAAACATGTTAGGATCAATTAGAAATCTCTTTCTTATAAAATTCCACAAAGCTATTAGGCATTGTACTAGTGGAATTTCCCAAACATGGATAACAAAACTTTGGTGTTCATTTTTAGAGCGTGAAATAATTTTCTTCACTCACTTTTATTATAGTTTTCAATTTTTTGCATACATAAACTCTAAAATTTTCACTTTGTTGTGATTATTTGCCTTATCGTTTTATTTACGAGAAAAATGGGAGAGTGAAATCTCTAGTTTGGATTTTAAAAAAAATTGAACGTCCAAAAAGGAAATGCACAATTACTGAGAGACATAATTCCAAAAAGTAGCTATGATTTTTTAGGAATTTAAACTCATTTAGTTTTTATATATTGGGCTTTGCAATCATCAGAAGAGGGGGGCGAGGCATTTTTAACTAAGTGTTGACTCCCTAACCATAAGTCATTTCTAACAAAAATTGTAGCCGTTACACGTCATGAATCAATCAAAACATTTACGATAATCATTGATTTTTAGGTCCGCTTTTTAGAAAATGGCAAAAAGTGGGTTGTTGGGCTCAGGTAAATATCCCACTACACATTAAATTGAGAATTTAATTTATTCTACTCGAAATTTTTGGATCATTAGGTCATATGCATCTTCAACATTGTTCAGGCATGCATATCCACCACATTTAAAACATATTAGGATCAATTATAAATTTCTTTCTTTTAAAGTTCCACCACGTTATTAGGGGTTGAACTAGTGAAATTTCCCAAACATGGATAACAAAATTTTGGTGTTCATTTTTAGTGCGTGAAATAATTGTCTTCAATTACATTTATTATTGTTTTCAATTTTTTTCATACATAAACTCTAAAATTTTCATTTTGTTGTGATGTATTTGCCTTATCTTTTTGTGTGAGGGAAAAAAGGGAGAGTGAAAACTCAAGTTTGGATTTGAAAAAAAATTGAACATAAAAAATGGATATGCCGAATGCTGAGAGAGATAATTCCAAAAATTATTTGTCATTTTTTAGGATTTTAAACTATTTTAGGTTTTTATATATTTGGTTTTGTAATCATCAGAAGAGGGTGGGTGAGACATTTTTAACTGAGTGCTGACACCAAAACCATAAGTCATTTCTAAAAAAAAATTATAGCCATTACACATCATTAATCAATCAAAAAATTTTCGATGATCTATGATTGTTAGGTCCGCTTTTTGTAAAATCGGCAAAATGTGGGTTGTTTGGCTCTGGTAAATATCCCACCACACGTGAACTTGAGAATTTAATTTTTCTACTCTTTCAAATTTTTGTAACATTAGGTCATTTGCATCTTCACCATATTTCAAGCATGCATATCCACCACATTTAAAACACGGTAGGATCAATTAGAAATCTCTTTATAAAATTCCACCAAGCAATTAGCGGTTGTACTAGTGAATTTCCCGAACATGGATAACCAAACTTTGGTGTTCATTTTTAGTGCGTGTAATAATTTTATTCACTCACATTTATTATAGTTTTCAATTTTTTGCATTAATAAACTCTAAAATTTTCATTTTGTTGTGATCAATTTGCCTTGTCTCTTTGTATTTACGAGAAAAATGGAAGAGAGAAAACACAAGTTTGGATTTGAAAAAAAATTGAACATCCAAAATGGAAATACACAAATTCTAAGAGAGATACTTCCAAAAAGTAACTGTGACTTTTAAGGATTTTAAACTCTTTAAGTTTTTATATATTTGGTATTGCAGTCATCGGAAGAGGGGGCGAGGCATTTTTAATTGACTCCCTAACAATAAGTCATTTCTAACAAAAATTATAGTCGTTACACATCATTAATCGATCAAAACATTTACGATGATCTATGATTGGTAGGTCAGCTTTTTGTAAAATCGGCAAAAAGAGGATGTTTGACTCTGGTAAATATCCCACCGCACGTTAACTTGAGAGTTTAATTTTTTCTACTCGAATTTTTTGGATCATTAGGTCATTTGCATCTTCAACATGTTTCAGGCATGCATATCCACCACATTTAAAACATGTTAGGATCAATTAGAAATTTCTTTCTTATGAAATTCCACCAAGCCAGTAGGGATTGTACTTGTCAAATTTACCAAACATGGATAACAAAACATTGGTGTTCATTTTTAGTGCATGAAATAATTTTCTTCACGTACATTTATTATAGTTTTCAATTTTTGGCATACGTAAACTCTAAAATTTTCATTTTGTTGTGATCTATTTGGCTTATCTTTTTGTTTACAAGAAAAATGCGAGAGTGAAAACTCTAGTTTGGATTTGAAAAAAAATTGAACATCCAAAATGGAAATGCAAAAATGCTGAGAAAGATATATCCAAAAGGTGTATGTGATTTTTTAAGAATGTAAACTCTTTTAGTTTTTATATATTGTGTTTTGCAATCATCGGAAGAGGGGGGCGAGGCATTTTCAACTGAACGTTGACTCCCTAACCATAAGTCATTTATAACAAGAATTATAGCAGTTACACGTCATCAATCGATCATAACATTTATGATGATCAATGATTGTTAGGTCCGATTTTTGTAAAATGGCAAAAAGTGGGTTGTTTGGTGCAGGTAAATATCCTACTGCACGTTAAATTGTGAATTTAATTTATTCTACTCTTTGAAATTTTTGGATCATTAGGTCATTTGCATCTTCAACATGTTTTAGGCATGCGTATCCACCACATTTAAAACATGTTAGGATCAATTAGAAATCTCTTTCTTATAAAGGTCCGCCAAGTTATTAGGGGTTGTACTAGTGGAATTTCCCAAACATGGATAACAAATCTTTGGTGTTCATATTTAGTGCGTGAAATAATTGTCTTCACTTACATTTATTGTACTTTTCAATTTTTTGCATACATAAACTCTAAAATTTTAGTTTTGTTGTGATCTATTTGCCTTTCTTTTTGTTTTATGGAAAAAAGGGAGAGAGAACACTCAAGTTTGGGTTTGAAAAAAAAATTGAACATCCATAATGGAAATGCAGAAATGCTGACAGAGATAATTCCTAACATTATCTGTCATTTTTAAGGATTTTAAACTTTTTTAGTTTTTTTTATATTGGGTTTAGCAATCATTGGAAGAGAGGGGATGAGACATTTTTAATTGAGTGTTGACTCCAAAACTATAAGTCATTTCTAACAAAAATTTTTGCCGTCACACAACATTAATCGATCAAAATATTTACGATAATCTATGATTTTTTGGTCCACTTTTTGTAAAATAGGCAAAAAGTGGGTTGTTTAGCTCTGGTAAATATTCAACCGCATGTTAACTTGAGAATTTAATTTTTTCTACTCCTTGTAATTTTTGGATCATTAGGTTATTTGCATCTTCAACATGTTTCAGGCATGCAAATCCACCACATTTAAAACATGTTAGGATCAATTAGAAATCTCTTTCTTATAAAATTCCACCAAGCTATTAGGGGTTGTAGTAGTGGAATTTCCAAAACATGGATAACAAAACATTGGTGTTCAATTTTAGTGCGTAAAATCATTTTCTTCACTTATATTTATTTTATTTTTCAATTTTTTGCATACATAAAGTCTAAAATTTTCATTTTGTTGTGATCAATTTGCCTTATCTTTTTATTTACGAGAAAAATGGGAGAGTAAAATTAAAAATGCACAAATGTCTATGATTTTTAAGGATTGTAAACTCATTTAATTTTTTTATATATCGGGTTTTGCAATCATCGGAAGAGGGGGGTTGCATCTTCAACATGTATTAGGCCTGCATATCCACCTTATTTAAAACATGTTAGGATCAATTAGAAATTTCTTTCTTATAAAATCCCACCAATCTATTAGCGGTTGTACTAGTGTAATTTCCCAAACATGGATAACAAAACTTTGGTGTTCATTTTTAGTGCGTGAAATAATTTTCTTCACTTACATTTATTATATTTTTCTATTTTTAGCACAGATAAACTCTAAAATTTTCATTTTGTTGTGATCTATTTGCCTTATCTTTTTTGTTTATGATAAAAATGGGAGAGTGAAAACTCAAGTTTGGATTTGATAAAAAAATTGAACATCCAAAATGGAAATGGACAAATTCTGAGAGAGATAATTCCAAAAAGTATCAGTGATTTTTTGGAATGTAAACTCTTTTAGTTTTTTATAGATAGGGTTTTGGAATAATCGGAAGAGGGGGCGATGCATTTTTAACTGAATGTTGACTCTTTAACCATAAGCCATTTCTAACAAAAATTATAGCCGTTAGATGTCATGATTCGATCAAAACATTTATGATGAGCTATGATTGTTAGGTCAGCTTTTTGTAAAATGGCAAAAAGTGGGTTGTTTGGCACAGGTAAATATCCCACAACATGTTAAATTGAAAATTTAATTTATTCTACTCCTTGAAATTTTTGGATCATTAGGTCATTTGCATCTTCAACATGATTTAGGCATGCATATCCACCACATTTAAAACATGTTAGAATCAATTTGAAATCTCTTTCTTATAAAATTCCACCAAGCTATTAGGGGTTATACTAGTGGAATTTCCCAAACATAGATAACAAAACTTTGGTGTTCATTTTTAGAGCGTGAAATAATTTTCTTCACTTACTTTTATTAAAGTTTTCAATTTTTTTACATACATAAACTCTAAAATTTTCATTTTGTTGTGATCTATTTGCCTTATCATTTTATTTACGAGAAAAATGGGAGAGTGAAAACTCAAGTTCGGATTTGAAAAAAAATTGAACATCCAAAATGGAAATGCACGAATTCTGAGAGTGGTAATTCCAAAAAGTATCTGTGATTTTTTAGGAATGTAAAGTCTTTTAATTTTTTATATATTGGGTTTAGCAATCATCGGAAGAGGGGGGAGAAGCATTTTTATTTGAGTGTACACTCCCTAACCATAAGTCATTTCTAACAAAAAACTATAGCCGTTACCCGTCATGAATCGATCAAAACATCTATGATGATCAATGAGTTTTAGGTCCGCTTTTTGTAAAACTAGCAAAATGAGGGTTGTTTAATATCCCACCACACGTTAACTTGAGAATTTAATTTTTTCTTCTTGAAATTTTTGGATCCTTAGGTCAATTGCATCTTCAACATGTTTCAGGCATGCATATCCACCACATTTAAAACATGGAAGGATCAATTAGAAATGTCTTTCTTAAAAACTTCCACCATGCTATTAGCGGTTGTACAAGTGGAATTTCCCAAACATGGATAACAAAACCTTGGTGTTCATTTTTAGTGCGTGTAATAATTTTCAACACTTATATTATTATAGTTTTCAATTTTTTGCATGAAGAAACTCTAAAATTTTCATTTTGTCGTGATTAATTTGCCTTGTCTTTTTGTTTAAGAGAAAAATGGGAGAGTGAAAACTCAAGTTTGGATTTAAAAAAAAATTGAACATCTAAAATGGAAATACATAAATGCTGAGAGAGATAATTCAAAAAAGTATATGTGATTTTTAAGGATTGTAAACTCTTTTAGTTTTTTATATATTGGGTTTTTCAATCATCATAAGACGGGGGCGAGGAATTTTTAATTGACTCCCTAACCATAGGTCATTTCTAAGAGAAATTATAGCCGTTACACATCATTAATCGATCAAAACATTTACGATGATCTATGATTGTTAGGTCAGCTTTTTGTAAAATAGGCAAAAAGTGGGTTGTTTGACTCTTGTAAACATCCCACCGCACGTTAAATTAAGAGTTTAATTTTTTCTACTCCTTGAAATTTTTGGATCATTAGGTCATTTGCATCTTCAACACGTTTCAGGCATGTATTTCCACCACATTTAGAAGATGTTAGAATCAATTAGAAATTTCTTTCTTGTGAAATTCCACCAACCTAGTAGGTGTTGTACTAGTGGAATTTCCCAAACATGGATAACAAAACTTTGGTGTTCATTTTTAGTGCGTGAAATAATTTTCTGCACTTACATTTATTATAGTTTTCAATTTTTTGCATACATACACTCTTAAATTTTCATTTTATTGTGATATATTTGCCTTATCTTTTTGTTTACGAGAAAAATAGGATAGCGAAAAATCATGTTAGGATTTGAAAAAAAATTGAACATCCAAAATGGAAATGCACAAATGTTGAGAGAGATAATTCAAAAAAGTATATGGGATTTTTTAGGAATGTAAACACTTTTAGTTTTATATATATTGGGTTTTGCAATCATTGGAAGAGGGGACGAGGCATTTTTAACTGAATGTTGACTCCCTTACCATAAGTCAATTCTAACAAAAATTATAACCATTATACGTCATGAATCGATCAAAACACTTAAGATAATCAATGATTGTTAGGTCTGCTTTTTGTAAAATGGCAAAAAGTGGGTTCTTTGGCTCAGGGAAATATCCCACAACACGTTAAATTGTGAATTTAATTCATTCTACTCCTTGAAATTTTTGGATCATTAGGTCATTTGCAACTTCAACATGTTTCAGGCATGCATATCCACCACATTTAAAACATTTTAGGATCAATGAGAAATCTCTTTCTTATAAAATTCCACCAAGCTATTCAGCGTTGTATTAGTGGAATTTCCCAAAAATGGATAACAAAACTTTGCTGTTCATTTTTTGTCCATGAAATAATGTTATTCACTTATATTTATTTTAGTTTTCAATTTTTTGCATACATCAACTCTAAAATTTTCATTTTGTTGTGATCTATTTGCTATATCTTTTTGTTTACGAGAAAAATGGGAGAGTGAAAACTCGTGTTTGGATTTTAAAAAAAAATGAACATTCAAAATGGAAATGCTCAAATGCTGAGAAAGATAATTCCAAAAGTATCTGTGATTTTTATGGATTGTAAACTCTTTTAGTTTTTTATGTATTGGGTTTTGCAATCATTAGAAGAGGGGGGCGAGGCATTTTTAACTGAGTGTTGACTCCCAAACCATAAGTCATTTATAAAAAACATTATAGCCATTACACATTATTAATCAATCAAAACATTTATGATGATCTACGATTGTTAGGTCCGCTTTTTGTAAAATAGGCAAAAAGTGGGTTGTTTGGCTCTGTTAAATATCCCACTGCACGTTAACTTGAGAATTTAATTTTTTCTACTCCATGAAATTTTAGATCATTAGGTCATTTGCATCTTTAACATGTTTTAGGCATGCATATCCACCACATTTAAAACATGTTAGGATCAATTAGAAATCTCTTTCTTCTAAAATTCCACCAAGCTATTTGGGGTTGTACTAGTGGAATTTCCCAAACATGGATAACAAAACTTTGGTGTTCATTTTTAGTGCGTGAAATAATTTTTTTCACTTACATTTATTATAGTTTTCAATTTTTAGCATACATAAACTCTAAAATTTTCATTTTGTTCTGATCTATTTGCCTGATCATTTTGTTTATGAGAAAAAAGAGAGAGTGAAAACTCAAGTTTGGATTTGAAATGAAATTGAACATTCAAAATGGATTTGCACAAATTCTGAGAGAGATAATTCCTAAAAGTATCCATGATTTTTAAGGATTGTAAACTATTTTAGTTTTTTAAATATTGGGTTTTGCAATCATGGGAAGTGGGGGATGAGGCATTTTTAATTGAGTGTTGTCTCCCAAACCATAAGTCATTTCTAACAAAAATTATAACCATTATACGTCATGAATCGATCAAAACACTTAAGATAATCAATGATTGTTAGGTCTGCTTTTTGTAAAATGGCAAAAAGTGGGTTCTTTGGCTCAGGGAAATATCCCACAACACGTTAAATTGTGAATTTAATTCATTCTACTCCTTGAAATTTTTGGATCATTAGGTCATTTGCAACTTCAACATGTTTCAGGCATGCATATCCACCACATTTAAAACATGTTAGGATCAATTAGAAATCTCTTTCTTCTAAAATTCCACCAAGCTATTTGGGGTTGTACTAGTGGAATTTCCCAAACATGGATAACAAAACTTTGGTGTTCATTTTTAGTGCGTGAAATAATTTTTTTCACTTACATTTATTATAGTTTTCAATTTTTAGCATACATAAACTCTAAAATTTTCATTTTGTTCTGATCTATTTGCCTGATCTTTTTGTTTATGAGAAAAAAGAGAGAGTGAAAACTCAAGTTTGGATTTGAAATGAAATTGAACATTCAAAATGGATTTGCACAAATTCTGAGAGAGATAATTCCTAAAAGTATCCATGATTTTTAAGGATTGTAAACTATTTTAGTTTTTTAAATATTGGGTTTTGCAATCATGGGAAGTGGGGGATGAGGCATTTTTAATTGAGTGTTGTCTCCCAAACCATAAGTCATTTCTAACAATAATTATAACCGTTACAGCTCATTAATCGATCAAAATATTTACGATGATCTATGATTGTTAGGTCCGCTTGTTGTAAAATAAGTAAAAAGTGGGTTGTTTGGCTATGGTAAATATTCTATCGTATATTAACTTGAGAATTTAATTTTTTCTACTCAAATTTTTTGGATCATTAGGTCATTTGCATCTTCAACATGTTTCAGGCATGCATATCAACCACATGGCTAACAAAACTTTTGTGTTCATTTTTAGAGCGTGAAATAATTTTCTTCACTTACTTTTACTGTAGTTTTCAATTTTTTTGCATTCATAAACTCTAAAATTTTCATTTTTTTGTGATCTATTTGCCTTATCGTTTTATTTATGAGAAAAATGGGAGAGTGAAAATTCAAGTTTGGATTTGAAAAAAAATTGAACATCCAAAATGGAAATGCACAAATGCTGAGAAAGAAATTCCAAAATGTATCTGTGATTTTGAACGATTGTAAACTCTTATAGTTTTGTATATATAGGGTTTTTCAATCATCAGAAGGGGGGGGGGGGGGGGGGGGGGGGGGGGTGGTGGGCGTTTTTAATTGAGTGTTGACTCCCTAACCATAAGTCATTTCTAACAAAAATTATAACCATTACAGATCATTAATCGATCAAAACATTTTCGATGATCTATGATTGTTAGGTCCACTTTTTGTAAAATAGACAAAGAGTGGGTTATTTGGCACTGGTAAATATCTCACCACACGATAACATGAGAATGTTATTTTTTCTACCCCTTGAAATTTTTGGATCTTTAGGTCATTTGCATCTTCATCATGGTTATGGCATGCATATCCACCACATTGAAAACATGTTAGGATCAATTAGTCTCTTTGTTATAAAATTTCACCAAGCTATTAGGGGTTGTACTTGTGGAATTTTCCAAACATGGATAAGAAAACTTTAGTTTTCATTTTTAGTGTCTGAAATAATTTTTTTCTCTTATAATTACTATAGTTTTTAATTTTTTGTATACATAAACTCTAAAATTTTCACTTTGTTGTGATCTATTTGCCTTATATTTTTGTTTACGAGAAAAATGGGAGAGTTTGGATTTGAAAAAAAATTGAACATCCAAACTAGAAATGCACAAATGCTGAGAGCAATAACTCCAAAAAGTATCTATGATTTTTAAGGATTGTAAAGTCTTTAGTTTTTTATATATTGGGTTTTGCAATCATCAGAAGAGGGGTGGCGAGGCATTTTTAACTGAGTGTTGACTCCCTAACCATAAGTCATTTCTAAAAAAAATTATACCCATTACACATCATTACTCGATCAAAATATTTACGCTCATCTACGATTGTTAGGTCCCCTTTTGTAAAATAGCCAAAAAGAGGGTTGATTGGCTCTGGTAAATATCCCACCACACGTTAACTTGAGAGTTTAATTTTTTCTACACCATGAAATTTTTGGATCATTAGGTCATTTGCATCTTCAACATGTTTCAGGCATGCAAATCCACCACATTTTGAAAATGTTAGGATCAATTAGAAATCTCTTTCTTATAAACTTCCACCAAGCTATTAGCGGTTGTACCAGTGGTTAACAAAACTTTGGTGTTCATTTTTAGTGCTTGTAATAATTTTCTTCACTTACATTTATTATAGTTTTCAATTTTTTGCATAAATAAACTCTAAAATTTGCATTATGTAGTTATCAATTTGCCTTGTCTTTTTATTTATGAGAAAAATGGGAGAGGGAAAACTCAAGTTTGGATTTGAAAAAAAATTGAACATCCAAAATGGAAATACACAAATGCTGAGAGAGATAATTCCAAAAGTATCAGTGATTTGTAAGGATTGTAAACTCCCAAACCATATGTCATTTCTCTATTGGGTTTTAGTTTTTTATATATTGGGTTTTGCAATCATCAAAAGAGTGGGGCCGAGGCATTTTTAACAGAGTGTTGACTCCCAAACCATAAGCCATTTCTAAAAAAAATTATAGTCGTTACAGATTATTAATTGAACAAAACATTTACGTTGATCTATGATTGTTAGGTCCGCTTTTTGTAAAATAGACAAAAAGTGGGGTGTTTGCTCTAGTAAATATCCCATTGCACGTTAACTTAAGAATTTAATTTTTTCTACTCCTTGAAATTTTTGGATCATTAGGTCATTTGCATCTTCAACATGTTTCAGACATGCATATCCACCACATTTAAATCATGTTAGGATCAATTAGAAATCACTTTCTTATTAAATTTCACCAAGCTATTAGGGGTTGTACTAGTGGACTTTCCCAAACATGACTAACAAAACTTTGGTGTTCATTTTTAGAGCATGCAATAATTTTCTTCACATACTTTTACTATTGTTTTCAATTTTTTGCATTCATAAACTGTAAAATTTTCATCAAGTTTGGATTTGAAAAGAAATCCAACATCCAAAATGAAAATGGACAAATTCTGAGAGAGATAATTCCTAAAAGTATCCGTGATTTTTATGGATTTTAAACTCTTTTAGTTTTTTAAATATTGGTTTTTGAAATCATGGGAAGTGGGGGGCGAGGCATTTTTAACTGAGTGTTATCTCCCAAACCATATGTCATTTCTAACAAAAATTATAGCCGTTACACATCATTAATCAATCAAAACATTTACGATCTATGATTGTTAGGTCCACTTTTTGTAAAATAGGCAAAAAGTGGGTTGTTTGGCTTTGGTAAATATCCCATCACATATTAACTTGAGCATTTAATTTTTTCTACTCCATGAAATTTTTGGATCATTAGGTCATTTGCATCTTCAACATGTTTGAGGCATGCATATCCACCACATTTAAAACATATTTGGATCAATTAGAAATTTTTTTCTTAGGATTTTTAAGGATTGTAAACTCTTTTAGTTTTGTATATATTGGGTTTTGCAATCATCAAAAGAGGGGGGGAGGAGGCTTTTTTAATGTAGTGTTGACTCCCAAACCATAAGTCATTTCTAACAAAAATTATAACCGTTATTTGGCACTAGTAAATTTCCCACTACACATTAACTTGAGAATTTAATTTTTTGTACTTCTTGTAATTTTTGCATCTATAGGACATTTGCATCTTCAACATGTTTATGACATGCATATCCACCACATTGAAAACATGTTAGGATCAATTACTCTCTTTCTTGTAAAATTCCACCAAGGTATTAGGGGTCGTACTAGTGGAATTTCCCAAACATAGATAACAAAAGTTTGGTGTTCTTTTTTAGTGCATGAAATAATTTTCTTCACTTACATTTATTATAATTTTCAACTTTTTGCATACATAAACTCTAAAATTGTCAATTTTTGTGATCTATTTTCTTTATCTTTTTATTTCAAGAAAAATGGGAAATTGAAAAACTCAAGTTTAGATTTGAAAAAAAAATTGAACATCCAAAATGGAAATGCACAAATGCTGAGAAAGATAATTCCAAAAAGTATCAGTGTTTTTTAAGGATTGTAAACTCTTGTAGTTTTTTATATATTGGGTTTTGAGATCATCGGAAGAGGGAGGGGGGGGGGGGGGGGGGGGGGGGGGGGGGGGGCGGTGGAGAGGCAAGGGAATATTACCTTAGTGTAGACTCCCAAACCATAGGTAATTTCTAAAAACATTTATAACCGTTACACATTATTAATCGATCAAAACATTTACAATGATCTATGATTGTTAGGTCCGCATTTTGTAAAATTGGCAAAAAGTGGGTTGTTTGGCTCTGGTAAATATCCCACCCCACGTTAACTTGAGAATTTAATTTTTTCTACTCCTTGAAAATTTTGGATCATTAGGTCATTTGCATCATCAACATGTTTCTGGCATTCTTATCCACCACATTTAAAACATGTTAGGATCAATTAGAAATCTCTTTCTTATAAAATTCCACCAAGCAATTAGGGTTGTACTAGTGGAATTTCCCAAACATGGATATAAAAACTTTGGTGTTCATTTTTAGTGCGTGAAATAATTTTCTTCACTTACATTTATTATAGTTTTGTATTTTTTCCAATCTTAAACTCAAAAAGTTTCATTTTGTTGTGATCTATTTGCCTTATCTTGTTGTTTACAAGAAAAATGGGAGAGTGAAAACTCAAGTTTGGATTTGAAAAAAATTGAACATCCAAATTGTAAATGCACAAATGCCGAGAGAGATAATTCCAAAAAGTATTTGTGATTTTTAAGGATTGTAAACTCCTTTAATATTTTATATTTTGGGTTTTGCAATCATCGGAAGAGGGGGACGAGATATTTTTGACTGAGTGTTGACTCCCTAACCATAAGGCATTTCTAATAAAAATAATAGCCGTTACACACCATTAATCGATCAAAATATTTACGATGATCTATGATTGTTAGGTCCACTTTGTGTAAAATCGGCAAAACGTGGGTTGTTTGGCTCAAGTAAATATCCCACCGCATGTTAACTTGGGAATTTAATTTTTTTTACTCGAATTGTTTTGATCTTTAGGTCATTTGCATCTTCAACATGTTTTAGGGAGGCATATCTACCACATTTAAAACATGTTAGGTTCAATTAGAAATCTCTTTCTTATAAAATTCCAGCAAGATATTAGGGGTTGTACTAGTGGAATTTCCCAAACATTGATAAAAAAATTTTGGTGTTCATTTTTAGTGCATGAAATAATTTTCTTCAGTTTTATGATAGTTTTCAATTTTTTACATACATAAACTCTAAAATTTTCATTTTGTTGTGATCTATTAGCCTTATTTTTCTTTAGGTGAAAAATGGGAGAGTGAAAACTCAAGTTTGGATTTGAAAAAAAATTGAACATCCAAAATAGAAATGCACAAATGTTGAGAGAGACAATTCCAAAAAGTATCAGTGATTTTGAAGGATTGTAAACTCTTTTAAATATTTATATATTGGGTTTTGCAATAATCGGAAGAGGGCAAGTGAAGCATTTTTAATTGAGCGTTGACTCCCAAACCAAAAGTCCCTTCTAACAAAAATTATAGCCGTTACACATCATTAATCGATCAAAACATTTATGTTGATTAATGATTGTTAGGTCCGCTTTGTGTAAAATTGGTAAAATCGGGTTGTTAGCTATGGAAAATATTCCACTGCACGTTAACTTGAGAATTAAATTTTTTCAACTCGAAATTTTTTTATCTTTAGGTCATTTGCATCTCATGTTTCAGGCATGAATATCTACCACATTTAAAACATGTTAGAATCAATTTCTTATAAAATTCCTGCAAGCTATTAGGTGTTGTGCTAGTGGAATTTCCCAAACATGGATAACAAAGCTTTGGTGTTCTTTTTTAGTGCATGAAATAATTTTCTTCACTAACATTTATTATAGTTTTCAATTTTTTACATACATAAACTCTAAAATTTTCATTTTTTTGAGATCTATTTGCCTTATCTTTTTGTTTACAATAAAAATGGGAGGTGAAAACTCATGTTTGGATTTGAAAAAAAATTGAACATCCAAAATGGAAATGCACAAATGTTGAGAAAGATAATTCAAAAAAGTATCTATGATTTTTAGGGATTGTAAACTCTTTTAGTGTTTTATATATTGGGTTTTTCAATTATCAGAAGAGGGGGAGGGGAGAGAGGGGGGGGGGGGGGGGGGGGGGGGGGGGGGGGGGGGGGGGAGTGGGGTGTGACGAGGATTTTTAACTGTGTATTGACTCCCAAACCATAAATCACTTCTTACAAAAATTTTAGCCAATATACATCATTAATTGAATAAAATATTTACGATGATTTATGATTGTTAGGTCCACTTTTTGTAAAATAGGCAAAAAATGGGTTGTTTGGCTCTGGTAAATATCCCATTGCACGTTAACTTGAGAATTTTATTTTTTCTACTCCTTCAAATTTTAGGATCATTAGGTCATTTGCATCATCAACTTGTATCCGGCATGCTTTTCCACCACATTTAAAACATGTTAGGATCAATTAGAAATCTCTTTCTTATAAAATTCCAACAAGCTATTAGGGTTTGTACTATTGGAATTTCCCAAACATGGATAACAAAACTTTGGTGTTCATTTTTAGGGCGTGAAATAATTTTCTTCATTTAAATTTATTTTAGTTTTCAATATTTGGCATACATAAACTCTTAAATTTTCATTTTGTTGTGATCTATGTGCCTTATCTTTTTGTTTACGAGAAAAATGGCAGAGTGGAAACTCAAGTTTGGATTTGAAAAAAAATCTATCATCCAAAAAAGAAGTGCACAAATTCTGAAAGAGATACTTCCAAAAAGTATCTGTGATTTTTAAGGATTGTAAACTCTTTTATTTTTTTATATTGGGTTTTCCAATCATCGACAGAGGGGAGTGAGTCATTATTAACTGCATGTTGATTCCCAAACCTAAAGTCATTTCTAACAAAAACTATAGCCGTTACACATCATTAATCATTCAAAACATTTGCAATGATCTATGATTGTTAGGGTCCGCTTTGTGTAAAATAGGCAAAAAGTGGGTTGTTTGGCACAGGTAAATATCCCACAGTACGTTAACTTGGGAATTTAATTCTTTCTACTTCTTGAATTTTTTGATCTTTAGGTCATTTGCATCTTCAACATATTTCAGGCATGCATATCTACAATATTTTAAACATGTTAGGATCAATTAGAAATCTCTTTCTTATAAAATTCCAGTAAGCTATTAGGGGTTGTACTAGTGGAATTTCCGAAACATGGATAACAAAACTTTGGTGTTCATTTTTTGTGCGTGAAATAAATTTCTTCACCAACATTTATCATAGTTTTCAATTTTTTACATACATGAACTCTAAAATTTTAATTTTTTTGTGATTTATTTTCCATATCTTTTTTTTTTAACGAGAAAAATGGGAGAGTGAAAACTCAAGTTTGGAATTGAAAAAAAATTGAACATCCATAATGTAAAGGAACAAATCCTGAGAGAGATAATTCCAAAAAGTATCTGTGATTTTAAAGGATTGTAAACTCTTTTAGTTTTTTATATATTGGGTTTTGCAATCATCGGAAGAGGGGGGGCAAGGCATTTTTATCTGAGTGTTAACTCCCAAACCATAGGTCATTTCTAAAAAACATTATAGCCATTACACATCATTTATCAATCAAAATATTTACGATGATCTATGATTGTTAGGTCCACTTTTTATAAAATAAGCAAAGAGTAGGTTGGCTCAAGTAAATATCCCACTGCATGTTAACTTGGGAATTTAATTTTTTCTACACCTTGAAAATTTTGGATCATTAGGTCATTTGCATCATCAATATGTTTTTTGCATGCTTATCCACCACATTTAAAACATGTTATGATCGATTAGAAATCTCTTTCTTAAAAAAATCCAGCAAGCTATTAGGGCTTGTACTATTGGAATTTCCCAAACATGGATAACAAAACTTTGGTGTTCATTTTTAGTGCATTAAATAATTTTCTTCACTTAAATTTATTATAGTTTTCAATTATTTGCAAACTGTAAAATTTTCATTTTGTTGTGATCTATTTGCGAGAAAAATGGGAGAGTGAAAACGCAAGTTTGGATTTGAAAAAAAATTGAACATTCAAAATGGAAATGCACAAATTCTGAGAAAGATAATTCCAAAAAGTATATGTGATTTTTATGGATTGTAAACACTTTTTATTTTTTATATATTGGGTTTTGCAATCATCAGAAGAGGGAGGGAGGGCTTGGCTTTTTTCGCAGAGTGTTGACTCCCAAACCATAGGTCATTTATAACATAAATTATAGCCGTTACACATCATTAATCGATCAAAACATTTACAATGATCAATGATTGTTAGGTCCGCTTTTTTTAAAATATGCAAAAAGTGGGTTGTTTGGCTCTAGTGGAATTTCCCAAACATAGATAACAAAATTTTGGTGTTCATTTTTAGTGCGTGAAATAATTTTCTTCACTAAAATTTATTATAGTTTTAAATTGCTTTCATACATAAACTCTAAAATTTTCATTTTGTTGTGATCTATGTGTCTTATCTTTTTGTTGACGAGCAAAATGGGAGAGTAAAAACTCAAGTTTGGATTTGCAAAAAAATTGATCATCCAAAATGGAAATGCACAAATGCTGAGAGAGATAATTCCAAAAAGTATATGTGATTTTTAAGGATTTTAAACTCTTTTAGTTTTTTATATATTGGGTTTTGTAATCGTCGGAAGAGGGGAGCGAGGCTTTTTTAACTGAGTGTTGACTCCCAAACCATCAGTCATTTCTAACAAAAATTAATTCCGTTAAAAATCATTTATCGATCAAAACATTTACGATGATCTATGATTATTAGGTCCACTTTTTGTAAAGTAGGCAAAAAGTGGGTTGTTTGGCACTGGTAAATATCCCACCGCATGTTAACTTGAGAATTTAATTTTTTCTACACCTAGAAATTTTTGGATCATTAGGTCATTTACATCATCAATATGTTTTTGACATGCTTATTCACCACATTTAAAACATGTTTTGATCGATTAGAAATCTCTTTCTTATAAAATTCTAGCAAGCTATTAGTGCTTGTATAGTGGAATTTCTCAAACATGGATAACAAAACTTTGGTGTTCATTTTTAGTGCGTGAAATAATTTTCTTCACTAAAATTTATTATAGTTTTCAATTTTTTACATACATAAACGCTAAAATTTTAATTTTGTTGTTATCTATTTGCCTTATCTTTTTTGTTAACGAGAAAAATGGCAGAGTGAAAACACAAGTTTGGATTTGAAAATAAATTGAACATCTAGAATGGAAATGCACAAATGCTGAGAGAGATAATAAAGTATCTGTGATTTTTAAGGATTTTAAACTCTTTTAGTTTTTTATAAATTGGGTTTTGAGATCATCAGAAGAGCATGGCATTATTAACTAAGTGTTTACTCCCAAACCAAAGGTAATTTCTAACAAACATTATAGCCATTACACATCATTAATCGATCAAAACATTTACGATGATCTTTGATTGTTAGGTCCACTTTTTGTAAAATAGGCAAAAAGTGTGTTGTTTGGCTCTCTTACATATCCCACCGCACGTTAATATGAGAATTTAATTTTTTATACTCCATAAAATTTTTTGATTCTTAGGTCATTTGCATCATCAACATGGTTCTGGCATTCTTATCCACCACATTTAAAATATGTAAGGATCAATTAGAAATCTCTTTCTTATAAAATTCCACCATGCTATTAGGGTTGTACAAGTGGAATTTGCCAAACATGGATAAAAAAACTTTGGTGTTCATTTGTAGTGCATGAAATAAATTTCTTCACTTACATTTATTATAGTTTTCAAATTTTTCCATACTTAAACTCTAAAATTTTCATTTTGTTGCGATCTATTTGCCTTATCTTTTTATTTACGAGAAAAATGGGAGAATGAAAACTCAAGTTTGGATTTGAAAAACAATTGAACATCCAAATTGGAAATGCACAAATGTTGAGAAAGATAATTCCCAAAAGTATCTGTGATTTTTAAGGATTGTAAACTCCTTTAGTTTTTATATATACGGTTTTGCAATTATCGGAAGAGAGGGGGGGGGGGGGGGGGGGGGAGGGGGGTGGGCTGGCGGTTGGCAAGGATTTGTTACTAATTGTTGACTCCCAAACCATAAGTCATTTCTAACAAAAATTATAGCCGTTACACATTATTAAACGATCAAAAAATTTATGATGATCTATGATTGTTAGGTCCGCTTTGTGTAAAATAGGCAAAATGTGGGTTGTTTGGCTTTAGTAAATATCTCACCGCACGTTACCTTGAGATTTTAATTTTTTCTACCCCTTGAATTATTTTGATCTTTAGGTCATCTACATCTTTAACATGTTTCACGCAGCATATCTACCACATTTAAAAGATGTTAGGATCAATTAGAAATCTCTTTCATTAAAATTCTAGCTAACTATTAGGGTTTGTACTAGTAGAATTTCTCAAACATGGATAACAAAACATTGGTGTTCATTTTTAGTGTGTGAAATAATTTTCTTCACTAACATTTTTTATAGTTTTTAATTTTTTACATACATAAACTCTAAAATTTTCATTTTTTTTAACTATTTGACTTATCTTTTTGTCAACGAGATAAAAGGGAGACTGAGAACTCAAGTTTGGATTTGAAAAATAATTTAATATCCAAAATGGAAAATGGAAAAATGCTGAGAGATTTCATTCCAAAAAGTATCTGTGATTTTTTAAGGATTGTAAACTCTTTTAGTTTTTTATAAATTGGGTTTTGAGATCAACGGAAGAGCATGGCTTTATTAACTAAGTGTTTACTCCCAAACCAAAGGTAATTTCTAACAAACATTATAGCCATTACACATCATTAATCGATCAAAACATTTACGATGATCTTTGATTGTTAGGTCCGCTATTTGAAAAATAGGTAAAAAGTGGGTTGTTTGGCTCTGGTACATATCCCACCGCATGTTAACTTGAGAATTTAATTTTTTCTACTCCTTGAACTTTTTTGATCATTAGGTCATTTGCATCATCAACATGGTTCTAGCATTCTTATCCACCACATTTAAAACATGTTAGGATCAATTAGAAATCTCCTACTTATAAAATTTCACCATGCTATTAGGGTTGTACAAGTGGAATTTGCCAAACATGGATAGAAAAACATTTGTGTTCATTTGTAGTGTGTGAAATAATTTGCTTCACTTACATTTATTATAGTTTTCAATTTTTTCCATAAGCTCTAAAATTTTCATTTTGTTGTGATCTATTTGCCTTATCTTTTTATTTACGAGAAAAATGGGAGACTGAAAACTCAAGTTTGGATTTGAAAAAAAATGAACATCCAAAATGGAAATGCACAACTGCTGAGAAAGATAATTCCAAAAATTATCTGTGATTTTTAAGGATTTTAAAGTCCTTTGTTTTTTATATATACAGTTTTGCAATTATCGAAGGGGGGGAGTGGGGGGGGGGGGGGGGGGGGGGGGGGGGGGGGGGGGGGGGTGGGGGGGGGGATGATTTTTTACTGAGTGTTGACTCCCAAACCATAAGTCACTTCTAACAAAAATTATAACTGTTACACATCATTAATCAAACAAAACATTTACGATGATCTATGATTTATAAGTCTAGTTTTTTTAAAATACGCAAAAAGTGGGTTGTTTGGCTCTGGTAAATATCCCACCACACGCTAACTTGAGAATTTAATTTTTTCTACTCCTTGAAATTTTTGGATCATTAGGTCATTTGCATCATCAACATGTTTCTGGGATGCATATCAACCTCATTTAAAACATGTTAGGATCAATTAAAAATCTCTTTCTTATAAAATTCTAGCAAGCAATTAAGGGTTGAACTAGTGCAATTTCCCAAACATGGATAACAAAACTTTGGTGTTCATTTTTAGTGCGTGAAATAATTTTCTTCACTTACATTTATTATAATTTTCAATTTTTTGCATACATAAACTCAATAATTTTCATTTTGTTGTGATCCATGTGCCTTATCTTTTTGTTTACGAGAAAAATGGGAGTGTGAAAACTCAAGTTTGGATTTGAAAAAAAATTGAACATCCAAAATGGAAATGCACAAATGCTGAGAGGGATAATTCCAAAAAGTATCTGTGATTTTTAAGGATTGTTAACTCTTTTATTTTTTGATATATTGGGTTTTGTAATCATCGAAAAGAGGGGGGGGGAGGCTTTTTTAACTGAGTGTTTACTCCCAAATCATAAGTCATTTCTAACAAAAATTATAGCCGTTACACAATATTAATCAATCAAAAAGTTTACGATGATCTATGATTGTTAGGTCCACTTTGTGTAAAATAGGCAAAAAGTGGGTGGTTTGGTTCAGGTAAATATCCCACCCCACGTTAACTTGAAAATTTAATTTTTTCTAATCCATGAAATTTTTTGATCTTTAGGTCATTTGCATCTTCAACATGTTTCTAGCATGCATATCTACAATATTTAAAACATGTAAGGATCAATTAAAAATCTCTTTCTTATAAAATTCTAGCAAGCAATTAGGGGTTGTACTAGTGTAATTTCCCAAACATGGATAACAAAACTTTGGTGTTCATTTTTAGTGCATGAAATAATTTTCTTCACTTACATTTATTATAGTTTTCCATTTTTTACATACATAAACTCTAAAATTTTAATTTTGGTGTGATCTATTTGCCTTATCTTTTTGTTTACGAGAAAAATGGGAGAGGGAAAAATCATGTTTGGGTTTGAAAAAAAAATTGAACGTCCAAAATAGAAATGCACAAATGCTATTAGAGATAATTCCAAAACGATTCTGTGATTTTTAAGGATTGTAAACTCTTTTAGTTTTTTATATATTGTGTTTTTCAATCATCTAAAGAGAAGGGGGGGGGGGGAGAGGTTGGGTGCTTGGCTTTTTTAAAAGAGTGTTGACTCCCAAACCATAGGTCATTTCTAAAAAAAATTATTGTCATTACACATTATTTATCGATCAAAATATTTATGATGATCTATGATTGTTAGGTCCGCTTTTTGTAAAATAGGTAAAAAGTGGGTTGTTTGGCTCTAGTAAATATCCTATCGCACGTTAACTTGAGAATTTAATGTTTTATACTCCTTGAAATTTTTTTATCATTAGGTCATTTGCAACTTCAACAAGTTTCAGGCATGCATATCTGCAACATTTAAAACATATTAGGATCAATTAGAAAATCTCTTTCTTATAAAATTCCATCAAGCTATTAGGGGTTGTACTAGTGGAATTTCCGAAACATTGATAATTGAACTTTGCTGTTCATTTTTAGTACGTGAAATAATTTTCTTCACTAAAATTTATTAAATTTTTCAATTTTTTACATACATAAACTCTAAAATTTTCATTCTGTTGTGATCTATTTCCCTTACCTTTTTGTTTCCGAGAAAAATTGGAGAGTAAAAACTCAAGTTTGGATTTGAAAAACAATTGAACGTCCAAAATGGAAATACACAAATGTTTAGAAAGATAATTCAAGAAACTATCTGTGATTTTTAAGGATTGTAAACTCTTTTAGTTTTTTATATATTGGGCTTTGCAATCATGGAAAGAGGGAGGAGGGGGAGGGGGGCGCGCATGGATTTTTAACTGATTGTTGGCGCCCAAAATATAAGCCACTTCTAAAAAAAATTTTAGCTGTTACACATCATTAATCGATCAAAGCATTTACGATTATCTATGATTGCTAGGTCCAATTTTTTTAAAATAGGCAAAAAGTGGGTTGGTTGGTTCTGGTTAATATCCCACCGCACGTTAACTTGAGAATATAATCTTTTCTACACCTAGTAATTTTTGGATCGTTGGGTCATTTGTATCTTCAACATGTTTCAGGCATGCATATCCACCACATTTAAAACATGTTAGGATCAATTAGAAATATCTTTCTTATAAAATTCCACCAAGCTATTAGGGGTTGTACTAGTGGAATTTCCCAAACATGGATAACAAAACTTTGGTGTTCAATTTTAGTGCATGAAATAATTTTCTTCACTTACATTTATTATAGTTTTCAATTATTTTCTTACATAAACTCTAAAATTTTCATTTTGTTGTGGTCTAGTTGCCTTATCTTTTTTTTTTTTTTTTTTTGAGAAAAATGGGAGAGTGAAAACTCAAGTTTGGATTTGTAAAGAAATTGAACATCCAAAATGGAAATGCACAAATTATAAGAGAGATAATTCCTAAAAGTGTCTTTGTTTTTTAAGGATTTTAAACTCTTTTATTTTTTTATATATTGGTTTTTGAAATCATGTAAAGAGCATGGCATTTTTAACTGAGTGTTGACTCCCAAACCATAGGTAATTTCTAACAAAAATTATTGTCATTACACATCATTTATCGATCAAAAAATTTACAATGATCTATGATTGTTAGGTCCGCTTTTTTTAAAATAGGTAAAAAGTGGGTTGTTTGGCTCTAGTAAATATCCCATCGCACGTTAACTTGAGAATTTAATATTTTCTACTCCTTGAAATTTTTTTATCATTAGGTCATTTGCACCTTCAACAAGTTTCAGGCATGCATATCTGCAACATTTAAAACGTGTTAGGATCAATTAGAAATCTCTTTCTTATAAAATTCCAACAAGCTATTAGGGGTTGTACTAGTGGAATTTCCGAAACATTGATAACTAAACTTTGCTGTTCATTTTTAGTACTTGAAATAATTTTCTTCGCTAAAATTTAATAAACTTTTCAATTTTTTACATACATAAACTCTAAAATTTTCATTTTTTGTGTTCTATTTGCCTTACCTTTTTGTTTCGGAGAAAAATGGGAGAGTGAAAACTCAAGTTTAGATTTGAAAAAAAATTGAACATCCAAAATGGAAATGCACAAATGTTTAGAAAGACAATTCAAGAAACTATCTGTGATTTTTAAGGATTGTAAACTCTTTTAGTTTTTTATATATTGGGCTTTGAGATCATCGGAAGAGGGAGGAGGGGGAGGGGGGGCACGCATGGATTTTTAACTGATTGTTGACGCCCAAACTATAAGTCACTTCTACCAAAAATTATATCCATTACACATCATTAATCGATCAAAACATTTACAATTATCTATGATTGTTAGGTCCGCTTTTGGTAAAATAGGCAAAAAGTGGGTTGTATGGTTCTGGTAAATATCATACTGCACGTTAAAATGTGATTTTAATTTATTCTACTCCTTGAAATTTTTGGATCATTAGGTCATTTGCATCTTCAACATGTTTTAGGTATGCATATCCACCACATTTAAAACTTGTTAGGATCAATTAGAAATCTCTTTCTTATAAAATTCTAGCAAGCTATTAGGGGTTGTCCTAGTGGAGTTTCCAAAATATGGATAACAAAACTTTGGTGTTCATTTTTAGTGCGTTAAATAATTTTCTTCACTTACATTTATTATAGTTTTCAATTTTTTGCATACATACACTCTAAAATTTTCATTTTGTTGTGATCTATGTACCGTATCTTTTTGTTTACGAGAAAAATGGGAAAGTGAGAACTCAAGTTTGGATTTGAAAAAAAATTGAACATACAAAATGGAAATGCACAAATGCTAAGAGAGATAATTCCAAAAAGTATATGTGATTTTTAAGGATTTTAAACTTTTTTAGTTTTTTATATATTGGGTTTTGCAATCATCGGAAGAGGTGGGCGAGCCATTTTTAACTGAGTGTTGACTCCCAAACCATAAGTCATTCCTAACTTAAATTATAGCCGTTTCATATCATTAATTGATCAAAACAGTTACGAAGATCTATGATTGTTAGGTCGTCTTTGTGTAAAATAGGAAAAATGTAGGTTGTTTGGCTCTGGTAAATATCCCACCGCACGTTAATTTGAGAATTTAATTTTTTCTCTTCCTTGAAATTTTTTTATCTTTAGATCATTTGCATTTTCAACATGTTTCAGGCATGCATATCTAACACATTTAAAATATGTTAGGATCAATTAGAAATCTCTTTCTTATAAAATTCTAGCAAGCTATTAGGGGTTGTACTAGTGGAATTTGCCAAACATGGATAACAGAACATTGGTGTTCATTTTTAGTGCATGAATTACTTTTCTTCACTTACATTTATTATAGTTTTCAATTTTCTCCATACATAAACTCCAAAGTTTTCATTTTGTTGTGATTTTTAAGGACAGGGAAAAAGTGGGTTGTTTGGCTCTAGTAAATATCCAACCACACGTTAAGGATCTATGATTTTTAAGGATTGTAAACTCTTTTAGTTTTTTATATATTGGGTTTTGCAATCATCGGAAGAGGGGGTCGAGGCATTTTTAGCTGTGTGTTGACTCCCAAACCATAGGTCATAACTAACAAAAATTATAGCCGTTACTCATCATTAATCGATCAAAACATTTATGATGATTTATGATTTTTAGGTTTGCTTTGAGTAAAATCAGCAAAAAGTGGGTTGTTTGGCTCGAGTAAGTATCCTATCGCTCGTTCAATTGAGAATTTAATTTTTTTTACTCGAATTTTTTTGATCTTTAGGTCATTTCCATCTTCAACATGTTTCAGGCATGCATATATACCACATTTAAAACATGTTAGGATCAATTAGAAATCTCTTTGTTAGAAAATTCCTACAAGCTATTAGAGGTTGTACTAGTGAAATTTCCCAAACATGGATAACAAAACTTTTGTGTTCATTTTTAGAGCGTGAAATAATTTTCTTCACGAATATTTATTATAGTTTTCAATTTTTTACATTCTTAAACTCTACAATTTTCATTTTTTTTTATCTATTTGCCTCTTCTTTTTGTTTACGAGAAAAATATGACAGTAAAAACTCAAGTTTGGATTTGAAAACAAATTGAACATCCAAAATGGAAATGCACAAATGCTGAGAGAGATAATTCCAAAAAGTATCTGTGATTTTTAAGGATTATAAACTCTTTTAGTTTTTTATATATTGGGTTTTACAATCATCGGAAGAGGGGGGGCAAGGCATTTTTAACTGAGTGTTGACTCCCAAACCACAGGTCATTTCTAACAAAAATTATAGCCGTTACACCTCATTAACCGATCAAAACAGTTACGATAATCTAGTTCTGCCTTTTGTAATATAGGTAAATATCCCACAACACGTTAACTAAAGAATTTAATTTTTTCTACTCCATGAAATTTTTTTAATCTTTAGGTCATTTGCATCATCAACATGTTTCTGGCATGCTTATTCACCACATTTAAAACATGTTAGGATCAATTAGAAATCTATTTCTTATAAAATTCCAGCAAGCTAATAGGGGTTGTACTAGTGGAATTTCCCAAATATGGATAACGAAACTTTGGTGTTCATTTTTAGTGCGTGAAATAATTTTCTTCACATACGTTTATTATAGTATTCAATTTTTTGCATACATAAACTCTAAAATTTTCATTTTGTTGTCATCTATTTACCTTATCTTTTTGTTTACGAGAAAAATAGGAGAGTGAAAGCTCAAGTTTGGATTTGAAAAAAAATTGAACATCCAAAATGTAAATGTACAAATGCTGAGAGAGATAATTCCAAAAAGTATCTATGATTTGGAAGAATTGTAAAATCTTTTAGTTTTTTATATATTAGGTTTTGCAATCATCGGAAGTCGGGGCGAGGCATTTTTAACTGAGTGTTCGCTCCCAAACCATAAGTCATTTCTAACAAAAATTATAGCCGTTACACATCATTAATCGATCAAAACATTTATAATGATCTACGATTGTTACGTCTGTTTTTTGTAAAATAGGCAAAAGTGGGTTGTTTGGCTCTCGTAAATATCCCATCACACGTTAACTTGAGAATTTAATTTCTTCTACTCGAAATTTTTGGATCATTAGGTTATTTGCATCTTCAACATGTTTCAGACATGCTTATCCACCACATTTAAAACATATTAGGATCCATTCGAAATCTCTTTCTTATATTCCACCAAGCTATTAGGGGTGGGGTTGTACTAGTGGAATTTCCCAAACATGGATAACAAATCTTTGGTGTTCATATTTAGTGCGTGAAATAATTTTCTTCACTTACATATATTATATGTTTCAATTTTTTGCATACATAAACTCTAATATTTTCATTTTGTTGTGATCTATTTGCCTTCGTTTTATTTACGAGAAAAATGGGTGAAAGAAAACTCAAGTTCAGATTTGAAAAAAAAAATGAACATCGAAAATGGAAATGCACAAATTCTGAGAGAGATAATTCCAAAAAGTATCTGTGATTTTTTAGGATTGTGAAATTTTTTCGTTTTTTATATATTGGGTTTTGAAATCATAAGACGAGGAGGGAGGGGGGGAGGGAGGGATTTGTTTTTGAGTGTTGACAACCAAACCATAAGTTATTTCTAACAAAAATTATAACCGTTACACATCATTAATCAATCAAAACATTTATGAAGATCTACCATTGTTAGGTCCACTTTTGTAAAATAGGCAAAAAGTGGGTTGTTTGGCACTAGTAAATATCCCACCACACGTTAACTTAAGAATTTAATTTTTTCTACTCCTTGAAATTTTTAGATCTTTAGGTCATTTGCATCTTGAACATGTTTCAGGCATGCTGATCCACCACATTGAAAACATGTTAGGATAAATTAGTCTCTTTCTTATAAAGTTTCACCAAGCAATTAGGGGTTGTACTAGTGGAATTTCCCAAACATGGATAACAAACCTTTGGCATTCATTTTTAGTTCTTGAAATAATTTTCTTCACTTACATTTATTATAGTTTTCAATTTTTTTTGCATACTTAAACTCTAAAATTTTCATTTTGTTGTGATCTTTTTTCCATATCTTTCTGTTTACAAATAAAATGGGAGAGTGAAAAATGAAGTTTGGATTTGAAAAAAAAATTAACATCCAAATTGGAAATGCACAAAAGCTGAGAGAGATAATTCCAAAAAGTATCTGTGATTTTTTAGGATTGTAAACTCTTTTAGTTTTTTATATATTGGGTTTTTCAATCATAAGAAGAGGGAGGGAGAATTTGTGAAAGAATGAAATGCAATTCATTTATGAAATTCTAATGAAAGAAAGAAGACATATGATCTTAGAAAGAAAGAAAACGTAGAAATTAACCATATTTTTATTGAATTTTTCTTCTTCTGTTAAAATTCAATTCTATTTTTGTTCATATGGAATGTCAAATAATAAAAGGTTTAGTTCTATCCATTGCCAATGCTTTCGTTTGTTACGCACTTGTTATATTCGAGTCAATCAAATCGGTTATAAAATTGTTGTCCATATTGAAATGAATCGAGATTGATGAGGAGTTAGTCTATGATGCTCGAACATGGACTTGTTTTGAGTGCCTATTTATTTTCTATCAGTATTTATGGATTGATCACAAGTCGAAACATGGTTAGAGCACTTATGTGCCTTGAGCTTATACTGAATGTGGTTAATCTAAATCTTGTACGTTACTTATCAGGTCCTGTTCTATAATCTGGCTTGATCTTGTAGTCCAAATAATCCCGTACCATGACATATCTAAGATAGTAGTAATTAATGAAAACAAAATACTTGTACAAACCAGTGAAGTAACCCCATCCCCAATGGTCCAAAGAGAGAAAGAATTGGAATATTCTGAACCTTTCATGAACATCACGACAAATATGATTAAGACATTTACGGCCCCCACGTAAATGAGGAGTTGTACAGTAGCTACAAAATAGGAGTTCGATGGAATATAGAATAAGGATATAGAAACAAGAACCAATCCCAAAGAAAAGGCAGACAAAATTGGACTCATAAGTCATACCACTCCGAGACTTCCTAATATAAGTCCTGATCCCAGAAATTCTAAAAGAATATCATGTATTGGTCCAACTTTTTTCTTTTTTAATTTATAATAAGAAAACAGATGTTTTCTTTCTTTCTAAGAGAATTTATACGTTTTCTTTCTTTCATTATCATTGAAGAAATTCATTATCATTTAGAAATTGAATGAATTTACATTTCATTCTTTCACAAATTCTTTCATTCATTGAATTTCATTCTTGAATTCTCATTTATAAATTTCATTTGATTGTAAATATAATGTTTTTCGGTCTTTTGATTTGTAACTCTTTTGACTTTCATTTATGTTTTTTATTTTCAAACATTCTCCTGGCTGGTTGAATGCCGTTAATGAGAATAGTAATTCACTATTCTTAACAATAGGTCCTGGAGACTTCTTGGTTCATCATGCGATTGCTCTAGGTTTGCATACAACTACATTGATTTTAGTAAAAGGTGCTTTAGATGCGCGCGGTTCCAAGTTAATGTCAGATAAAAAGGATTTCGGTTATAGTTTTCCTTGCGACGGCCCGGGACGAGGTGGTACTTGTGATATTTCGGCTTTGGGACGCATTTGATTTGGCAGTTTTCTGGATGTTAAATACCATAGGATGGGTTAACTATCGGTACTTGAACAGGCCCATCTGATACTTGGCAATGTAATGGTAGGTGGAACCTTTACCAATGCTACTCCTGTCGTACCTATGTCTCTTTATGTCTCTTTGCGGGGGGGGGGCAAAAAATGGGTTGTTTGGCACTAGTAAATATCCCACAACACGTTAACTTAAGAATTTAATTTTTTCTACTCATTGAAAGTTTTTGATCTTTAGGTCATTTGCATCTTGAACATGTTTCAGGCATGCTGATCCACCACATTGAAGACATGTTAGGATCAATTAGTCTCTTTCTTATAAAGTTTCACCAAGCTATTAGGGGTTGTACTAGTGGAATTTCCCAAACATGGATAAGAAAACTTTAGTGTTCATTTTTCGTGCATGAAATAATTTTCTTCACTTACTTTTATTATAGTTTTCAATTTTTTTCATACACAAACTCTAAAATTTTCATTTTGTTGTGATCTATTTGCCTAATCTTTTTCTTTATGAGAAAAATGGGAGAGTAAAAAGTCAAGTTTGGATTTGAAAAAAAAATGAACATCCAATATGGAAATGAACAAATGCTGAGAGAGATAATTCCAATCAGTATCTGAGATTTTTAAGGATTGTAAACTCTTTTAGTTTTTTATATATTGGGTTTTGCAATCATCAGAAGAGGGGGGGGCTAGACATTTTTCTCAGAGTGTTGACTCTCAAATCATAGGTCATTTCTAACCATAATTATAGCCATTACACATCATTAGTTGATCAAAACATTTACTATGACCTATAATTGTTAAGTCCGCTTTTCATAAAATAGGCAAAAAATGGGTTTTTGCCTCTGGTAAATAACCCATCGCACGTTAACTTAACTATTTAATTTTTTCGACTCCTTGAAATTTTAGGATCGTTAGGTCATTTGCATCATCAACATCTTTCTGGCATGCTTATCTACCATATTTAAAACATGTTAGGATCAATTAGAAATCTATTTCTTATAAAATTCCAGCAAGTTATTTCGGCTTGTATTAGGGGAATTTCCCAAACATGGATAACAAAACTTTGGTGTTCATTTTTAGTGCGTGAAATAATTTTCTTCAAATACATTTATTATTTTTTTCAAATTTTTGCATTCATAAACTCTAAAATTTTCATTTTTTTGTGATTTATTTGCCTTATCTTTTTGTTTACGAGAAAAATGGGAGAGTGAAAACTCAAGTTTGGATTGGAAAAAAAATTGAACATCCAAAATGGAAATGCACAAATGATGAGAGAGATAATTCTAAAATGTATCTGTGATTTTTAAAGATTGTTAACTCTTTCAGTTTTTTGTATAATGGGTTTTGCAATCATAAAAAGAGGGGGACGAGGCATTTTTAACTGAGCGTTGACTCCCAAACCATAAGTCACTTCTAACAAAAATTATAGCCATTACACATTTTTAATCGATCAAAATATTTACGATGATATATGATTGTTAGGTCTGCTTTGTCTAAAATAGACAAAAAATGGGTTGTTGATCTATGGTAAATATCCCACCACACGTTAACTTCAGAATTAAATTGTTTCTACTTCTAGAAATTTTTTTATCTTTAGGTCATTTGCATCTTCAACATATTTCAGGCATGCATATCTACCACATTTAAAACATGTTAGGATCAATTAGAAATCTCTTTCGTATAAAATTCCAACAAGCTATTAGGGGTTGTGCTAGTGGATTTTCCTAAACATGGATAACAAAACTTTGGTGTTCATTTTTAGTGCGTGAAATAATTTTCTTCACTAACATTTATTATAGTTTTCAATTTTGTACATACATAAACTCTAAAATTTTCATTTTGTCGTGATATTTTTGCCTTATCTTTTTGTTTACAAGAAAAATGGCAGACTGAAAACTCAAGTTTGGATTTGAAAAAAAATTGAACATCCAAAATGGAAATGCACAAATGCTGAGAAAGATAATTCCAAAAGTATCTGTGATTTTTAGGGATTGTAAACTCTTTTAGTGTTTTATATATTGGGTTTCACAATTATCGAAAGGTGGAGGGGGCGAGGATTTTTAACTGATTGTTGACTCCCAAACAATAAGTAACTTCTAACAAAAATTATAGCCGTTATACATCATCGATCAAAGCATTTGCGATTGATCTATGATTTTTAGGTCCACTTTTTGTAAAATAGGCAAAAAAGTGGGTTGTTTGGCTCAGATAAATATCCCATCACACATTAACTTGAGAATTTAACTTTTTCTACTCCTTGAAATTTAAGGATCAATAGGTCATTTGCATCATCAACTTGTTTTTGGCATGCTTATCCACTACACTTAAAACATGTTAGGATCATTTCAATTTTTTGCATACATAAACTCTTAAATTTTCAATTTTTTGAAATCTATTTGCCTTATCTTTTTGTTTACGAGAAAAATGGGAGAGCCAAAACTCAAGTTTGGATTTGAAAAAAATTTTATCATCCAAAATGATAAAATCACAAATGCTGAGAGAGATAATTCCAAAAATTATCTGTGATTTCTAAGGATTGTAAACTCTTTTAGTTTTTTATATATTGGGTTTTGTAATCATCGGAAGAGGGGAGCGAGACATTTTTAACTGAGTGTTGACTCCCAAACCATAAGTCATTTCTAAAAAAAATATAGCCGTTACACATCATTAATCGATCAAAACAATGATGATGATCTATGATTGTTAGGACCGCTCTGTGTAAAATAGGAAACAATTGGGTTATTTCGCAGAGGTAAATATCCCACCGCACGTTAACTTGAGAATTTAATTTTTTCTACTCGAAATTTTTTTATCTTTGGGTCATTTGGATCTTCAACATGTTTCAGGCATGCATATCTACAACATTTCAAACATGTTAGGATCAATTAGAAATTTCTTTCTTATAAAATTCCAACAAGGTATTAGGGGTTGTACAAGTGGAATTTCCCAAACATGGATAACAAAACTTTGGTGTTCATTTTTAGTGCGTGAAATAATTTTATTCACTAGCATTTATGATAGTTTTCAATTTTTTTCATACATGAACTCTAAAATTTTAATTTTGTTGTGATTTATTTGCCTTGTCTTTTTGTTAACGAGAAAAAAGGAAGAGTGAAAACTCAAGTTTTGATCTGAAAAAAAATTGAACATCCAAAATGGAGATGCACAAATGTTGAGTGAGATAATTCCAAAAAGTATCTGTGATTTTAAAAGATTGTTAACTCTTTTAGTTTTTTACATATTGGGTTTTGCAATCATCGGAAGAGGTGACTCCCAAACCATAGGTCATTTCTAAAAAAAATTATAGCCATTACACATCTTTTATCTAACAAAAAATTTACGAGGATCTATGATTATTAGGTCCGCTTTTTGTAAAATAGGCAAAAAGTGGGTTGTCTGGCTCTGGTAAATATCCCACCGCACATTAACTTGAGAATTTAATTTTTTCTACTCGAAATTTTTGGATCATTAGGTCATTTGCATCATCTACATATTTCTAGCATGCATATCCACCACATTTAAAACATGTTGGGATCAATCAGAAATCTCTTTCTTATAAAATTCCACCAAGCTATTAGGGGTTGTACTAGTGGAATTTCCCAAACATGGATAACAAAGCTTTGGTGTTCATATTTAGTGCGTGAAATAATTTTCTTCACTTACATTTATTATAGGTTTCAATTTTTTGTATTCATAAAATCTAAACTTTTCATTTTGTTGTGATCAATTTGCCTAAGCTTTTTGTTTACGTGAAAAATGGGAGAGTGAAAACTCAAGTTTGGATTTGACAAAAAAATAAACATCCAAAATGGAAATACACAAATGTTGAGAGAGATAATTCCAAAAATTATATGTGATTTTTAAGGATTGTAAACTCTTTTAGTTTTTTATATATTGGGTTTAGCAAACATCGTAAGAGCGGGGGGAGGCATTTTTTACTGAGTGTTGACTCCAAACCATAAATCATTTCTTAAAAAAAGTATAGCCGTTACACATCATTAATCGATCAAAACATTTATGATGATCTATGATTGTTAGTTCTGCTTTGTGTAAAAAAGGTAAAAAGTGGGTTATTTGGCTCTGGTAAATATCCCACCGCACGTTAACTTGAGATTTTAATTTTTTCTACTTGAAATTTTTTGATCTTTAGGTCATTTTCTTCTTCAACATGTTTCAGGGATGCATATCTACCATATTTTAAAAAATTTAGGATCAATTTGAAACCTCTTTCATTAAAATTCCAGCAATCTATTAGGGGTATTACTAGTTGAATTTCCCAAGCATGGATAACAAAAACTTTGGTGTTCATTTTTAGTACGTGAAATAATTTTCTTCACTAACATTAATTATAGTTTTTTATTTTTACTTACATAAACTCTAAATTTTTCATTTTGTTGTGATCTATTTGCCTTATCTTTTTTTTTTTACTAGAAAAATGGGAGACTTAAAACTCAAGTTTGGATTTGAAAAAAAATTGAACATCCAAAATGGAATTGTAAAAATGATGAGAAAGATAATTCAAAAAATTATCAATGATTTTTAAGGATTGTAAACTCCTTTAGTTTTTATATGTAGGGTTTCGCAATTATCGGAAGAGGAGAGGGCGAGGATTTTTAACTGAGTGTTGACTCCCAAACCATAAGTCACTTCTAACAAAAATTATAGCCATTACATATCATTAATCGATCAAAATATTTATGATGATCTATGATTGTTAGGTCCGCTTTTTGTAATATAGGCAAAAAGTGGGTTATTTGGCTCAGGTAAATATCCGACAGCACGTTAACTTGAGAATATAATTTTTTCCACTCCTTAAAATTTTTGGATCAATAAGTCATTTACATCATCAACATATTCCTGCCATGCTTGTCCACCACATTTAAACATGTTAGGAATAATTAAAAATCTCTTTCTTATAAAATTCCGGCAAGCTACTAGGGCTTGTACTAGTGGAATTTCCCAAACATGGATAACAAAACTTTGGTGTTCATTTCTAGTGCGTGAAATAATTTTCTTCACTTATAAATAATTATAGTTTTCAATTTTTTACATACATAAATTCTAAAATTTTCATTTTGTTGTGATCTATGTGCCTGATCTTTTTGTTTACGGGAAAAATGGGAGAGTGAAAACTCAAGATTGTATTTAAAAAAAAATTGAACATCCAAATTTGAAATGCACAAATGCTGAGACAGATAATTCCAAAAAGTATTTGTGATTTTTAAGGTTTGTTAACTCTTTTAGCTTTTTGTATATTGGGTTTTGCAATCATAAAAAGAGGGGGGAAATGCATTTTTAACTGAGTGTTGACTCCCAAACCATAACTCATTTCCAAAAAAAAAGTAGCCGTTACACATCATTAATCTGTCTAAACATTTATGATGATCTATGATTATTCGGTCCGCTTTTTATAAAATAGGCAAAAAGTGGGTTGTTTGGCTCTGGTAAATATCCCACCGCACGTTAACTTGAGAATTTAATTTTTTCTACTCGAAATTTTTTTATCTTTAGGTCATTTACATCATCAACATGTTTCAGGCATGCATATCTACAAAATCTAAAACATATTAGGATCAATTAGAAATCTCTTTCTTATAAAATTCCAACTAGGTATTTGGGGTTGTACTAGTGGAATTTCCCAAACATGAATAACAAAACTTTGGTGTTCATTTCTAGTGCTTGAAGTAAATTTTTTCACTTACATTTTTTATAGTTTTCAATTATTTGAATACATAAACTCTAAAATTTTCATTTTGTAGTGATCTATTTGCCTTATCTTTTTGTTTACAAGAAAAATGGGAGAGGGAAAAATCCATTTTTCATTTTAAAAAAATTGATCTTCCAAAATGGAAATGCACAACTGCTGAGAAAGATAAATCCAGAAAGTATCTGTGATATTTAAGGATTGTAAACTCTTTTAGTTTTTTATAAATTGGGTTTTTAAATTATCGGAAGAGGGGGGAGAGGGAGGGAGGGGGTGTGGATTTTTAACTGAGTGTTGAGGCCCAAACCTTAAGTCACTTCTAACAAAGATTATAGTCGTTACACATAATTAATCGATCAAAACATTTACGATGATCTATGATTGTTTGGTCTGATTTTTGTAACATAGGCAAAAAGTCGATTGTGTGGCTCTATTAAATATCCCACTGCACGTTAACTTGAGAATTTAATTTTTTCTACTCCTTGTAATTTTTGGATCATTAGGTCATTTGCATCTTCAACATGTTTCAGGCATGCATATCCACCACAGTTAAAACATGTTAGGACCAATTAGAAATCTCTTTCTTATAAAATTCCACCAAGCTATTAGGGGTTGTAGTATTGGAATTTCCCAAACAAGGATAACAAAACTTTGGTGTTCATTTTTAGTGCGTGAAAGTAATTTTCTTATCTTACATTTATTATAGTATTCAATTATTTGCATACATAAACTCTAAAATTTTAATTTTTTTGTGATCTATTTCCCTTATATTTTTTTTGTGAGAAAAATGGGGGAATGAAAACTCAAGTTTGGATTTGAAAAGAAATTACACATCCAAAATGAAAATGCACAAATTCTAAGAGAGATAATTCCTAAAAGTATCTATGATTTATAAGGATTGTAAACTCTCTACGTTTTTTATATATTGGGGTTTGCAATCATGGGAAGAGGGGGACGAGGTTTTTTTAACTAAGTGTTGACTCCCAAACCATAAGTCATTTCTAACAAAAAATATAGCCGTTGCAAATCATTAATTGATCAAAAAATTTACGATGATCTATGATTGTTAGGTCCGCTTTTTCTAAAATAGGGAAAAAGTGAGTTGTTTGGCTAAGGTAAATATCCCATCGCACGTTAACTTGAGAATTTAATTTTTTTTGCTCCTTGAAATTTTTGGATCATTAGGTCATTTGCATCTTCAACATGTTTCAGGCATGCATATCTAGCACATTTAAAACATGTTAGGATCAATTAGAAATCTCTTTCTTATAAAATTCCATCAAGCTATTAGGGGTTGTACTAGTGGAATTTAACAAACATGGATAACAACACTTTGGTGCTAATTTTTAGAGTGTGAAATAATTTTTGTCACTTAATTTTATTATAGTTTTCAATTTTTTGCATACATAAACTCTAAAATTTTCATTTTGTTGTGATGTATTTGCCTTATCTTTTTATTTACGAGAAGAATGGGGAGTGAAAACTCAAGTTTGGATTTAAAAAAAAAATGAACATACAAAAAGGAAATGCAGAAATGCTGAGAGAGAATTCCAAAAAGTATCTGTGATTTTTAAGGATCGTATACTCTTTTAGTTTTTCATATATTGGGTTTTTCAATCATCAATAGAGGGGGATGGGGGGGAGGGGGGGGTGGGTGGGTGTTGACTCCCAAACCATGAGTCATTTCTAACAAAAATTATAGCTGATACACATCATTAATCGATCAAAACATTTATGATGATCTACGACTGTTAGGTCCGCTTTTTGTAAAATAAGCCAAAAGTGGGTTGTTTGGCACTTGTAAATATCCCACCTCATGTTAACTTGACAAGTAATTTTTTTTTCTCTTTGAAATTTTTGGATATTTAGGTCATTTGCAATTTCAACATGTTTCAGGCATGCATATCCACCATATTTAAAACATATTAGGATCAATTAGTCTCTTTCTTATAAAATTGCACCAAGCCATTAGGGGTTGTACTAGTGGAATTTCCCAAACACGGATAAGAAAACTTTAGTGTTCATTTTTAATGCGAATTAATTTTTTCTCTTACATTTATTATAGTTTTGAATTTTTTGTTTTCTTGTACTCTAAGTTTTTCTTTTGTTGTAATCTATTTGCCTTAAATTTCTGTTTACGAGAAAAATGGAAGAGTGAAAACTCAAGTTTGGATTTGAAAAAAAAATTGATCCAAAATGAAATGCACAAATTGTGAGAAAGATAATTCCAAAAAGTATCTGTGATTTTTAAGGATTGTAAACTCTTTTAGTTTTTTATATATTAGGATTTGCAGTCGTCAGAAGGGGGGGGGGGAACGTTTTTAACTGAGTGTTGACTCCCTAACCATAAGTCATTTATAACAAAAATTATAGCCTTTACACGTCAATAATTGATCAAAACATTTATGATGAAGTGGGATTGTTAGGTCCACTTTTTTTAAAAAAAGTAAAATGTGGGTTGTTTGGCTCTGGTAAATATCCCACCCCACGTTAACTTGAGAGTTTAAGTTTTTCTACTAGAAATTTTTGGATCATTAGGTCATTTGCATCTTCAACATGTTTCAGGCATGCATATCTAGCACATTTAAAACATGTTAGGATCAATTAGAAATCTCTTTCTTATAAAATTCCGTCAAACTATTAGGGGTTGTACTAGTGGAATTTAACAAACATGGATAATAACACTTTGGTGTTAATTTTTAGAGTGTGAAATAATTTTCGTCACTTAATTTTATTATAGTTTTCAATTTTTTGCATACATAAACTCTAAAATTTTCATTTTCTTGTGATGTATTTGCCTTATCTTTTTATTTACGAGAAGAATGGGGAGTGAAAACTGAAGTTTGGATTTAAAAAAAAAATGAACATACAAAAAGGAAATGCAGAAATGCTGAGAGAGAATTCCAAAAAGTATTTGTGATTTTTAAGGATTGTATACTCTTTTAGTTTTTCATATATTGGGTTTTTAAATCATCAATAGAGGGGGAGGGGGAGGGGGAGGGGGGGGGGGGCTGTTGGCTCCCAAACCATGAGTCATTTCTAACAAAAATGATAGCTGATACACATCATTAATCGATTAAAACATTTATCATGATCTACGACTGTTATGTCCACTTTTTGTAAAATAAGCCAAAAGTAGGTTGTTTGGCACTTGTAAATATCCCACCTCATGTTAACTTGACAAGTAATATTTTCTTCTCTTTGAAATTTTTGGATATTTAGGTCATTTGCATTTTCAACATGTTTCAGGCATGCATATCCACCATATTTAAAACATATTAGAATTAATTAGTCTCTTTCTTATAAAATTGCACCAAGCTATTAGGAGTTGTTCTATTGGAATTTCCAAAACATGGATAAGAAAACTTTAATGTTCATTTTTAATGCGTGAATTAATTTTTTCTCTTACTTTTATTATAGTTTTGAATTTTTTGTATTCTTGTACTCTAAGTTTTTCTTTTTTTGTAATCTATTTGCCTTAAATTTTTGTTTACGAGAAAAATGGAAGAGTGAAAACTCAAGTTTGGATTTGAAAAAAAAAATTGATCCAAAATGAAATGCACAAATTGTGAGAAAGATAATTCCAAAAAGTATCTGTGATTTTTAAGGATTGTAAACTCTTTTAGTTTTTTATATATTAGGATTTGCAGTCATCAGAAGAGGGAGGGGTGTGTGTGTGTTGGGGGGGGGGGGGGGGGGGGGGGGAGGGGGAGGGGACGTTTTTAACTGCGTGTTGACTCCCTAACCATAAGTCATTTATAAAAAAAATTATAGCCTTTACACGTCAATAATTGATCAAAACATTTATGATGATGTGGGATTGTTAGGTCCACCTTTTGTAAAAAAGGTAAAAAGTGGGTTGTTTGGCTCTGGTAAATATCCCACCGCATGTTAACTTGAGAGTTTAAGTTTTTCGACTCAAAATTTTTGGATCATTAGGTCATTTGCATCTTCAACATTTTCAGGCATGCATAGCCACCACATTTAAAACATGTTTGGAATAATTACAAATCTCTTTCTTATAAAATTCCACCAAGCAATTAGGGGTTGTACTAGTGAAATTTCACCAACATGGACAACAAAACTTTGGTGTACTTTTTTAGTGTGTGAAATAATTTTCTTCACTTTTATTATAGTTTTCAATATTTTGCATACATAAACTCTAAAATTTTCATTTTTTTGTAACAATTTGCCTTATCTTTTTGTTTACGAGAAAGATTGGAGACTAAAAACTCAAGTTTGGATTTGAAAAAAAATTGAACATCCAAAATGGAAAGGCACAAATGCTAAGAAAGATAATTCCAAAAAGTATCTGTGCTTTTTTAGGAATGTAAACTCTTTTAGTTTTTTATATATTGGGTTTTGCAATCATTGGAAGAGGGGGGCGAGACATTTTTAAATGAGTGTTGACTCCCTAACCATAAGTCATTTCTAACAAAAGTTATAGCCGTTACACATCATTAATCAATCTAAACATTTACGATCATCTATGATTATTAGGTCCGGTTTTTGTAAAATAGGCAAAAAGTGAGTTATTTGGCTCAGGTAAATATCCCACCACTCGTTAACTTGAGAATTTAATTTTTTATACACCTTGAAATTTTTGGATCATTAGGTCATTTGCATCTTCAACATTTTTCAGGCATGCATATCCACAACATTTAAAACATGTTAGGATCAATTAGAAATTTCTTTCTTATAAAATTCATGCAAGCTATTAGGGGTTGTACTAGTGGAATTTCCCAAACATGGATAACAAAACTTTGGTGTTCATTTTTAATGCATGAAATAATTTTCTTCTCTAAAATTTATTATAGTTTTCAATTTTTTTCATACATAAACTCCAAAATTTTCATTTTTTTATGATTTATTTGCCTTGTCTTTTTGTTTACGAGAAAAATGGGAGACTGAAAACTCAAGTTTGGATTTGAAAAAAAAATTAGCATCCATAATAGGAAATGCACAAATGCTGAGAAAGATAATTCCAAAAAGTATCTATGATTTTTAAGGATTCTAAACTCTTTTAGTTTTTTATATATAGGGTTTTGCAATCATTAGAAGGGGAGGAGGGGGGGGGGGGGGGGGGGGGGGGGGGGGGTGGGCTATGCTTTTTCAACTGAGTGTTGACTCCCAAACCATAGGTCATTTCTAACAAAAATTATAGCCGTTATATATCATTAATCGATCATAACATTTACGATGATCTATGATTTTTAGGTCTGCTTTTTGTAAAATAGGCAAAAAGTGGGTTGTTTGGCTCTTGTAAATATCCCATTGCACGTTAACTTGAAAATTTAATTTTTTCTACTCCTTGATATTTTTGGATCATTAGGTCATTTGTATCATCAACATGTTTTTGGCATGCTTATCCACCACATTTAAAACATTTTGGGATCAATTAGAAATCTCTTTCATATTAAATTCCAGCAAGTAAAGGGGTTGTACTAGTGGAATTTCCCAAACCTTGAATACAAAACTTTGGTGTTCATTTTTAGTGCGTTAAATAATTTTTTTCACTTACGTTTGTTATAGTTTTCAATTTTTTACATACATAAACTCTAAAATTTTCTATTTGTTGTCATCTATTTACTTTAACTTTTTGTTTACAAGAAAAATGCGTGAGTGAAAACTCAAGTTTGGATTTGAAAAAAATTGAACATCCAAAATGAAAATGAACAAATGCTGAAAGAGATCATTTCTAAAAATATCAGTGATTTTGAAGGATTGTAAACTCTTTTAGTTTTTTATATATTAGGTTTTGCAATAATCGGAAGAGGGGAGTGAGGCATTTTTAACTGAGTGTTGACTCCCAAACCATAAGTCATTTCTAACAAAAATTATAGCCGTTACACATCATTAATCGATCAAAACATTTACGATAATCAATGATTGTTAGGTCCGCTTTGTGTAAAATAGGGAAAAAGTGGGTTGTTTGGCTTTCGTAAATATCCCACCGCACGTTAACTTGAGAATTTAATTTTTTCTACTCCTTGAAATTTTAGTATCTTTAGGTTATTTGTATCTACAACTTTTTTCAGGCATGCATAGCTACCACATTTAAAACATGTTAGGATCAATTAGAAAACTCTTTCTGATAAAATTCCTGCAAGCAATTAGGGGTTGTACTAGTGGAATTTCCCAAACATGTATAACAAAAAGTGCATGAAATAATTTTCTTCACTAACATTTATTATAGTTTTCAAATTTTTACATACAAAAACTCTAAAATTTTCATTTTGTTCTTATCTATTTGCCTTATCTTTTTGTTTACGAGAAAAATGGATGAGTAAAAACTCAAGTTTGGATTTGAAAAAAAATTGAACATCCAAAATGGAAATGCAGAAATGCTGAAAGAAATAATTCCAAAAAGTATCTATGATTTTTAAGGATTGTAAACTCTTTTCATTTTTTATATACTTGGTTTTGCAATCATCGGAAAAGGGAAGGGGGGGGGGGGGGGGGGGGGGGGGTGTGCAAGGCATTTTTAACTGAGTGTTGAATCCATAACCATAGGTCATTTCTAACAAAAATTATAGTTGTTACACATGATTAATTGATCAAAAAGTTTGTTTTTTTGGCTATGGTAAATATCCCACCGCACGTTAACTTGAGAATTTAATTTTTCCTACTCGTAGAAATTTTTTGACCTTTAGGTCGTTTGCATCATCAACATGTTTATGGCATGCTTATCCACCACATTTAAAACATGATAGGATATTAGATATCTCTTTCCTATAAAATTCCAGCAAGCTATTAGGGGTTGTAGTAGTGGAATTTCGCAAACATGGATAACAAAACTTTGGAGTTCATTTTTAGTGCGTGAAATAATTTTCTTCACTTGCGTTTATTATATTTTTCAATTTTTTGCATACATAAACTCTTAAATTTTCATTTTTTGTCATCTATTTACCTTATCTTTTTGTTTACGAGAAAAATGGGAGAGTGAAAACTCAAGTTTGGATTTAAAAAAAACTGAACATCCAAAATGGAAATGCACAAATGCTGAGAGAGATAATTCCAAAAAGTATCTGTAATTTTTAAGGATTGTAAACTCTTTTAGTTTTTTATATATTGGGTTTTGCAATCATCGGAATAGGGGGACGAGGCATTTTTAACTGAGTGTTGACTCCCAAACCATAAATCATTTCTAACAAAAATTATAGCCGTTACACATCATTAATCGATCAAAACATTTACGATAATCTATGATTGTTAGGTCTGCTTTGTGTAAAATAGCAAAAAGTGGGTTTTTTGGCTCTGGGAAATATCCCACCGCACGTTAACTTGAAAATTTAATTTTTTCTCGTCCTTAAAATATTTTGATCTTGAGGTCATTTGCGTCTTCAACATGTTTCAGGCATGCATATCTACCCCATTTAAAACATGTTAGGATCAATTAGAAATCTCTTTCTTATAAAATTCCAACAAGATATTAGGGATTGTACTAGTGGAATTTCCCAAATATGGATAACAACACTTTGGTGTTCATTTTTAGTGCGTGAAATAATTTTCTTCACATACATTTATTATAGTTTTCCATTTTTTGCATACCTAAACTCTTAAATTTTCATTTTGTGGTGATCTATGTGCCTTATCTTTTTGTTTACGAGAAAAATGGGAGAGTGAAAACTCATGTATGGATTTCAAAAAAAATTGAACATCCAAAATGGAAATGCACAAATGCTAAGAGAGATAATTCTAAAAAGTATCTGTGATTTTTTAGGATGGTAAACTCTTTTAGTTTTTTATATATTGGGTTTTGCAATCATCGGAAGAGGGGGCGAGGCAATTTTAACTGAGTGTTGACTACCAAAACATAAGTGATTCCTAAAAAAAATCCACCACATTATATATTTAGGTCCACTTTTTGTAAAATACGCAAAAATTTGGTTGTATGGCTTTGGTAAATATCCCACTGCACGTTAACTTGAGAATTTAATTTTTTCTACTCCTTGAAATTTATGGATCATTAGGTCATTTGCATCTTCAACATGTTGCAGGCATGAATATCCACCACATTTAAAACATGTTGCAGGCATGAATATCCACCAAGCTATTAGGGGTTGTAGCAGTTGAATTTCTCAAACTTTAATAACAAAACTTTGGTGTTCATTTTTAGAGCGTGAAATAATTTTCTTCACTTATATTTATTATAGTTTTCATTTATTTACATACATAAACCCTTCAATTTTCATTTTATTGTGGTCTATTTGCCTGATCTTTTTGTTAACGAGAAAAATGGGAGAGTGAAAACTCAAGTTTGGATTTGAAATAAAATTGAACATCCAAAATTGAAATGCACAAATGCGTCCTGCTTCAAATTCATTTAATTCCTCTTCATGAAATTCAATTTCAAACTTGGTTTTAGTTTGGACGAGTTCATATACATTGGAAAACAGTTTGCAGTGTTAGTGCCCCAAAATTAGAAAAATATAAAAAACAAGAAAAATGGAAGAGTGAAAACACAAGTTTGGATTTGAAAAAAAATTGAACATCCAAAATGGAAATGAACAAATTCTAAGAAAGATAATTTCAAAAAGTATCTGTGATTTTTATGGATTGTAAACACTTTTTGTTTTTTATATATTGGGTTTTGCAATCATCAGAAGAGGGAGGGAGGGCTTGGCTTTTTTCACAGAGTGTTGACTCCCAAACTATAGGTCATTTCTAACATAAATTATAGCCGTTACACATCATTAATCGATCAAAACATTTACAATGATCAATAATTGTTAGGTCCGCTTTTTTTAAAATATGCAAAAAGTGGGTTGTTTGGCTCTGGTGGAATTTCCCAAACATAGATAACAAAATTTTGGTGTTCATTTTTAGTGCGTGAAATAATTTTCTTCACTAAAATTTATTATAGTTTTAAATTTTTTTCATACATAAACTCTAAAATTTTCATTTTGTTGTGATCTATGTGTCTTATCTTTTTGTTAACGAGAAAAATAGGAGAGTAAAAACTCAAGTTTGGATTTGTAAAAAAATTGATCATCCAAAATGGAAATGCACAAATGCTGAGAGAGATAATTCCAAAAAGTATATGTCATTTTTAAGGATTGTAAACTCTTTTAGTTTTTTATATATTGGGTTTTGCAATCATCGGAAGAGGGGAGCGAGGCATTTTTAATTGAGTGTTAACTCCCAAACCATAAGTCATTTCTAACAAAAATTATTTCCGTTACAAATCATTTATCGATCAAAACATTTACGATGATCTATGATTATTAGGTCCACTTTTTGTAAAATAGGCAAAAAGTGGGTTGTTTGGCACTAGTAAATACCCCACCGCATGTTAACTTGAGAATTTAATTTTTTCTACACCTTGAAATTTTTGGATCATTAGGTCATTTACTTCATCAATATGTTTTTGACATGCTTATTCACCACATTTGAAACATTTTATGATCGATTAGAAATCTCTTTCTTATAAAATTCCAGCAAGCTATTAGTGCTTGTATAGTGGAATTTACCAAACATGGATAACAAAACTTTGGTGTTCAATTTTAGTGCGTGAAATAATTTTCTTCACTAACATTTATTATAGTTTTCAATTTTTTACATACATAAACTCTAAAATTTTAATTTTGTTGTTATCTATTTGCCTTATCTTTTTGTTAACGACAAAAATGGGAGAGTGAAAACACAAGTTTGGATTTGAAAAAAAATTGAACATCTAGAATGGAAATGCACAAATGCTGAGAGAGATAATAAAGTATCTGTGATTTTTAAGGATTGTAAACTCTTTTAGTTTTTTATAAATTGGGTTTTGAGATCATCAGAAGAGCATGGCATTATTAACTAAGTGTTTACTCCCAAACCAAAGGTAATTTCTAACAAACATTATAGCCATTACACATCATTAATCGATAGGAGAGGGTCTAGAGCAGCCGCTCTAGCTGGGGTACGACGAGGCAAGGGAGACGCTACGGGAGTCAACGGCAACGACGATGAGAGGTAGAGAAGGCGATGAGCGGGGGGAAGGATTAGGTGCGGTGACGGTTGAAGGGGCACCAGCGGCGAGAGGGAGAAGGGAGATGGAGGCCGAGAGAGGGAATTCCGAAGGAGGCGAAGGGAAGGAGGAGACGAAGAGAGCGAGAGCACGAGAGACCGAAAAAATATTTTGGGAGAGAGAGTGCGAGACTTCCTAAAATTTGCCCCATCCCGCCGCTCGTTAAATTAACGAGCCGCCTAGCGAGCCGAGGAGCTGAACCTGGCTCTGCTCGTTAACCTAAATGAGCCCATTTCTGAGTTCGAGTTCGGCTCGAGCTCGATATATAACGAGTAGAACTGAGCCGGAATCGAGACAAACATGAGCCACTCTAGAGCCGTCTCAGTTCGAAGCCACCCCTAGTTTCTGCCATGCATATCCACCACATTTAAAACATGTTAGGATCAATTAGACATCTCTTTCTTATAAAATTTCACCAAGCAATTAGGGGTTGTACAAGTGGAATTTCCAAAACATGGATAAAAAAACTTTGGTGTTCATCTTTAGTGCGTGAAATAATTTTCTTCACTTGCATTTATTTTAGTTTTCAATTTTTTGCATACATAAACTCTAACATTTTCATTTTGCTGTGATCTATTTGTCTTATCTTTTGTTTTACAAAAAAAAAGGGAGAGTCAAAACTCAAGTTTGGATTTGAAAAAAATTGAACATCCAAAATGGAAATGCACAAATGATGAGAGATATAATTCCTAAAAGAAAATGTGATTTAGAAATGACTTAGATCAAGATAGTAAACTATTTTAGTTTTTTTTATATTGGGTTTCGTATTCATTGGAAGAGGGGGGCGAGGCATATTTAATTGAGTGTTGACTCCAGAACCATAAGTCATTTGTAACAAAAATTATTGTCGTTACACATTATTAATCGTTCAAAACATTTACGATGATCTATGATTGTTAGGTCCACTTTTTTTAAAATAGGCAAAAAGTGGATTGTTTGGCTCTAGTAAATATCCCACCGCACGTTAACTTGAGATAATTCCAAAAAGTATCTGTGATTTTTAAGCAACGTAAACTCTTTTAGTTTTTTATATATTGGATTTTAGAATCATCGGAAGAGGAGGGGGGGGGGGGGGGATCTGAGTGTTGACTCCCAAACCATAAGTCATTTGTAACAAAAATTATAACTGTTATAGATTATTAATCGTTCAAAACATTTACAATGATCTATGATTGTTAGGTCCGTTTTTTGTAAAATAGGCAAAAAGTGGGTTGTTTGCCTCTACTAAATATCCCACCACACGTTAACTTGAGAATTTCATTTTTTGTACTCCTTGAAATTTTTAGATCATTCAGTCATTTGCATCTTCAACATGTTTCTAGCATGCATATCCACCACATTTAAAACATGTTAGGATCAATGAGAAATCTCTTTCTCATAAAATTCCACCAATCTATTAGGGGTTGTACTAGTGGAATTTCCAAAACATGGATTACCAAACTTTGGTGTTCTTTTTTAGTGCGTGAAATAATTTTATTCACTTACATTTAATAAATTTTTCTACTTTTTACATACATAAAATCTACAATTTTCATTTTGTTGTGATCTATTTGCCTTATCTTTTTTTTTACGAGAAAAATGGGAGAGTGAAAACTCAAGTTTGGATTTGAAAAAAAATCTAACATCCAAAATGTAAATGCACAAATGCTGAGAGAGATAATTCAAAAAATTATCTGTGATTTTTAAGGATTGTAAACTGTTTTAGTTTTTTATATATTGGGTTTTGCAATCATCGGAAGAGGGGGGGGGGGGCATTTTTAACTAAGTGTTGACTCCCAAACCATAAGTCATTTCTAACAAAAATTATAGTTGTTACACATCTTTAATCATTCAAACCATTTACGATTATCTATGACTATTATGTCTGTTTTTTTTAAAATAGGGTAAAAGTGGGTTGTTTAGCTCTGGTAAATATCCTACCACACGTTAACTTGAGAATTTAATTTTTTCTACTCCTTGAAATTTTGGGATCATTAGGTCATTTGCATCTTCAACATGTTTCAGGCATGCATATCCACCACATTTGAAACATGTTAGGTTCAATGAGAAATCACTTTCTTATAAAATTCCACCAAGCTATTTGGGGTTGTACTAGTGCAATTTCCCAAACAAGGATAACAAAACTTTGGCGTTCATCTTTAGGGCTTGAAATAATTTTCTTCACTAACATTTATTATAGTTTTCATTTTTTTTGCATACATAAACTCTAAATTTTCATTTTGTTGTGATCTATTTGCCTTATGTTTTTGTTTACGAGAAAAATGGGAGAGTGAAAACTCCAGTTTGGATTTGAAAAAAAATTGAACATCCAGAAACTAAATGCACAAATGATGAGAGATATAATTCCAAAAATTATATGTGATTTTTAAGGATTTTAAACACTTTTATTTTTTTATATACTGGTTATTGCAATCATCGGAAGAGGGGGGCGAGGCATTTTTAAATGAGTGTTGACTCCCAAACCATAAGTCATTTCTAAAAAAAATTATGGCCGTTAGACATCATTAATCGATCAAAACATTTACGATGATCTATGATTGTTAAGTCCACCTTTTGTAAAATAGGCTAAAACTGAATTGTTTGGCTCTTGTAAATATCCCACTACACGTTAACTTAAGAATTTAATTTTTTTTACTCGAAATTTTTGGATCATTAGGTCATTTGCATCTTCAACATGTTTTAGGCATGCATATCCACCACATTTAAAACATGTTAGGAATAATTAGAAATCTCTTTCTTATAAAATTCCACTAAGCTTTAAGGTGTTGTACTAGTGGAATTTCCCAAGCATGGATAACAAACCTTTGGTGTTCATTTTTAGTGCGTGAAATAATTTTCTTCACTTACATTTATTATAATTTTCAATTTTTTGCATACATAAACTCGTAAATTTTTATTTTGTTGTGATCTATTTGCCTTATCTTTTTTATTACAAGAAAAATGGGAGAGTGAAAACTCAAGTTTGGATTTGAAAAAAAATTGAACATCCAAACTGGAAATGAACAAATGCTGAGAGCGGTAATTCCAAAAAGTATTTGTGATTTCTAAGCATTGTAAACTCTTTTAGTTTTTTATATATTGGGTTTTTCAATCAACGGAAGAGGGAGGGCGAGGCATTTATACCTGAGTGTTGACTCCGAAACCATAAGTCATTTCATAAAAAAATTATAGCTGTTAAACAACATTAATTGTTCAAAACATTTATGATGATCTATGATTGTTAGGTCCGCATTTTATAAAATAAGCCAAAAGTGGGTTGTTTGGCTATGGTAAATTTCCCACAGCACGTTAGAATTTAACTTTTTCTACTCCTAGAAAATTTTGGCTCATTAGGTCATTTACATCTTCAACATGTTTAAGGCATGCATATCCACCACATTTAAAACATGTTAGGATAATTTATAAATCTCTATCTTATAAAATTCTACCAAGCTATTATGGGTTGTACTATCGGAATTTCCCTAACGCAGACAACAAAACTTCGGTGTTCCATTTTAGTGCGTGAAATAATTTTTTTCTCTTAAATTTATTATAGTTTTCTATTTTTTGTATACATAAACTCTAAAATTTTCATTATTTTGTGATCTATGTGTCTTATCTTTTTTTTTAAGAGAAAAATGGGAAAGTGAAAACTCAAGTTTGGATTTGAAAAAAACTTGAACATCCAAAAAAGTAATTGAGCAATGCTGAGAGAGATAATTCCAAAAAGTATCTGTGATTTTTAAGGATTGTAAACTCTTTTAGTTTTTTATATATTGGGTTTTGCAATGATCAGAAGAAGAGGGGTGAGGAATTTGTAACTGAGTGGTTACTCCAAAACCATGAGTCATTTCTAACAAAAAATATAGCATTTACACATCATTAATCGATCAAAAAATTTACAATGATCTATCATTATTAGGTATGCGTTTTGTAAAATTGGCAAAAACTAGGTTGCTTGGCTCTGGTAAATATCCCAACGTACGTTAACTTGCGAATTTAATTTTTTCTACTCCTTGTAATTTTTGGATCAATAGGTCATTTGTATCTTTAACATGTTTCAGGCATGCATATCCACCACATTTAAAACATGTTAGGATCAATTAGAAATCACTTTCTTATAAAATTCCACCAAGCTATTAGGGGTTGTACTAGTGGAATTTCCCAAACATGGATAACAAAACTTTGGTGTTCATTTAGTACATGAAATAATTTTTTTCACTTACATTTATTATGGTTTTCAATTTTTTACATACATAAACTCTAAATTTTTTATTTTATTGTGATCTATTTGCATTATCGTTTTGTTTACAAGGAAAATGGTGGAGAGAAAAATCAAGTTTGGATATGATAAAAAATTGAACATCCAAAATAGAAATGAACAAATACTGAGAGAGATAATTCATAAAAGTATCTATGATTTTTAATGATTGTAAACTCTTTTAGTTTTTTATATTAGGTTTTGCATTCATCGAAAAAGGGAGGAGGGGGGGTTGGTGTGGGGAAAGCATTTTGAACTAAGTGTTGACTCCCAAACCATAACTATTTCTAACAAAACTTATAGCTGTTACACATCATTAATCGATCAAAACATTAACGATTATCAATGATTGTTAGGTCCACTTTTTGTAAGATAGGCAAAAAAGTGGGTTGTTTAGCTCTGGTAAATATCCCACCGCACGTTAACTTGAGAATTTAATTTTTTCTACTCCTTGAAATTTTTGGTTTATTAGGTCATTTGCATATTCAACATGTTTCTGGCATGCATATCCACCACATTTAAAACATGTTAGGATCAATTATAAATCTCTTTCTTATAAAATTCCACCAAGCTACTGGGGGTTGTACTAGTGGAATTTCCAAAACATGAATATCAAAACTTTGGTGTTCATTGAATTGCGTGAAGTATTTTTCTTTACATATATTTTTTATAGTTTTCAATTTTTCCTTACATAAACTTTAAAATTTTCATTTTTTCTGTGATCTATTTGCCTTATCTTTTTGTTTATGAGAAAAATGGGAGAGTGAAAACTCAAGTTTGGATTTCAAAAAAAATTGAACATCCACAATGGAAATGTGCAAATGCAAAGAGAGAAAATTCAAAAAAGTATCTTTTATTTTTAAAGCTTGTAAACTCTGTTTGTTTTTTTGATATTAGATTTTGCAATCATCGAAAAAGGGTGGGAGGCATTTTTAACTGAGTGTTGACTCCCAAACTATAAATCATTTCTAACAAAAATTATAGCCATTACACATCATTAATCTATCAAAACATTAATGCTGAACAATGATTGTTAGGTCCGCTTTTTGTAAAATAGGCAAAAAGTGGGTTGTTTGGCTCTAGTAAATATCCCACCGCACGTTAACTTGAGAATTTAATTTTTTCAACTCCTAAAACTTTTTGGATCATTAGGTCATTTGCATCTTCAACATGTTTTAGGAATGCAATCCACCACATTTAAAACATGTTAGGATCAGTTAGAAATGTCTCTCTTATAAAATTCCTCCAAGCTATTAGGGGTTGTACCAATGGAATTTCCCAAACATGGATAACCACACATTAAGTTGAGAATTAAAAATTTTCTTCTCCATGAAATTTTTGGATCATTAGGTCATTTGAATCTTCAACATGTTTCGGGCATGCATATCCACCACATTTAAGACATGTTAGGATGAATTAGAAATATTTTTCTTATAAAATTCCGCCAAGCAATTAGGGGTTGTAGTAGTGGAGTTTCCAAAACATGAGTAACAAAACTTTGGCTTTCATTTTTAGTGTGTGAAATAATTTACTTCACTTAAATTTATTATAGTTTTCAATTTTTTTGTGTACATAAACTCTAAAATTTTCATTTTGTTGTCATTTATTTGCCTTAATTTTTTGTTTACGAGAAAAATCGGAGAGTGAAAGCGCAAGTTTGGATTTCAAAAAAATTGAACATCCAAAATAGAAATTCACAAATGTTGAGAGATATAATTCAAAAAAGTGTCTGTGACTTTTAAGGACAGAAACTCTTTTAGTTTTTTATATATTAGGTTTTGCAATTATCGGAAACGGGGGAGCGAGGCATTTTTAACTGAGTGTTGACTCCCAAACAATAAGTCATTTCTAACAAAAATTATAGTCGTTGCACATCATTAATCAATCAAAAGATTTACGATGATCTATGATTGTTAGGTCTATTTTTTGTATAATAGGGAAAAAGTGGGTTGTTTGGATCTTGTAAATACCCCACCGCAAGTTAACTTGAGAATTTAATTTTTGCTACCCATTTAAATTTTTGGATCATTAGGTCTTTGCTTCTTCAACATGTTTCAGGCATGCATATCCACCACATTTAAAAACATGTTAGGATCAATTAGAAATCACTTTCTTATAAAATTCCACCGAGCTATTAGGTATTGTACAAGTGAAATTTTCCAAACATGGATAACAAAACTTTGGTGTTCATTTTTAGTGCATGAAATAATTTTCTTCACTTACATTTATTATCTTTTTCAATTTTTTCTTACATAAACTCTAAAATTTTCATTTTGTTGTGATCTATTTGCGTTATTGTTTTGTTAACGAGAAAAATGGGGAAGAGAAAAATCAAGTTTGGATTTGGAAAAAAAATGAACATCCAAAATGAAAAAGGAAAAATGCTGAAAGTGATAATTCATAAAAGTATCTATGATTTGTAAGGATTGTAAACTCTTTAAATTTTTTATATATTAGATTTTGCATTCTTATGAAAAGGGGGGCGAGTCATTTTTAACTAAGTGTTGACTCCCAAACCATAAGTCATTTCTAACAAAAATTAGAGTCGTTACACATCATTAATCGATCAAAACATTAACGATGATAGAAGATTGTTAGGTCCGCTTTTTGTAAAATAGGCAAAAAGTGGGTTGTTTAGCTCTAGTAAATATCCCACCGCACGTTAACTTGAGAATTTAATTTTTTCTTCTACTTGAAATTTTTGGATCATTAGGTCATTTTCATCTTCAACATCTTTCAGGCATGCATATCCACCATATTTAAAACATGTTAGGATCAATTAGAAATCACTTTCTTACAAAATTCCACCAAGCTATTAGAGGTTGTACTAGTGGAATTTCGCAAACATGGATATCAAAACTTTGGTGTTCTTTTTTAATGCCTGAAATAATTTTTGTCACTTACATTTATTTTAGTTTTAAATTTTTATATACATAAACTCTAAAATTTTCATTTTGTTGTGATCTATTTGCTTTATCTTTTTGTTTACGAGAAAAATGGGAGAGTGAAAACTCAAGTTTGGATTTCAAAAAAAATTGAACATCCAAATTGGAAATGCACAAATGCTGAGAGAGATAATTCAAAAAGTATCTCTGAGTTTTAAGGATTGTAAACTCTTTTAGTTTTTTATATATTAGGTTTTGCAAACATGGAAAAAGGGTGGGTGGCATTTTTCATTGAGTGTTGAATCCCAAACCATAAATCATTTCTAACAAAAATTATAGCCATTACACATCATTAATCGATCAAAACATTAATGTTGAACTATGATTGTTTGGTCCGGTTTTTGTAAAATAGGCAAAAAGTGGGCCGTTAACTTGTGAATTTAATTTTTTCTACTCCTTGAACTTTTTGGATCATTAGGTCATTTGCATCTTCAACATGTTTTAGGAATGCAATCCATGACATTTAAAACATGTTAGGATCAATTAGAAATCTCTTTCTTATAAAATTCCACCAAGCTATTGGGGGACGTACTAGTGGAATTTCCCAAACATGGATATCAAAACATTGGTGTTCATTTTTAATGCATGAAATAATTTTTTTCTCTTACATTTATTATAGGTTTCAATTTTTTTCATACATAAACTCTAAAATTTTCATTTTGTTGTGATCTATTCGCCTTATCTTTTTGTTTACGAGAAAAATGGGAGAGTGAAAACTCAAGTTTGGATTTCAAAAAAAAATTGAACATCCAAAATGGAAATTTAAAAAAGTATCAATGAGTTTTAAGGATTGTAAACTCTTTTAGTTTTTTATATATTAGGTTTTCCAAACATCGAAAAAGGGTGGGAGGCATTTTTAATTGAGTGTTGACTCCCAAACCATAAATCATTTCTAACAAAAATTATAGCCGTTACACATCATTAATCGATCAAAACATTAATGTTGAACTATGATTGTTAGGTCCGGTTTTTGTAAAATAGGCAAAAAGTAGGCCGTTAACTTGTGAATATAATTTTTTATCATTAGGTCATTTGCATCTTCAACATGTTTAAGGAATGCAATCCACGACATTTTAAACATGTAAGGATCAATTAGAAATCTCTTTATTATAAAATTTCACCAAGCTATTGGGGGTTGTACTAGTGGAATTTCCCAAACATGGATAACAAAACTTTGGTGTTCATGTTTTGTGCGTGAAATAGTTTTTTTCACTTATATTTATTATAGTTTTCAATTTTTTGCATACATAAACTCTAAAATTTTCATTTTTTTTGTGATCTATTTGCCTTATCTTTATGTTTAAGATAAAAAGGGGAGAGTGAAAACTCAAGTTTGGATTTCAAAAAAAATTGAACATCCAAAATGGAAACGCACAAATGCTGAGAGAGATAATTCCACAAAGTATATGCAGTTTTTAAGGATAGTGGGGGCAATGTTTTTTTAACTGAGTTTAGACTCCAAAACCTTAAATCATTTCTAACAAAAATTATAGCCGTGACACATTATTAATTAATCAAAAAATTTACACTAAACTATGATAGTTAGGTCCGCTCTTTGTAAAATACGCAAAAATTGGGTAGGCTGGCTCTGGTAAATATCCCACCGTACGTTTACTTGGGAATTTAATTTTTTCTTCTCCTTGAAAATTTTGGGTCATTAGGTCATTTGCTTCTTCAACATGATTCAGACATGCATATCCACCACATTTAAAACATGTTTGGATCAATTAGAAATCTCTTTCTAATAAAATTCCACCAAGCTAATACGGGTTGTACATGCAGAATTTCCAAAACATGGATAACAAAACTTTGGTGTTCATTTTTAGTGAGTGAAATAATTTTCTTCACTTAAATTTATTATAGTTTTCAATTTTTTGCATACCTAAACTCGAAATATTTCATTTTGTTGTGATCTATTTGCCTTATCTTTTTGTTTATGATAAAAATAGGAGAGTGAAAACTCAAGTATAGATTTGAAAAAAATTTGAACATCCAAAATGGAAATGCACAAATGCTAAGAGATATAATTACACAAAGTATCTATGATTTTTAAGGAAAGTAAACTCTTTTATTTTTTTATATATTAGGTTTTTGAATCATCAAAAAAGTGGGGCGAGGCATTTTTAACTGAGTGTTGACTCCGAAACACAAGTCATTTCTAACAAAAATTAAAGCCGTTAGACATCATTAATCGATCAAAACATTTAAACTGAACTATGATTGTTAGGTCTGTTTTCTGTAAAATAGGCAAAGAGTGGGTTGTTTGGCTCTAATAAATATCCCACTGCACATTAACTTGAGAGTTTAATTTTTTCTTCTCCATGAAATTTTTCGATCATTACGTTATTTGCATCTTCAAAATTTTTCGAGCAGGCATATCCACCACATTTAAAACATGTTAGGATCAATTATAAATCAATTTCTTATAAAATTCCACCAAGCTAGTAGGGGTTGTACTAATGGAATTTGCCAAACATGGCTAACAAAACTTTAGTGTTCATTTTTAATACGTGAAATAATTTTCTTCACTTACATTAATTATAGTTTTATATTTTTTCCATACATAAACTCTAAAAATTTTATTTTGTTGTGATCTATTTGCCTTATCTTTTTGTTTATGAGATAAATGGGAGTGTGAAAACTCAAGTTTGGATTTGAAAAAAATTTGAACATCCAAATGGAAATGCACAAATGCTGACAGAGATAATTCCAAAAAGTATATGTGATTTTTAAGGATTGTAAACTCTTTTAGTTATTTATATATTGAGTATCGACTCCCAAACCATCAGAAGAGGGGGGTGGGGCATTTTGAAATGAGTGTCGACTCCCAAACCATAAGTCATTTCTAACAAAAATTATAGCCGTTACACATCATTAATCGATCAAAACATTTACGATGATCTATGATTGTTAGGTCCGCTTTTTGTATAATAGGCAAAAAGTGGGTTGTTTAACTCTGGTAAATATCCCTCCGCACGTTAACTTGAGAATTTAATTTTTTCTACTCCTTGAAATTTTTGGATCATTAGGTCATTTGCATCTTCAACATGTTTTAGGCATGCTTATCCACCACATTTAAAATATGTTAGGATCAATTAGAAATCTCTTTCTTATAAAATTCCAACAAGCTATTAGGGGTTGTACTAGTGGCATTTCCCAAGCATGGATATCAAAACTTAGGTGTTCTTTTTTATTGCGTAAAAAATTTTTCTTCACTTACATTTATTACAATATTCTATTTTTTGCATACATAAACTCTAAAATTTTCATTTTATTGTGATCTATTTTCCTTATCTTTATGTTTACGAGAAAAATGGGAGAGAGAAAACACATGTTTGGATTTCAAAAAAAATTGAAAATCCAGAATGGAAATGCGCAAATGCTGAGAGAGATAATTCCAAAAAGTATTTGTGATTTTTAATGTTTTAAAATATTTTACTTTTTTATATATTTGGTTTTGCAATCATCAGAAAAGGGAGGGGGGGGGGGGTATTTTTAAATGAGTGTTGACTCCCAAACCATACATTATTTCTAACAAAAATTATTCCTGTCACACATCATTAATCGATCAAAACATTTATGCTGAACTATGATTGGTAGGTCCGCTTTTTGTAAAATACGCAAAAAGTGGGTTGTTTGGCTCTGGAAATATCCCACCACACGTTATCATGAGAATTTAATTTTTTCTACTCCTTGAAATTTTTGGATCATGAAGTCATTTGCATCTTCAACATGTTTCAAGTATGTATATCCACCACATTTAAAACATGTTAGGATCAATTAGAAATCTCTTTCTTATAAAATTCCACCAAGCTATTTGGGGTTGTACTAGTGGAATTTGCCAAACATGGATCACAAAACTTTGGTGTTAATTTTAAGTGCGTGAAATAATTTTTTTTACTTACATTTATTATAGTTTTCAATTTTTTTCATACATAAACTCTTAAATTTTCATTTTTTTGTGATCATCCAAAATGGGAGAGTGAAAACATGTTTTAGGCATGCATATCCACTACATTTAAAACATGTTAGGATCAATTATAAATCTCTTTCGTATAAAATACCACCAAGCTATTAGGGATTGTACTAGTGGAATTTCCATAACATGGATAACAAAACTTTGGAGTTCATATTTAGTGCGTGAAATAATTGAAATAATTTTCTTCACTTACATTTATTATAGTTTCAATTTTTTTCTTAAACAAAATCTTAAATTTTCAATTTGTTGTGATCTATTTGCCTTTTTTTTGTTTACGAGAAAAATGGGAGAATCAAAACTCAAGTATGTGTTTGAAAAAAACTTGGACATCCAAAAAGGGAATGCAAAAATGCTGAGGGAGATAATTCCAAAACGTATCTGTGATTTTTAAGCATTTTAAACTCTCGTAGTTTTTTATATATTAGGTTTTTTAATCATCGAAAAAAGGGGGGCGAGGCATGTTTAACTGAGTGTTGACTCCCAAACCACATGAAATTTCTACCAAAAATTATAGTTGTTGCACATCATTACTCTATCCAAACATTTACGATGATCTATGATTGTTAGGTCTGCTTTTTGTAAAATAGGCAAAAAGTTGGTTGTTTTGCTTTGGTAATATCCCACCGAACGTTAACTTTAGAATTTATTTTTTGCTACTCATTGAAATTTTTGAATCATTAAGTCCTTTGCATCTTCAACATGTTTCAGGCATGCATATCCACCACATTTAAAACATGTTAGGATCAATTAGAAATCTCTTTCGTACTAGTGGAATTTCCCAAACATGGATGACAAAAGATTGGTGTCAATTCTCAGTGCGGGAAATAATTTTATTCACATACATTTATTATAGTTTTCAATTTTTTTGCTTACTTAAAATCTAAAACTTTCATTTTGTTGTGATCTATTTGCCATTTCTTTTTGTTTATGAGAAAAATAGTAGAGTGAAAACTCAAGTTTGGAATTGAAAAAAAATTGAACATCCAAAATGGAAAATGCACAAATGCTGAGAGAGTAAATTCCAAAAATTATCTGTGATTTTTAAGGATTATAAACTCTTTTAGTTTTTTATATGCTAGGTTTTGCAATTAAAGGAAAAGTGGGGGCGATGCATTTTTAACTGAGTGTTGACTACCAAACCATAAGTCATTTGTAACGAAAATTATAGCCGTTACACATCATTAATTGATCAAAACATTTACGCTGAACTACGATTGTTAGGTCCGCTTTTTGTAAAATAGGCAAAAAGTGAGTTGTTTGGCTCAGGAAAATATCCCACTACATGTTAACTTGAGAATTTAATTTTTTCCACTCCATGAAATTTTTGGATCATTAGGTCATTTGCATCTTCAACATGTTTCAGGCATGCATATCCACCACCTTTAAAACATGTTAGGATCAATTAGAATTTTCTTTCTTATAAAATTCCACCAAGCTATTAGGGGTTGTACAATTGGAATTTCCCAAACATGGATAACAAAAATTTGGTGTTCATTTTTAGTGCGTGAAATAATTTTCTTCACCTACTTTTATAAAAATTTTCAATTTTTTGTTGTGACTATTTGCCTTATCATTTTGTTTACGAGAAAAAAGCGAGAGAGAAAACTAAAGTTTGGATTTGAAAAAAAATTGAACATCCAAAATGGAAATATACAAATGCTGAGAGAGAAAATTCCAAAAAGTATCTATGATTTTTAAGGATTGTAAACTCTTTTAGTTTTTTATAGATTAGATTTTGCAATCTTCGGAAAAGGGGGGGGCTGGGCATTTTAAACTGAGTTTTTACTCCCAAACCATAAATCATTTCTAACAAAAATTATAGCCTTTACACATCGTTAATCACTCAAAATATTTACGATGATCTATGATTGTTTGGTCTGCTTTCTTTAAAATAGGCAAAAAGTGGGTTGTTTAGCTCTGGTAAATATCCCCACCACATGTTAACTTGAGAATTTCAGTTTTTCTACTCCTTGAAATTTTTGGATGATTAGGTCATTTGAATCTTCAACATGTTTCAGGCATGCATATCCACCACATTTAAAACATGTTAGGATCAATTAGAAATCTCTTTCTTATAAAATTCCACCAAGCTATTAGGGGTTGTACTAGTGGAATTTCCCAAACATGGATATCAAAACTATGGTGTACATTTTTGGTGCATGAAATAATTTTCTTCACTTACATTTATGATAGGTTTAAATTTTTTTGCATACATAAACTCTAAAATTTTCATTTAGTTGTGATCTATTTGCCTTATTTTTTTAGTTTACGAGAAAATGGGAGAGTGAAAAACTCAAGTTTGGATTTCTAAAAAAATTGAACATCCTAAATGGAAATGCACAAATGCCGAGAGAGATAATTACAAAAAGTATATGTAATTTTTAAGGATGGTTAACTCTTTTATTTTTTTAGATATTCGGTTTTGCAATGATAGGAAAAGGGGGGGGGAGGGGGAGTCCTTTTTGTCTGAGTGTTGACTCCCAAACCATAAATCATTTCTAAAAAAATTTATAGCCGTTACACATCATTAATCGATCAAAACATTTATGTTGATCTATGATTGTTAGGTTCGCTTTTTGTAAAATTGGCAAAAAGTGGGTTGTTTGTCTCTGGTAAATATCGCACCGCATGTTAACTTAAAAATTTATTTTTTTCTACTCCTTGAAATTTTTGGATGATTATGACATTTGCATCTTCGACATGTTTCAGGCTTGCATATCCATCACAATTAAAACACGTTTGGATTAATTAGAAATCTCTTTCTTATAAAATTCCACCAAGCTATTAGGGATTGTACAAGCGGAATTTCCAAAACATGGATAACAACACATTGTTGTTCATGTTTTTTTGCGTGAAATAATTTTCTTCACTTACATTTATTATAGTTTTCAATTTTTTGCATACATAAACTATAAATTATTGTGATCTTTTTGGCTTATCTTTTTGTTTAGGAGAAAAATGGGAAAGTGAAAACTCAAGTTTGGAATTGAAAACAAATTGAACATCTAAAAAGGAAATGCACAAATGCTGAGAGAGATAATTCCAAAAAGTATCTATAATTTTTAAGCATTGAAAACTCTTTTAGTTTTTTATATATTAGGTTTTGCAATCATCAGAAAAGGGGGGGCGAGGAATTTTTAACTGAGTGTTGACTCCCAATCCATAAGTCATTTCTAACAAAAATTATAGTCGTTACACATCATTAATCGATCCAAACATTTACATTGATCTATAATTGTTTTGTGTGCTTTTTGGAAAATAGACAAAATGTGGGTTGTTTGGCTCTAGTAAATACCCCACCACACGTTAACTTGAGAATTTAATTTTTTCTACTACTTGAAAATTTCTGATCATTAGTTCATTTGCATCTTCAACGTGTTTTGGGAATGCATATCCACCACATTTAAAACATGTTAGGATCTATTATTAATCTCTTTCTTATAAAATTCCACCAAGCTATTAGGGGTTGTAGTAGTGGAATTTCCCAAACATGGATAACAAAACTTTGGTATTCATTTTTAGTGCATGAAATAAATTTCTTCACTTACATTAATTATAGTTTGCAATTTTTTGCTTACATAAACTCCAAAATTTTCATTTTTTTGTGATCTTTTTGCCTTATCGTTTTGTTTACGAGAAAAATGGGAGAGTGAAAACACAGGTTTGGATTTGAAAAAAAATTGAACATCCAAAATGGAAATGCAAAATTTTGGAGAGAGATAATTCCAAAAAGTATCTGTGATTTTTAAGGATTTTAAATTCTTTAAGATTTTGATATATTAGGTTTTGCAATCATCAGAAATGGGGAGGGGGGTGTGAGGCATTGTTAACTGAGTGTTGAGTCCCAAATCATAAATCATTTCTACAAAAAATTATAACCGTTACACTTCATTAATCGATCAAAACATTTAAGATGATCTATGATTGCAAGGTCCGGTTTTTGTAAAATAGGCAAAAAGTGGGTGTATTTGCTTAGGTAAATATCCCACCACACGTTAACTTGAAATTTTTATTTTTTCTACTACTTGAAATTTTTGGATGATTAGGTCATTTGCATCTTCACCATGTTTCAGGCAAGCATATCCACCACATTTAAAACATGTTTGGATCAATTAGAAATCTCTTTCTAATAAAATTCCACCAAGCTATTACGTGTTATACTAGCGGAATTTCCCAAGCATGGATAACAAAACTTTGGTGTTCATTTTTAGTGCGTGAAATAATTTCCTTACTTACTTTTATTATATTTTTCAATTTTTTGCATACATAAAATCTAAAATTTTCATTTTGTTGTGATCTATTTGCCTTATCTTTTTGTTTAGGAGAAAAACGGAAGAGTGAAAACTCAAGTTTGGATTTGAAAAAAAATTGAACATCCAAATGGAAATGTATAAATGCTGAGAGAGATAATTCCAAAAAGTTTCTGTGATTTTTTAGATGGTAAACTCTTTTAGTTTTTTATATATTGGGTTTTGCAATCATTAGAAAAGGGGGGGGGGGGGGGGGGGGGGAGGAATTTTTAACTGCATGTTGACTCCCAAAACATAAGTCATTTCTAACAAAAATAATAGCCGTTACACATCATTAATCGATCAAAACATTTACAATGATATATGATTGTTAGGTCCGGTTTTTTTAAAATAGGAAAAAAGTAGGTTGTTTGGCTCTGATAAATTTCCCACCGCACGTTCACTTGAGAATTTAATTTTTTCTACTCAAAATTTTTGGATCATTAGGTCATTTGCATCTTCAACATCTTTCAGGCATGCATATCCACCACATTTAAAACATGTTTGGATCAATTAGAAATATCTTTGTTAAAAAATTCCACCAATCTATTAGCGGTTGCACTAGTGGAATTTCCCAAACATGGATAACAAAACTTTGGTATTCGTTTTTAGTGCGTGAAATAATTTTCTTCACTTACATTTTTTATAGTTTTCATTTTTTTGTATACATAAACACTAAAATTTTCATTTTGTCTGATCTATTGTTATGGGCGTTACACCCAACCCAGGGTGTTATGGGACACTCTGGGGCCCTGGTGGTCCTGGGCTAAGGGTTGAGTATCTATATCTTCTGCTCCTAATAGGCTGATCTTTTGGGTAGTATTGGCTTGGTGCTTAACATTTGGTATCAGAGCCAACCTTCGGTCGGGGGTTCGATTCCCCGCAAAGGCGCACTTGCGGAAAGGAGCAACCACACAGAAGGGGCGATAGGTATTAAGTCCTAGTGGGCCACCGTGGAAGAGTAGGTAGTCATCGATGAGTGGGCAGCCGTGAGTGGGCCGCCGTGGGCGTCGGCCCACGAAGGGGGGGGGGGGGGGGGGGGGGGGGGGGTTTAATGTTATGGCATTACACCCAACCCGTGGTGTTATGGGAGACCCTGGGGGGGCAACTGGGTGTTATGGGACACCCTGGGAGCTTGGTGATCCTGGGCTAAGGGTTGAGTACCTATGTCTTCCGCTCCTAACAAGCTGGTCTTTTGGGTAGTATTTGCTAGGTACTTAACATCTATTTGCCTTATTTTTTGTTTAGGAGGAAAATGGTAGAGTGAAAACTCATGTTTGGATTTGAAAAAAAATATTACATCCAAAATGGAAAAGCACAAATGCTAAGAGAGATAATTCCAAAAATTATTTGTGATTTTTAAGGATTGTAAAGACTTTTTTAGTTTTTTATATATTAGATTTTGCAATCATCGGAAATGGGAGGGCGAAGCATTTTTAACTGAGTATTGACTCCCAAACCATAAGTCATTTCTAACATAAATTATAGCCATCACACATTATTAATCGATCAAAACATTTAAGATGATCTATGATTGTTAGGTCTTCTTTTTGTAAAATGAGCAAATAGTGGGTTGTTTTGATCTTGTAAATATCCCACCGCACGTTAACTTGAAAATTGATTTTTTTCTACTCCTTGAAATTTTTGGATCATTAGGTCATTTTCATTTTCAACATGTTGCAGGCATGTATTTCCACCACATTTAAAACATATTTGGATCAATTAAAAATCTCTTTCTTATAAAATTCCACCAAGCTATTAGGGATTGTACTAGCGGAATTTCCCAAACACGGAGAACAAAACTTTGGTGTTCATTTTTAGTGCGTGATATAATTTCCTTCACTTACTTTTAGTAAAGTTTTCAAGTTTTTGCATACATAAACTCTAATATTTTTATTTTTTTGTGATTTATTTTCCTTATCTTTTTGTTTATGATAAAAATGGGAGAATGAAAACTAAGTTTGGATTTGAACAAAAATTGAACATCCAAAATGGAAATGGCCAAATGCTGAGAGAGATAATTCCATAAAATATATGTGATTTTTAAGGAATGTAAAATCTTTTAGTTTTTTTATATATTAGGTTTTGCAATCATCGGAAAAGGAAGGGGGGGGTGAGGATATTTTAACTAACTGTGGACTCCCAAACCATAAGTCATTTCTAACAAAAATTATAGCTGTTATACATCATTGATTAATCAAAACAATTACGATGATCTATGATTGTTAGGTCTGTTTTTTTGTAAAATAGGCAAAAAGTGGGTTATTTGGCTCCAGTAAATATCCCACTGCACATTAACTTGAGAATTTAATTTTTTCTACTTCTTGGAATTTTTGGATCATTAGGTCATTTGCATCTTCAACATGTTTCAAGCATGCATACCCACCACATTTAAAACATGTTAGGATTAATTAGAAATCTCTTTCTTATAAAATTCCACCAAGCTATTAGGGATTGTATTTGCGGAATTTCCCAAACATGGATAACTAAACATTGTTGTTCATTTTTAGTGCGTGAAATAATTTTCTTCACTTACATTTATTATATTTTTCAAGTTTTTGCATACATAAACTTTAAAATTTCCTTTTTGTTATGATCTATTTGTCTTATCTTTTTGTTTACGAGAAAAATGGGAGATTGAAAACACAAGTTTGAATTTGAAAAAATATTGAACCTCCAAAATGGAAATGCACAAATGCTGAGAGATATAATTCCTAAAATTATCTGTGATTTTGAAGGATTGTAAACTATTTTATTTTTTTATATATTAGGTTTTGTAATCATCGAAAAAAGGCGGGCGAGGTATTTTTAATTGAGTGTTGACTCCCAAACCATAAATCATTTCTACAAAAAATTATAGCCATTAGACATCGTTAATCGATCAAAACATTTAAGATGATCTACGATTTTTAGGTCCGGTGTTTGTAAAATACCCAAAAAGTGGGTGTATTTTCTCTGGTAAATATCCCACCGCACGTTAACTTGAGAATTTAATTTTTTCTATTCCTTGAAATTTTTGGATCATTAGGTCATTTTCATATTCAACATGTTTCAGGCATCCATCTCCACCACATTTAAAACTTGTTAGGATTAATTATAAATCTCTTTCTTATAAAATTCCACTAAGATATTAGGGATTGTACCAATAGAATTTCCCAAATATGGATAACAAAATATTGTTGTTCATTTTCAGTGCGTGAAAAAATTTTCTTCACTTACATTAATTATAGTTTTCAAATTTTTGCATACATAAACTATAAAATTTTCATTTTGTTGTGATCAATTCGCCTTATCTTTTTTTTTACTAGAAAAATGGGAGAGCGAAAACACAAGTTTGGATTTGAAAACAAATTGAATATCCAAAATGGAAATTTAAAAATTCTGAGAGACATAATTCCAAAACAATCAGTGATTTTGAAGGATTGTAAACTCTTTTAGTTTTTTATATATTAGGTTTTTTAATTATCGGAAAGGGGGGGCGAGGCATTTTTAACTTAATGTTGATTCCCAAACTATAAATCATTTATAAAAAAAATTATTTCCGTTACACATCATTAATCAATCAAAACAATTACGATGATCTATGATTGTCAGGTCTGTTTTTTGTAAAATAGGCAAAAAGTGGGTTATTTTGCTCCAGTAAATATCCCACTGCACATTAACTTGAGAATTTAATTTTTTCAACTCCTTGGAATTTTTGGATCTTTAGGTCATTTGCATCTTCAACATGTTTCAAGCCTGCATACCCACCACATTTAAAACATGTTAGGATTAATTAGAAATCTCTTTCTTATAAAATTCCACCAAGCTATTAGGGATTGTATTTGCGGAATTTCCCAAACATGGATAACAAAAAAATTTTGTTCATTTTTAGTGTGTGAAATAATTTTCTTCACTTACATTTATTATATTTTTCAATTTTTTGCATATATAAACTTTAAAATTTCCATTTTGTTATGATCTATTTGTCATATCTTTTTGTTTATGAGAAAAATGGGAGATTGAAAACACAAGTTTGGATTTGAAAACATATTGAACCTCCAAAATGGAAATGCACAAATGCTGAGAGATATAATTCCAAAAATTATCTGTGATTTTGAAGGATTATAAAGTATTTTAGTTTTTTATATATTAGGTTTTGTAATCATCGAAAAAGGGCGGGCGAGGTATTTTTAATTGAGTGTTGACTACCAAACCAAAAATCATTTCTACAAAAAATTATAGCCATTAGACATAGTTAATCGATCAAAACATTTAAGATGATCTATGATTGTTAGGTCCGATGTTTGTAAAATACCCAAAAAGTGGGTGTATTTTCTTTGGTAAATATCCCACCGCACGTTAACTTGAGAATTTAATTTTTTCTATTCCTTGAAATTTTTGGATCATTAGGTTATTTGCATCTTCATCATGTTTCAGGCATGCATATGCACCACATTTAAAACATGTTTGGATCAATTACAAATCTCTTTCTTATAAAAGTCCACCAAGCTATTAAGGGTTGTACTAGCGGAATTTCCCAAACATGGATAACAAAACTTTGGTGTTCATTTTTAGTGCGTGAAATAATTTCTTCCACTTATATTTATTATAGTTTTCAATTTTTTGCATACATAAACTCCAATATTTTCTTTTTTTTGTGATCTATTTGCCTTATCTTTTTGCTTAGGAGAAAAATGGGAGAGTGAAAACTCAAGTTTGGATTTGAAAAAAAATTGAACATCCAAAATGGAAATGCAAATATGCTGAGAGAGATAATTCCAAAAAGTATCTATGATTTTTAAGGATTGTAAACTCTTATAATTTTTTATCTAATAGGTTTTGCAATCATCGAAAAAAGAGGGGGTGATAAATGATTGTGTTGACTCCCTAACCATAAGCCATTTCTAATAAAAATTATAGCCATTACACATCTTTAATCGATCAAAACATTTATGATGATAAATGATTGTTGGGTCGCCTATTTTTAAAATAGGCAAAAAGTGGGTGGTTTGACTCTTGTAAATATCCCACTGTATGTCAACTTGAGAATTTAATTTTTTTTACTCCTTGAAAATTTTGGATCATTAGGTCATTTGCATCTTAAACATGTTTCAGGCATGCATATCCACTAGATTTAAAACATGTTAGTATTAATTAGAAATATCTTTCTTATAAAATTCCACCAGGCTATTAGGGGTTGTACTAGCAGAATTTGACAAACATCGATAAGAAAATATTGTTGTTCATTTTTAGTGCGTTAAATAATGTTCTTTAGTTACATTTATCATAGTTTTCAATTTTTTTAATACATAAACTCTAAAATTTTCATTTTGTTGTGATCTATTTCCCTTATCTTTTTTTTAGGAGACAAATGGGAGAATGAAAACTCAAGTTTGGATTTGAAAAAAAACTGAACATCCAAAAAGGAAATGCACAAATTCTGGCAGAGATAATTCCAAAAAGTATCTGTGATTTTTAAGGATTGTATACGCTTTTAGTTTTTTATATATTAGGTTTTGCAATCATCGAAAAAGGGGTGGACAAGGATTTTTTAACTGAATCTTGACTCCCAAACCATAAGTCATTTCTAAAAAATTATAGGCATTACACATCATTAATCGATTAAAAATTTTTCACTAATCAATGATTGTTAGGTCCACTTTTTTTAAAATAGGCAAAAAGTGGTTGTTTGAGTCTGGTAAATATCCCATCGAATGTTAACTTGAGAATTTAATTTTTTCTACTCCTTGAAATTTTTGGAATATTAAGTCTTTTGCATCTTCAACATGTTTCGTGCACGCATATCCACCACATTTAAAATATGTTTGGATCAACTAGAAATATCTTTGTCATAAAATTCCTCCAAGCTATTAGGGGTTGTTCTAGCGGAATTTCCCAAACATGGATAACAAAACTTTGGTGTTCATTTTTAGTGCGTGAAATAATTTCCTTCGCTTAGATTTATTATTGTTTTCAATTTTTTGCGTACATCAACTCTAAAATTTTCATTTTGTTGTGAGCTGTTAGCTTTATCTTTTTTGAAAAAAAAATGAACATCCAAAATGGAAATGTACAAATGTCTGGAGAGATAATTCCAAAAAGTATCTTTGATTTTTAAGGCTTGTAAACTCTTTTAGTTTTTTATATATTAGGTTTTTCAATCTTCAGAAAAGGGGGGCGAGGAATTTTTAATTGAGTGTTGACTCCCAAACCTTATGTCATTTCTAACAAAAATTATAGCCGTTATACATCATTAATCGATCAAAAAATTTACGATGATCTATGATTGTTAGGTCCATATTTTGTAAAATAGGCAAAAAGTGGGTTGTTTGGCTCTGGTAAATATCCTAACATGTTAACTTGCGAACTTAATTGTTTCTTCTCCTTGAAGTTTTTGGATCATTAGGTCCTTCGCATCTTCAAAGTGTTTCAGGCATGCATATCCACCACATTTAAAACATGTTAGGATCAATTAGAAATCTCTTTCTTATAAATTTCTACAAAGCTATTAGGGGTGTTACGAGTGGAATTTCCCAAACAACGATAACAAAACTTTGGTCCTCATTTTTAGTGCGTTAAATAATTTTATTTGCTTACATTAATTATAGCTTTCAATTTTATGCATACATAAACTCCAAAATTTTCATTTTGTTGTGATCAATTTGCCTTATCTTTTTGTTTAAGAGACAAATGGGAGAGTGAAAAATCAAGTTTGGATTTGAAAAAAATTTGGACATCCAAAATCAAAATGGACAAACGCTGAGAGAGATAATTCCAAAAAGTATCTATGATTTTTAAGGGTTGAAACTCTTTTAGTTTTTAATATATTAGGTTTTGTAATCATCAGAAAAGGGGAGTGAGAAATTTTTAACTGAGTGTTGACTACCAATTCATATGTCATTTCTAACAAAAATTATAGCCGTTACACATCACTAATCGATCAAAACTTTTAATATGATCTATGATTGTTAGGTCCGCTTTTTGTAAAATAGGGAAAAAATGGGTTGTTTGGCTCTAATAAATATCCCACCGCACGTTAACTTGAGAATTTAACTTTTTTCTACTCGAAATTTTTGGATCATTAGGTCATTTGCATCTTCAACATGTTTTAGGCATGCGTATCCACCTGAGCGTATCCAACTGATTTAAAACATGTTAGGATTAATTAAAAAATACTTTGTTATAAAATTCCACCAAGCTATAAAGAGTTGTACTAGCGGACTTTCCCGAACATGGATAACAAAACATTGTTGTTCATTATTAGTGCGTGAAATAATTTTCTTCACTTATATTTATTATATTTTATCAATTTTTTTCATATATAAACTCTAAAATTTTCATTTTTTTATGATCTATATGCCTTATCTTTTTGTTTACGAGAAAAAAGGAGAGTGAAAATTCAAGTTTGGATATGAAAAAAAATTGAACATCCAAAATTGATATGCAGAAATGCTGAGAGAGATAATTCCAAAAAGTATCTGTGATTTTTGAGGATTGTAAACTCTTTTATTTTTTTAATATATTAGGTTTTTCAATCTTCGAAAAAGGGGGAACAAAGAATTTTTAAATGAGTGTACACTCCCAAACCATAAGTCATTTCTAACAAAATTTAAAGGTGTTACACATCAACAATTGATGAAAGCATTTATGATGATCTATGTTTGTTAGGTCTGCTTTTTGTAAAATAGGCAAAAAGTAGGTTATTTGGCTCTGGTAAATATCCCACCGCAAGTTAACTTGAGAATTAAAATTTTTCTACTCCTTGAAATTTTTCGATCATTAGGTCATTTGCATCTTCAACATGTTTCAGACATGCATATCCACCACATTTAAAACATCTTAGGATCAAATAGAAATTTCTTTCTTATAAAATTCCGCCACGCTATTAGGGGTTGGACTAGTTGAATTTCTCAAACATGGATAACAAAACTTTTGTGTTCATTTTTAATGCGTGAAATAATTTCCTTCACTTACATTTATTATAGTTTTAAATTTTTTACGCAGATAAACTCTAAAATTTTTATTTTGTTGTGACCTATTTGGCTTTTCTTTTTGTCTATGAAAAAAATGGGAGAGTGAAAACTCAAGTTTGGATTTGAAAAAAAGTTGAACATCCAAAATGGAAAAGCACAACTGCTGAGAGAGATAATTCCAAAAAGTATTGGTGATTTTTAAGGATTGTAAACTCTTTTAGATTTTTTATATATTAGGTTTTTCCATCATCGATAAAGGGGGGGGGTGTGGATAGGGTGAGGAATTGGTAACAAAATGTTGACTCCCAAACCATAAGTCATTTCTAACATATTATAGCTGTTACACATCATTAATCGATCAAAAATTTTATGATGATCTATGATTGTTAGGTCCGATTTTTGTAAAGTAGGCAAAAGGTTGGTTGGTTGGCTCTGGTAAATATATCTCCACACGTTAACTTGCGAATTTAATTGTTTCTTCTCCTTGAAATTTTTGAATCATTAGGTCATTTGCATCTTCAATGATTTTCAGGCATGCATATCCACCACATTTAAAACATGTTAGGATCTATTAGAAATCTCTTTCTTATAAATCTCTACCAAGGTATTAGGGGTTGTACTACTGGAATTTCCCAAAAAGGGATATAAAAACTTTGGTGTTCATTTTTAGTGCGTGAAATAATTTTCTTCACTTACATTAATTATCATTTTTAATTTTTTTGCATACATAAACTCTAAAATTTTAATTTTTTTGTGATCTATTTACCTTATTTTTTTGTTTACGAGTAAAATTGGAGAGTGAAATCTCAAGTTTATATTTGAAAAAAATATTGAACATCCAAAATGGAAATGTACAAATACTGAGAGAGAGAATTCCAAAACATATCTGTGATTTTTACGGATTGTAAACTCTTTTAGTTTTTTATATATTAGGTTTTGCAATCATCAGAAAAGGGGGAGCGAGGAATTTTTAACAGAGTGTTGACTCCCAAACCATAAGTCATTTCTAACAAAAATTGTAGCCGTTACACATCATCAATCGAACAAAACAATTATGATGATCAATGATTGTTAGGTCCGGTTTTTGTAAAATAGGCAAAAAGTGGGTTGTTTGGCTCTAGTAAATATCCCACCACACGTTAACATGAGAATTTAGTTTTTTCTACTCCTTGAAATTTTTTTATCATTAGGTCATTTGCATCTTCTTCATGTTTTAGGCATGCATATCCACCACATTTATAACAAGTTAGGATCAATTAGAAATTTCTTTCTTATAAAATTCCTAGTGGAATTTCCCAAACATGGATAAACAATCTTTTGTGTTCATTTTTAGTACGTGAAATAATTTTCTTCACTTACATTTATTATATTTTTCAATTTTGTGCATACATAAACTCTAAAATTTTTATTTTGTTGTGATCTATTTGCCTTATCTGTTTGTTTAAAAGAAAAATGGGAGACTGAAACCTCAAGTTTGGATTTGAAAAAAAATTAAACATCCAAAATGGAAACATACAAATTCTGAGAGTGATACTTCCAAAAAGTATCAGTGATTTTTGAGGATTGTAAACATTTTAGTTTTTTATATATTAGGTTTTGCAATCATTAGAAAAGAAGGGGCGAGGGATTTTTAACTAAGTGTTGACTCCCAAACCATAAGTCATTTCTTACAAAACATATAGCCCTTACACATCATTAATTGATCAAAGTATTTAAGATGATCTATGATTGTTAGGTCCATTTTTTGTAAAATAGGCAAAAAGTGGGTTGTTTGGCTCAGGTAAATATCCCACCGCACGTTAACTTGAGAATTTAATTTTTTCTACTCTTTGAAATTTTTTGATCATTAGATCATTAGCATCTTCAACATGCTTCAAGCATGCATATCCACCAGATTTAAAACATGTTAGGATTAATTAGAAATCTCTTTGTTATAAATTTCCACAAAACTATTATGGGTTGTACTAGCGGAATTTCCCACACTTTGATAACAAAATAATGTTGTTCATTTCTAGTGCGTGAAATGATTTTCTTCACTTAAATTTATTATATTTTTCAATATATTGCATACAAAAACTCTGAAATTTTCATTTTGTTGTAATCAATTTTCCTTATCTTTTTGTTTAGGTGAAAAATGGGAGAAAGAAAACTCAACTTTGGGTTTGAAAAAAAATTGAACATCAAAAATGGAAATGCACAAATGCTGAGAGAGATAATTCCAAAACGTATCTAGGAAATTTAAGGGTTGTAAACTCTTTAAGTTTTTTTATATAGGTTTCGCTATCATTAGAAAAGGGTAGGTGAGGAATTTTAAACTGAGTGTTGACTCCCAAACCATAATTCATTTCTAACAAAAATTATAGCCGTTACACATCATTAATCAATCAAAACATTTACGATGATCAATGATTATTAGCTCCAACTTTTGTAAAATAGGCAAAAAGTGGGTTGTTTGGCTCTGGTAAATATCCCACCGCACGTTAACTTGAGAATTTATTTTTTTCCACTCCTTGAAAGTTTTGGATCATTAGGTCATTCGCATCTTCAACAAGTTTCGGGCATGCATATCCACCACATTTAAAATATGTTAGGATCAATTAGAAATCTCTTTTTATAAAATTCCACCAAGCTATTAAGGGTTGTACTAGTGGAATTTCCCAAACATGGATAACAAAACTTTGGTGTTCATTTTTAGTGCATGAAATAATTTTCTTCATTATCTTTTTGCCTTATCTTTTTTTTTTACAAGATAAATAGTTTTGATTTGAAAAATAATTGAACATCCAAAATGGAAATGCAAAAATGCTGAGAGAGATAATTCCAAAATCCATTTGTGATTTTTAAGGATTGTAAACTCTTTTAATTTTTTATATATTATGTTTTGAAATCATCGGAAAAGGCAGGGCGATGCATTTTTAACTGAGTGTTGACTCCCAAACCATAAGTCATTTCTAACAAAAATAATAGCGGTTACACATCATTAATCGATCAAAACATTTTCGATGATCTATAATTTTTAGGTCCACTTTTGGTAAAATAGGCTAAAAGTAGGTTGTTTGGCTCTGGTAAATATCCCACCGCACATTAACTTGAGAATTTAATTTTTTCTACTCCTTGAAATTTTTGGATCATTAGGTCATTTGCTTCTTCAACATGTTTCGGGCATGCATATCCACCACATTTAAAATATGTTAGCATTAATTAGAAATCTCTTTTTATAAAATTCTACCAAGCTATCTGTGATTTTTAAGGACTGTAAATGGTTTTAGTTTTTTATATATTACGTTTTACAATCATCGAAAAAGGGGGGCGAGGTAGTTTTAATTGAGTGTTGACTCCCAAACCAAAAGTCATTTCTAACAAAAATTATAGCCGCTACACATCATTAATCGATCAAAACATTTACGCTGATCTATGATTGTTAGGCCAGCTTTTTGTAAAATAGGCAAAAAGTGGGTTGTTTGGCTCTGGTAAATATCCCACCGAATATTAACTAGAGAATTTACTTTTTTTTACTCCTTGAAATTTTTGGATCATTATGTGATTTGCTTCTTCAACATGTTTCAGGCATGCAAATCCACCACATTTAAAACATGTGAGGATCAATTAGAAATCACTTTCTTATTAAATTCCACCAAGCTATCAGGGGTTGTACCAGTGGAATTTCACAAACATGGATACCAAAAATTTGGTGTTCATTTTTAGTGCGTGAAATAATTTTCTTCACTTACATTTATCATATATTTCAATTTTTTGCATACATAAACTCTAAAATTTTCATTTTGTTGCGATTTATTTGACTTATCTTTTTGTTTACATAAAAAATGGGAGAGTGAAAATCAAGTTTGGATTTGAAAAAAATTTAACTTCCAAAATGGAAATGCACAAATGCTGTGAAAGATCATTCAAAAAAGTATCTGTCATTTTAAAGGATTGTAAACTCTTTTAGTTTTTTTATATATTAAGTGTTGCAATCATCGGAAAAGGGGGCGAGGCAGTTTTAACTTAGTGTTTACTCCCAAACCATAAGTCATTTCTAAGAAAAATTATAGCCGTTGAACATCATTAATCGATCAAAACATTTACGCTGATCTATGTTAGGCCAGAGTTTTGTAAAATAGGCAAAAAGTGGGTTGTTTGGCTCTGGTAAATATCCGACTGCACATTAACTTGAGAATTTAATTTTTTTTACTACTTGAAATTTTTGGATCATTATGTGATTTGCATCTTCAACATGTTTCAGGGATGCAAATCCACCACATTTAAAACATGTTAGGATCAATTAGAAATTGCTTTCTTATAAAATTCCACCAAGCTATTAGTGGTTGTAGTAGTAGAATTTCCCAAACATGGATAACAAAACTTTGGTGTTCATTTTTAGTGCGTGAAATAATTTTCTTCACTTAAATTTATTATAGATTTCAATTTTTTGCATACATAAACTCTAAAATTTTCATTTTGTTGTGATCTATTTTCCTTATCTTTTTGTTTGCAATAAAAATGGGAGAGTGAAAACTCAAGTTTGGCTTTGAAAAAAAAATTGAACATCCAAAATGGAAATGCACAAATACTAAGAGAGATAATTCCAAAACATATCTTTGATTTTTAAGGATTGTAAACTCTTTTAGTGTTTTATATATTAGGTTTTGGAATCATCGGAAAAGGAGGGCCGAGACATTTTGAACTGAGTGTTGGCTCCCAAGACATAAGTCATTTCTAACAAAAATTATAATCGTTACATCATTAATCGATCAAAACATTTATGTAGATGTATGATTGTTAGGTCCGTTTTTTACAAAATAGGTAAAAAGTGTGTTGTTTGGCTCTGGTAAATATCCCACTGCCCGTTAACTTGAGAATTTAGTTTTTTCTACTCCTTGAAATGTTTGGATCATTAGGTCATTTGCATCTTCAACATATTTTGGGCATGCATATCCACCAAATTTAAAACATGTTAGGATCAATTAGAAATCTCTTTCTTATATAATTCCACCAAGCTATTAGGGGTTGTACTAGTGAAATTTGCCAAACATGGTTGACAAAACTTTGGTGTTCATTTTTAGTTCGAGAAATAATTTTCTTCACTTAAATTTAATATAGTTTTACATTTTTTGCATACATAAACTCTACAATTTTCATTTTTCTATGATCTATTTGCCATATCTTTTTGTTTAAGAGAAAGATGGGAGAGTGAAAATTCAAGTTTGGATTTGAAAAAAAATTAACATCCAAAATGGAAATGCACAAATGCTGAGAGAGATAATTCCAAAAAGCATCTGTGATTTTTAAGGATTGTAAACTCTTTTAGTTTTTATATATTAGGTTTTGCAATCATCAAAAAAGGGGGGACGAGGCATTTTTAACTGAGTGTTGACTCCCAAATCATTAGTCATTTCACACAAAAATTATAGCCGTTACACATCATTAATCAATCAAAACATTTGCGTTGATCTTAGGAAAAAAGTGGGTTATTTGGCTCTCATAAGAATCCCACCGCACGTTAACTTGAGAATTTAATTTTTCGTGCCTGAAATAATTTTCTTTACTTACATTTATTATAGTTTTCAATTATTTGCATACGTAAACTCTAAAATTTTTTTTTTTTTACAATCTTTTTGCCTTATCTTTTTGTTTACGAGAAAAATGGGAGAGAGAAAACTCAAGTTTGGATTTGAAAAAAAATTGAACATCCAAAATGGAAATGCACTAATGCAGAGAGAGATAATACCAAAAATTATTTGTGATTTCTAAGGATTTTAAAGTCTTTTAGTTTTTTAATATATTAGGTTTTGCTATCATCGGAAAAGGGGGGGCGAGGCATTTTTAAAAGAGTGTTGACTCCCAAACCATAAGTCATTTCTAAGAAAAATTAAAGTTATTACACATCATTAATCGATCAAAACATTCACGATAATATATGATTGTTAGGTCCGCTTTTTTTAAAATAGGCTAAAAGTGGGTTGTGCGGCAATGGTAAATATCCCACCGCACGGTAAGTTGAGAATTTAATTTTTTCTACTCAAAATTTTTTAATCATTAGGTCATTTGCATCTTCAACATTTTTCGGGCATGCATATCCACCACATTTAAAACATGTTAGGATCAATTAGTAATCTATTTCTTATAAAATTCCACCAAGTTATTAGGGGTTGTACTAGTGGAATTTCTCAAACATGGAAAACAAAACTTTGGTGTTCATTTTTAGTGCATGAAATAATTTTATTTACTTACATTTATTATAATTTTCTATTTTTTTGATACATAAACTCTAAAATTTTTACTTTTTGTGATATATTTGCCATATCTTTTTGTTTACGAGAAAAATGGGAGAGTGAAAACTCAAGTTTGGATTTGAAAAAAAATTGAACATCCAAAATGGAAATGCACAAATTCTGAGAGAGATAATTCCAAAAAGTATCTGTGATTTTTAAGGTTTGTGAACACTTTTAATTTTTTATATATTAGGTTTATCAATCATCAAAAAACGGGGGCCGAAGCATATTTAACTGAGTGTTGACTCCCAAACCATAAGTCATTTCTAACAAAAATTATAGTCATTACACTTCATTAATCGATCAAAACATTTTCCATGATCTATGAATTTTGGCTCCGCTATTTATAAAATTGGCAAAAAGTGGATTGTTTGGCTCTGGTAAATATCCCACCACACGTTAATTTGAGAATTTAATTTTTTCTACTCCATGAAATGTTTTTATCATTAAGTCATTTGCATCTTCAACATGTTTCAGGCAAGCATATCCACCATATTTAAAACATGCTAGGATCAATTAGAAATCTCTTTCTTATAAAATTCCACCAAGCTATTTGGGGTTATACTAATGGTATTTCCCAAAAATGGATAACAAAACTCTGGTGTTCATTTTTAGTGCAAGAAAAAATTTTCTTCAGTTACATTTATTATAGTTTTCAATTATTTGCATCCATTAACTCTAAAATTGTCATTGTTTTGTGATCTATTTGCCATATCTTTTTGTTTACGAGAAAAAATGGGAGAGTGAAAACTGAAGTTTGGATTTGAAAAAAAAAAATTCATCCCAAATTGAAGTGCAGTAATGCTGAGGGAGCTAATTCCAAAAAGTATCTGTGATTTGAAAAGATTGTAAACTCTTTGAGTTTTTATATATTAGGTTTTGCAATCGTCTAAGAAGGGGGGGGGGGGGGGGGGGGGGGGGGGGGTGAGGAATTTTTAACTTAGTGTTGACTCCTAAACCATAAGTCATTTTAACAAAACTTATAGCCATTACACATCATTAATCGATCAAAACATTTTCGCTGATCTATGATTGTTAGGTCCACTTTTTGTAAAATAGGCAAAACGTGGGTTGTCTGGCTCTGGTAAATATCCCACTGCAAGTTAACATGAGAATTTAATTTTTTTCTACTTGAAATTTTTGGATCATTTGGCCATTTGCATCGTCAACATGTTTCAGGTATGCATATCCATGACACTTAAAACATGTTAGGATCAATTAGAAATATCTTTCTTATAAAATATCATCAAGCTATTAGGGGTTGTACTAGTGGAATTTTCCACACATGGATAACATAACATTGGTGTTCATTTTTAGTGCGTGAAATAATTTTCTTCACTTAAATTTATAATAGTTTACAATTTTTAGCATAAGAAAACTCTAAAATTTCACTTAGTTGTGTTCAATTTGCCATATCTTTGAGAGCGAAAACTCAAATTTGGAAATACACAAATGCTGAGAGAGATAATTCCAAAAACTATCTGTGATTTTTTTGAATTTTAAACTCTTTTAGTTTTTAAAATATTTGGTTTTGCAATCATAAAAAAAGGGGGGACCGAGGCATTTTTAACTAAGTGTTGACTCCCAAACCATAAGTAAATTCTAACAAAAATTATAGCCATTACACATCATTAATCGATCAAAACATTTACTCTGATCTATTAATTTTAATTCCACTTTTTAAAAAATAGGCAAAAAGTGGGTTGTTTGGCTTTGGTAAATATCCCACCGCACGTTATCTTGAGAATTTAATTTTTTCTACTTCTTGAAATTTTTGGATCATTAGGTCATTTGCATCTTCAACATGTTTTAGGCATGCATATCCACCACATTTAAAACAAGTTAGGATCAATTAGAAATCTTTTTCTTATAAAATTCAACAATGCCATTATGGGTTGTACTAGTGGAATTTCCCAAACATGGATAACAAAACTTTGGTGTTCATTTTTAGTCAGTGACATAATTTTCTTTACGTACATTTTTTTTTTCATTTGTTTGCATACATGAACTTTAAAATTTTCATTTTGTTGTGATATATTTGCCTTATCTTTTTGTTTACGAGAAAAATGGGAGAGTGAAAATTCAAGTTTGGATTTGAAAAAAAAATTGAATATCCAAAATGGATATGCTGAAATGCTGAGAGAGATAATTCCAAAAAGTATATGTGATTTTTAAGGATTGTAAACTCTTTTAGTTTTTTATATATTAGGTTTTGCAATCATCGTAAAAGGAGGGCGAGGCATTTTTAACTGAGTGTTGACTCCCAAACCATAAGTCATTTCTAACAAAAATCGTCATTAATCGATTAAAACATTTACGCTGATCTGTGATTGTTAGGTCCACTTTTTGTAAAATAGGCTAAAAGTGGATTGTTTGGCTTTGGTACGTACTCCTTGAAATTTTTGGATCATTAGGTCATTTGCATCTTCAACATGTTTCTTGCATGCATATCCACCACTTTTAAAACATGTTAGGATCAATTAGAAATCTCTTTCTTATACAATTCTACACATCTATTAGGGGTAGTACTAGTGGGATTTCCCAAACATGGATAACAAAACTGTGGTGTTCATTTTTAGTGCGAGAAATAATTTTCTTCACTTACATTTTTGTTAGTTTTCAATATTTTGCACACATAAAATCTAAAATTTTCATTTTGTTGTGATCTATTTGCCTTATATTTTTATTTACGAGAAAAATGGGAGTGAAAATCAAGTTTGGATTTGAAAAAAAAATGAACATCCAAAATGGAAATGCACAAATGCTGAGAGAGATAATTCCAAAAAGTATTTGTGATTTTTAAGGATTTTCAACTCTTTTATTTTTTATATATTGGGTTTTGCAATCACCGAAAAAGGGGAGGCGAGGCATTTTTAGCTGAATAATGATTCCCAAACCATAAGTTATTTCTAACAAAAAATATAGCCATTACACATCATTAATTGATCAAAACATTTACGCTGATCTGTGATTATTAGGTTCACTTTTTGTAAAATACGTAAAAAGTGGGTAGTTTGGCTCTGGTAAATATCCTACTGCACGTTAACTTGAGAATTTATTTTTTTCTACTCCTTGAAATTTTTGGATCATTATGTCATTAGCATCTTCAATATGTTTCAGGCATGCATATCCACCACATTTAAAACATGTTAGGATCAATTAGAAATCTCTTTCTTATAAAATTCCACCAAGCTATTAGGGGTTGTACTAGTGGAATTTCCCAAACCGGGATAACAAAAGTTTGGTGTTCATTTTTAGTGTGTGAAATAATTTTATTTACTTACATTAATTATTGTGTTCAATTTTTTGCATACATAAACTCAAAATTTTTAATTTTGTTGCGACCTATTTGCCTAATGTTTTTGTTTACAAGAAAAATGGGTGAGTGAAAACTGAAGTTTGGATTTGAAAAAAAATTTAACATCCACAATGGAAATGTACAAATGCTGAGATATATAATTTCAAAAAGTATCTGTGTTTTTTAAGGATTGTAAACTCTTTTAGTTTTTTTTATATTAGGTTTTGCCATCATCAGAAAAGCAGGGGCGAGGAAATTTTAACTTAATGTAGACTCCAAATCCATAAGTCATTTCTAACAAAATTTGTAGTTGTTACACATCATTAATCGACCAATACATTTACGATGATCTATGATTGTTACGTCCTTTTATTGTAAATTAGGCAAAAAGTGGGTTGTTTCGCTCTGGTTAATATCCCACCGCTAGTTAACAAGAGAATTTAATTTTTTCTACTCCTTGAAATTTTCTGATCATTAGGTCATTTGCATCTTCAACATGTTTCAGGCATGCATATCCACATTTAAAACATGTTAGGATCAATTAGAAATCTGTTTCTTATAAAATTCCACCAAGCTTTTAGGGGTTGTACTAGTGGAATTTCCCAACCATGGATAGCAAAACTTTGGTGTTCATTTTTAGCGTGTGAAACAATTTTCTTAACTTACAGATATGATAGTTTAAAATTTATTTGCATACATAAATTCTAAAATTTTAATTTTTTTTGTGATCTATTTGCGTTATCTTTTTGTTTACGAGAAAAATGGGAGAGTGAAAGCTCAAGTTTGGAATTGATAAAAAATTGAACATCCAAAATGGAAATGCACAAATGCTGAGAGAAGATAATTCCAAAAAGTATCTGTGATTTTTAAGGATCGTATACTCTTTTAGTTTTTTATATATTAGGTTTTGCAATATTCAGAAAAGGGGGGGCGAGGCATTTTTAACTGAGTGTTCACTCTGAAACCATAAGTCATTACTAACAAACATTATAGTCATTACACATCATTAATCGATCAAAACATTTTAGATGATCTATGATTGGAAGGTCCATTAATTGTAAAATAGGCAAAAAGTGTGTTCTTTGGATCTGGTTAATATCCCACCGCACTTTAACTTGAGAATTTAATTTTTTCTACTCCTTGAAAATTTTGGATCATTAGGTCATTTGCATCTTCAACATATTTCAGGCATGCATATCCACATTTAAAACATGTTAGGATCAATTAGAAATCACTTTCTTATAAAATTCCACCAAGCTTTTACGGGTTGTACTAGTCGAATTTCCCAAACATGGATAACAAAACTTTGTTGTTCAAATTTAGATCTGGAAATAATTTTCTTCACTTACATTTATTATAGTTTTCAATTTTTTGCAAACATAAATTCTAAAATTTTTATTTTGTAGTGGTCTACTTGCCTTATCTTTTTGTTTACGAGAAAAATGGGAGAGTGAAAACTCAAATTTGGATTTGAAAGCAAATTTATCATCCAAAATGAAAATGCAAAAATTCTGAGAGAATATAATTCCAAAAATTATTTGTGATGTTTAAGGATCGTAAACTCTTTTAGTTTTTTATATATTAGGTTTTGTAGTCATTGGAAAAGGGGGGCGAAGCATTTTTAAGTGAGTGTTGACTCCCAAACCATGAGTCATTTCTAAGAGATATTATAGCCGTTACACATCACTAATCGATCAAAATAATTATGATGATCTATGGTGGTTAGGTCCGTTTATTGTTAAATAGGTAAAAAGTGGGTTGTTTGGCTCTGGTAAATATCCCACCGCACATTAAGTTGAGAATTTAATTTTTTCTACTCGAAATTTCCAGATCATAAGGTCATTTGCACCTTCAACATGTTTTAGGCATGCATATCTACATTTAAAACATGTTAGGATCAATTAGAAATCTCTTATTTATAAATTTCCACTAAGTAATTAGGGGTTGTACACGTGAAATTTCCCAAACATGGATAAAAAAACTTTGGTGTTCATTTTTAGTGAGTGAAATAATTTTCTTCACTTACATTTGTTATAATTTTCAATTTTTTGCGTACATAAACTCTTAAATTTTCATTTTGTTGTGGTATATTTTTCTTATCTTTTTGTTTACGAGAAAAATGGGAGAGTGAAAACTAAAGTTTGGACTTGAAAAAAAATTGAACATCCAACATAGAAATGCACAAATGCTGAGAGAGAAAATTCCAAAAAGTATTTGTGATTTTTAAGGATTTTAAGCTCTTTTCTTTTATATATGAGGTTTTGCAATCATCGAAAAAAGGGGGGGCGTGGCATTTTTAACAGAGTGTTGACTCCCAAACTATAAGTCATTTCTATAAAAAATTGTAGTTGTTACATATCATTAATCAATCAAAACATTTACGATGATCTATGATAGTTAGGTCCTTTTATTGCAAAATAGGAAAAAAGTGGGTTGTTTGGCTCTAGTAAATATCCCACCGCTAGTTAACGAGAGAATTTAATTTTTTCTACTCCTTGAAATTTTTTGATCATTAGGTCATTTGCATCTTCAACATGTTTCAGGCATTCGAAAAAGGGGGGGCGATGCATTTTTAACTGAGTGTTGACTCTCAAACCATAAGTCATTTCTAACAAACATTATAGTCATTACACATCATTAATCGATCAAAACAATTACAATGATCTATGATTGTTTGGTCCGTTTATTGTAAAATAGGCAAAAAGTGGGTTGTTAGCTCTGGTAAATATCCCACCGCACATTAAGTTGAGAATTTAATTTTTTCTACTCGAAATTTTCAGATCATAAGGTCATTTGCACCTTCAACGTGTTTTAGGCATGGATATCCATATTTAAAACATGTTAGAATCAATTAGAAATCTCTTATTTATAAATTTCCACTAAGTAATTAGGGGTTGTACAAGTGAAATTTCCTTTGGGGTTGTACTAGTGGAATTTCCCAAACATGGGTAACAAAACTTTGGTGTTCATTTTTAGTGCGAGAAATAATTTGCTTCACTTACATTTATTATAGTTTTCAATTTTTTGCATGCATAAACACTAAATTTTTTATTTTTTTGTGATCTTTTTCCCATATCTTTTTGTTTATGAGATAAAATGGGAGAAATTTAACATCTAAAATGGAAATGCACAAATTCTGAGGGATGTAATTCCAAAAAGTATCTGTGATTTTTAATGATTTTAAAACTCTTTTATTTTTTCTATATATTAGGTTTTGCAATCAACGAAAACCAGGGGGGGTGGGGGGGTGTGCGAGCGGGGTGTGTGGGAGAGGCATTTTCAACTAAGTGTTGACTCCCAAACCATAACTCATTTCTAACAAAACTTATAGCCATTACACGTCATTAATCATTCAAAAAATTTACGCTGATCTATGATTGTCAGGTCCACTATTTTTAAATAGGCAAAAACTGGGTTGTTTGGCTCTGGCAAATATCCCACCACACGTTAACATGAGAATTTAATTTTTTCTACTCGAATTTTTTGTATCATTTGGTCATTTGCATCTTCAACATGATTCAGGCATGCATATCCACCACATTTAAAACATGTGAGGATGAATTAGAAATCTTTTTCTTATAAAATTCCACAAAGCTATTAGGGGTTGTACTAGGGGAATTTCCCAAACATGGATAACAAAATTTTGGAGTTCATTTTTAGTGTGTGAAATAATTTTCTTCACTTACATTTATTATAGTTTACAATTTTTTGCATACATAAACTATAATATTTTCATTTTTTCGTGATCTATATTTGCCTTATCTTTTTGTTTACGAGAAAAATGGGAGAGTGAAAACTCATGTTAAGATTTGAAAAAAAATTGAACATCCAAAATGGAAATGCACAAATGCAGAGAGCAATAATTCAAAAAAGTATCTATGATTTTTAAAGATTTTAAAGTCTTTTAGTTTTTAATATATTAGGTTTTGCAATCATTAGAAAAGTGGATCGAGGCATTTTTAACTGGGTATTGACTCCCAAACAAGAAGTCATTTCTAAGAAAAATTATAGACGTTACACATCATTAATCGATCAAAACATTTAAGATGATAAATGATTGTTTGGTCCGCTTTTTGTAAATCTCTTTCTTATAAAATTCCACCAAGCTATTACGGGAAATACTAGTGTATTTCCCAAACATGGATAACAAAACATTGTTATTCATTTTTAGTGCATGAAATAATTTTATTTACTTACATTTATTATATTTTTCAATTTTATGCATACATAAACTCTAAAATTTTAATTTTTTGTGATCTATTTGCCTTATCTTTTTGTTTATGTGAAAAATGGGAGAGTGAAAATTCAAGTTTGGATTTGAAAAAAAATTGAACATCCAAAATAGAAATGCACAAATGCTGAGAGAGAGAATTCCAAAAAGCATCTGTGATTTTGAGGATTGTAAACTCTTCTAGTTTTTTATATATTTGGTTTCAATCATCAGAAAAAGTGGGGCGAGGAATTTTTATCTGAGTGTCTGTTCCCAAACCATAAGTCATTTCTAACAAAAATAATAGCCATTACACATCAATAATCAAACAAAAAATTGACGATGATCTTTGAATTTTTTGTATCATTTGGTCATTTGCATCTTCAACATGTTTCGGGAATGCATATCCACCACATTTAAAACATGTTAAGATCAATTATAAATCTCTTTCTTATAAAATTCCACCAAGCAATTAGGGGTTGTACTAGTTGAATTTCCAAAACATGGAAAACAAAACTTTGGTGTTGATTTCTAGTTCGTGAAATAATTTTCTTCACTTACATTTATTATAGTTTTCAAATTTTTGCATAAAAAAACTCTAAAATTTTCATTATGTGTTCAATTTGGCTTATCTTTTGGTTTATGAGAAAAATGGAAGAGTGAAAACTAAAATTTCGATTTGAAAAAAAATTTAACATCCAAAATGGAAATGCACAAATGCTGAGAGAGATAATTCCAAAAAGTATCTATAAATTTTTTGAATTTTAAACTCTTTTAGTTTTTATATATTAGATTTTGCAATAATCGGAAAAGGGGGGCCGAGGCATTTTTAACAGAGTGTTGACTCCCAAACCATAAGTCAATTCTAAAAAAAATTATAGCTGTTAAACATCATTAATCAATCAAAACATTTACGCTGATATATGATTGGTAGGTCCGCTTTTAAAAAAATTGGCAAAAAGTGGGTTGTTTGGCTCTAGTAAATATCCCACCGCATGTTAACTTGAGAATTTATTTTTTTCTACTCCTTGAAATATTTGGATCATTAGGACATTTGCATCTTCAACATCTTTCAGGTATGCATATCCACCACATTTAAAACATGTTAGGATCAATTAGAAATCTCTTTCTTATAAAATTCCACCAAACTATTAGGGGTTGTACTAGGGGAATTTCCAAAACATGGATGACAAAATTTTCGAGTACATTTTTAGTGCGAGAAATAATTTTCTTCAGTTACATTTATAATAGTTTTCAATTTTTTGCATACATAAACTTTAAAATTTTCATTTTGTTGAGATCTATTTGCCATATCTTTTTGTTTACGAGAAAAATGGGAGAGTGAAAACTCAAGTTTGGATTTGAAAAAAAATTGAACATCCAAAATGGGAATGCACAAATGCTGAGAGAGAAAATTCCAAAAAGTATTTGAGATTTTTAAGGATTTTAAACTCTTTTTGTTTTTTATATATGAGGTTTTGCAATCATCGAAAAAGGGGGGCGTGGCAATTTTAACTGACTGTTGACTCCCAAACCATAAGTCATTTCTATCAAAATTTGTAGTTGTTACACATCATTAATCGACCAATACATTTACGATGATCTATGATTGTTACGTCCTTTTATTGTAAATTAGGCAAAAAGTGGGTTGTTTCGCTCTGGTTAATATCCCACCGCTAGTTAACGAGAGAATTTAATTTTTTCTACTCCTTGAAATTTTCTGATCATTAGGTCATTTGCATCTTCAACATGTTTCAGGCATGCATATCCACATTTAAAACATGTTAGGATCAATTAGAAATCTGTTTCTTATAAAATTCCACCAAGCTTTTAGGGGTTGTACTAGTGGAATTTCCCAACCATGGATAGCAAAACTTTGGTGTTCATTTTTAGCGTGTGAAACAATTTTCTTAACTTACAGATATGATAGTTTAAAATTTATTTGCATACATAAATTCTAAAATTTTAATTTTTTTGTGATCTATTTGCGTTATCTTTTTGTTTACGAGAAAAATGGGAGAGTGAAAGCTCAAGTTTGGAATTGATAAAAAATTGAACATCCAAAATGGAAATGCACAAATGCTGAGAGAAGATAATTCCAAAAAGTATCTGTGATTTTTAAGGATCGTATACTCTTTTAGTTTTTTATATATTAGGTTTTGCAATATTCAGAAAAGGGGGGGCGAGGCATTTTTAACTGAGTGTTCACTCTGAAACCATAAGTCATTACTAACAAAAATTATAGTCATTACACATCATTAATCGATCAAAACATTTTAGATGATCTATGATTGGAAGGTCCATTAATTGTAAAATAGGCAAAAAGTGTGTTCTTTGGATCTGGTTAATATCCCACCGCACTTTAACTTGAGAATTTAATTTTTTCTACTCCTTGAAAATTTTGGATCATTAGGTCATTTGCATCTTCAACATATTTCAGGCATGCATATCCACATTTAAAACATGTTAGGATCAATTAGAAATCACTTTCTTATAAAATTCCACCAAGCTTTTACGGGTTGTACTAGTCGAATTGCCCAAACATGGATAACAAAACTTTGTTGTTCAAATTTAGATCTGGAAATAATTTTCTTCACTTACATTTATTATAGTTTTCAATTTTTTGCAAACATAAATTCTAAAATTTTTATTTTGTAGTGGTCTACTTGCCTTATCTTTTTGTTTACGAGAAAAATGGGAGAGTGAAAACTCAAATTTGGATTTGAAAGCAAATTTATCATCCAAAATGAAAATGCAAAAATTCTGAGAGAATATAATTCCAAAAATTATTTGTGATGTTTAAGGATCGTAAACTCTTTTAGTTTTTTATATATTAGGTTTTGTAGTCATTGGAAAAGGGGGGCGAAGCATTTTTAAGTGAGTGTTGACTCCCAAACCATGAGTCATTTCTAAGAGATATTATAGCCGTTACACATCACTAATCGATCAAAATAATTATGATGATCTATGGTGGTTAGGTCCGTTTATTGTTAAATAGGTAAAAAGTGGGTTGTTTGGCTCTGGTAAATATCCCACCGCACATTAAGTTGAGAATTTAATTTTTTCTACTCGAAATTTCCAGATCATAAGGTCATTTGCACCTTCAACATGTTTTAGGCATGCATATCTACATTTAAAACATGTTAGGATCAATTAGAAATCTCTTATTTATAAATTTCCACTAAGTAATTAGGGGTTGTACAAGTGAAATTTCCCAAACATGGATAAAAAAACTTTGGTGTTCATTTTTAGTGAGTGAAATAATTTTCTTCACTTACATTTGTTATAATTTTCAATTTTTTGCGTACATAAACTCTTAAATTTTCATTTTGTTGTGATATATTTTTCTTATCTTTTTGTTTACGAGAAAAATGGGAGAGTGAAAACTAAAGTTTGGACTTGAAAAAAAATTGAACATCCAACATAGAAATGCACAAATGCTGAGAGAGAAAATTCCAAAAAGTATTTGTGATTTTTAAGGATTTTAAGCTCTTTTCTTTTATATATGAGGTTTTGCAATCATCGAAAAAAGGGGGGGCGTGGCATTTTTAACAGAGTGTTGACTCCCAAACTATAAGTCATTTCTATAAAAAATTGTAGTCGTTACATATCATTAATCAATAAAAACATTTACGATGATCTATGATAGTTAGGTCCTTTTATTGCAAAATAGGAAAAAAGTGGGTTGTTTGGCTCTAGTAAATATCCCACCGCTAGTTAACGAGAGAATTTAATTTTTTCTACTCCTTGAAATTTTTTGATCATTAGGTCATTTGCATCTTCAACATGTTTCAGGCATTCGAAAAAGGGGGGGCGATGCATTTTTAACTGAGTGTTGACTCTCAAACCATAAGTCATTTCTAACAAACATTATAGTCATTACACATCATTAATCGATCAAAACAATTAAAATGATCTATGATTGTTTGGTCCGTTTATTGTAAAATAGGCAAAAAGTGGGTTGTTAGCTCTGGTAAATATCCCACCGCACATTAAGTTGAGAATTTAATTTTTTCTACTCGAAATTTTCAGATCATAAGGTCATTTGCACCTTCAACGTGTTTTAGGCATGGATATCCATATTTAAAACATGTTAGAATCAATTAGAAATCTCTTATTTATAAATTTCCACTAAGTAATTAGGGGTTGTACAAGTGAAATTTCCCAAACATGGATAAAAAAACATTGGTGTTCATTTTTAGTGAGTGAAATAATTTTCTTCACTTACATTTATTATAGTTTTCAATTTTTTGCGTACATAAATCTATTTGCCTTATCTTTTTGTTTAAGTGAGAAAAGGGAGAGTGAAAACTAAAGTTTGGATTTGAAAAAAAATTGAACTTCCATAATGGATATGCACTAATTCTGAGAGAGATAATTCCAAAAAATATCGGTGATTTTTTAAAGAATTGTAAACTCTTTTAGTTGTTTATATATTGGGTTTTGCAATCATCGGAAGAGACATTTTTCACTGAGTGTTGACTCCCAAACCATAAGTCATTTATAACAAAAATTATAGCTGTTACACATCATTAAACGATCAAAAAATTTACGATGATCTATGATTGTTAGGACCGGTTTTTGTGAAATAGGCAAACAGTGGGTTGTTTGGATCTGGTAAATTTTTCTACTCCTTAAAACTTTTGGATCATTATGACAATAGCATCTTCAAAATGTTTCTGGCATGCATATCCACCACATTTAAAAAATGTTAGGACAATTAGAATATCTTTCTTATAAAATTCCACCAAGCTATTAGGGGTTGAACTAGTGGAATTTCCCAAACATGGATGACAAAACTTTGGTGTTCATTTTTAGTGTGTAAAATTATTTTCTTCACTTAGATTTATTATAGTTTTCAAATTTTTTTGCATGCATAAACTCTAAAGTTGTCATTTTGTTGTGATCTATTTGCCTTATCTTTTTTTTTTTTTACGAGGAAAAAAGGAGTGTGAAAACTCAAGTTTGGATCTGAAAAAAAATTGAACACCGAAAATGCACAACTGCTGAGAGACATAATTCCAGAAATTTTATCTTTGATTTTTAAGGATTTTAATCTCTTTGAGTTTTTCATATATTGGGTTTTGCTGTCATCGGAAGAGGGGGGGCGATACATTTTTAACTGACTGTTGACTCCAAAACCATAAGTCATTTTTAACAAAAATTATAACCGTTGCACATCATTAATCGATCAAAAAATTTACAATGATCTATAATTGTTAGGTCCACTTTTTGAAAATAGGCAAAATTTGGGTTGTTTGGTGCTGATAAATATCCAACCACACGTTAACTTGAGAATTTAATTTTTGCATAATTAGGTCATTTGCATCTTCAACATGTTTCTGGCAGGCATATCCGCCACATTTAAAATATGTTAGGATCAATTAGAACCTCTTTCTTATAAAATTCTACCAAGCTGTGAGGGGTAGAACTAGTGAAATTTCCGAAACATGGATACCAAAAATTTGGTTTTCATATTTAGTGCATGAAATAATTTTCTTCACTTACTTATATAATAGTTTTCCAATTCTTTTGCGTACATAAACTCTAAAGTTTTCATTTTGTTGTGATCTATTTGCCTTATCGTTTGTTTACGTGAAAAAAGGGAGAGTGAAAACTCAAGTTTGGATTTGAAAAAAAATTGAACTTCCATAATGGATATGCAATAATTCTGAGAGAGATAATTCAAAAAAATATCGGTGATTTTTTAAAGAATTGTAAACTCTTTTAGTTGTTTATATATTGGGTTTTGCAATCATTGGAAGAGGCATTTTTCACTGAGTGTTGACTCCCAAACCATAAGTCATTTATAACAAAAATTATAGCTGTCACACATCATTAATCGATCAAAATATTTACGATGATCTATGATTGTTAGGACTGGTTTTTGTGAAATAGGCAAAAAGTGGGTTGTTTGGATCTGGTAAATTTTTCTACTCCTTAAAATTTTTGGATCACTATGACAATAGCATCTTCAATATGTTTCTGGCATGCATATCCACCACATTTAAAACATGTTGGGATCAATTAGAATATCTTTCTTATAAAATTCCACCAAGCTATTAGGGGTTGAACTAGTGGAATTTCCCAATCATGGATCACAAAACTTTGGTGTTCATTTTTAATGTGTAAATTATTTTTCTTCACTTAGATTTATTATAGTTTTCAAATTTTTTTGCATACATAAACTCTAAAGTTGTCATTTTGTTGTGATCTATTTGCCTTATGTTTTTTTTTACGAGAAAAAAAGGAGTGTGAAAACTCAAGTTTGGATCTGAAAAAAAATTGAACACCCAAAATGCACAAATGCTAAGAGAGATAATTCCACAAATTATATCTTTGATTTTTAAGGATTTTAAGTTCTTTAAGTTTTGCATATATTGGGTTTTGCTGTCATCGGAAGAAGGGAGGCGATGCATTTTTAACTGAGTGTTGACTCCAAAACCATAAGTCATTTTTAACAAAAATTATAACCGTTACACATCATTAATTGATCAAAACATTTACGATGATCTATGATTGTTAGCTCCGCAATTGGAAAATGGGCAAAAATTGGGTTGTTTGGCTCTGGTAAATATCCAACCACACGTTAACTTGAGAATTTAATTTTTTCTACTCGAGATTTTTGCATCATTAGGTCCTTTGCAACTTCAACATGTTTCTAGCATGCATATCCACCACATTTAAAACATGTTAGGATCAACTGGAAATCTCTTTCTTATAAAATTCCACCAAGCTATAAGGGGTTGCATACATAAACTCTAAAATTTTAATTTTGTTGTGGTCGTTTTGCATTATCTTTTTCTTTACGAGAAAAATGGAAGACTGAAAACTCAAGTTTGGATTTGAAAAAAAACTGAACTTCTAAAATGGAAATGCACAAATACTGAGAGTCATAATTGAAAAAAAATCTGAGATCTTTAAGGATTGCAAACACTTTTTGTTGTTTATATATTTGGTTTTGCAATCATCGGAAGAGGCATTTTTCAGCGAGTGTTGACTCCCAAACCATAAGTAATTTCTAACAAAAATTATAGCTATTACACATCATTAATCGATCAAAACATTTACGATGATCGATGATTGTTAGGTCCGCTTTTTGTAAAATAGGCAAAAAGTAGGTGGTTTGGCTCTGGTAAATATTCCACCGCTCCAAATTTTGAGAATTTAACTTTTTCTACACCCTGAAATTTTTGGATCATTAGGTCAATTGCATCTTCAACATGTTTCTGACATACATATTCACCACATTTAAAACATGATAGGATCAATTAGAATCTCTTACTTATAAAATTCTACCAAGTTGTAAGGGGTAGAACAAGTGGAATTTCTGAAACATGGATAACAAAACTTTGGTGTTCATTTTTAGTGCGTGAAATAATTTTCTTGACTTACATATATTATAGTTTTCAAATTCTTTTGCGTACATAAACTCTAAAATTTTCATTTTGTTGTGATCTATTTCCTTATCTTTTTGTTTATGAGGAAATAGGGAGAGTGAAAACTCAAGTTTGGATTTGAAAAAAAATTGAACTTCCGTAATGGAAATGCACAAATTTCTAGAGAGATAATTCCAAAAAATATCATTGATTTTTAAGAATTGTAAACTCTTTTAGTTGTTTATATATTGGGTTTTGCAATCATCGGAAGAGGCATTTTTCACAGAGTGTTGACTCCCAAACCATAAGTCATTTATAACAAAAATTATAGCTATTACATGTCATTAATCGATCAAAACATTTATGATGATCTATGATTGTTAGGTCCAGTTTTTTTAAAATAGGCAAAAAGTGGGTTGTTTGCTCAGGTAAATATCCCACCGCACCTTAACTTGAGAACTTAATTTTTTCTACTCCTTAAATTTTTTGGATCATTACGGCAATAGCATCTTCAACATATTTCTGGCATGTATATCACCACAGTTAAAACATGTTAGGATCAATTAAAATATTTTTCTTATAAAATTCCACCAAGCTATTAGGGGTTGAACTAGTGAAATTTCCCAAACATGGATCACAAAACTTTGGTGCTCATTTTTAGTGCGTAAATTTTTTTTCTTCACTTACATTTATTATATAGTTTTGAAATTTTTTCACAAACATAAACTCTAAAATTTTCATTTTGTTGTGATCTATTTGCCTAATCTTTTTGTTTACGAGAAAAAAAGGAGTGTGAAAACTCAAGTTTGGATTTGGAGTAAAATTGAACAACCAAAATGCACAACTGCTGAGGGAGATAATTCCACAAATTTTATCTTTGATTTTTAAGGATTTTAAACTCTTTGAGTTTTTCATATATTGGGTTTTGCTGTCATTGGAAGAGGGGGGGCGGTACATTTTTAACTGAGTGTTGACTCCAAAACCATAAGTCATTTTTAAAAAAAATTATAACCGTTACACATAATTAATTGATCAAAACATTTACAATGATCTATAATTGTTAGGTCCACTTTTTGAAAATAGGCAAAAATTGGGTTGTTTGGTTCTGGTAAATATCCAACCACACGTTAACTTGAAAATTTAATTTTTGCTACTCCTTGAAATTTTTGCATAATTAGGTCATTTGCATCTTCAACATATTTCTGGCATGCATATCCACCACATTTAAAACATGTTAGGATCAACTAGAAAACAGTTCTTTATAAAATTCCACCGAGCTATAAGGGGTTGTACTAGTGGAATTTAGCAAACATGGATAAGAAAACTTTGGTGTTCAGTTTTACTGCGTGAAATAATTTTTTTCACGTACATTTATTATAGTTTTCATTTTTTTTTTTCATACATAAACTCTAAAATTTTCATTTTGTTGTGATCTATTTGCCTTATCTTTTTGTTTGCCAGATAAAATTGGAGAGTAAAAACTCAAGTTTGGATTTGAAAAAAAATTGAACTTGCAAAATGGAAATGCACAACTGGTGAAAGTGATAATTCCAAAAAGTATATGTTCTTTTTAAGGATTTTCAACTCTTTTGTTATTTTTATATTGGGTTTGGGAATCATCGAAAGAGTGGGGCGAGGCATTTTTAACTGAGTTTTGACTCCCGAACCAAAAGTCATTTCTAACAAAAATTATAGCCATTACACTTCATTAATCGATCAAAACATGTACGGTGATATATGATTGTTAGGTCCGCTTTTTATAAAATAGGCAAAAAGTGGGTTGTTTGGCTCTGGTAATTTTCCCACCGCACATTAACTTGAGAATTTAATTTTTTCTACTCCTTGAAATTTTTGGATCTTTAGATCATTTGCATCTTCAACAAATTTTTGGCATGCATACCCACCACATTTAAAACATGTTAGGATCAATTAGAAATCTCTTTCTTATATAATTCCACCAAGCTATTGGGGGTTGTACTAGTGGAATTTCCCAAACATGGATAACAAAACTTTGTTGTTCATTTTTAGCGCGTGAAATAATTTTCTTCACTAACATTTATTATAGTTTTCAATTTTTTACATACATAAACTCTTAAATTTTCATTTGTTTGTGACCTATTTACCTTATCTTTTGTTTAGCAGAAAAATGGGAGAGTGAAAACTCAAGTTTGGATTTCAAAAAAAATTGAACAACCAAAATTGCAATGCGCAAATGGAGATAATTCAGAAAAGTATCTGTGATTCTTAAGGATTTTAAACTCTTTTAGTTTTTTCTATATTGGCTTTTGCAATCATCGAAAGAGGGGGAGCGAGGCATTTTTAACAGAGTGTTGACTCCCGAACCATTAGTCATTTCTAACAAAAATTATAGCCGTTACACATCATTAATCGATCAAAACATTTACGATGACCTATGATTGTTAGGTCCGCTTTTTGTAAAATAGGAAAAAAAGTTGGTTGTTTGGCTCTAGTAAATATCCACCGCATGGTAACTTGAGAATTTAGTTTTTTCTCCTCCTTGAAATTTTTGGATCATTATTTCATTTGCATCTTCAACATGTTTCAGGCATGCATATCCACCACATTTAAAACATTTTAGGATCAATTAGAATTTTTTTTCTTATAAAATTCTACCTATCTATTAGGGGTTGTACTAGTGGAATTTCCTAAACATGGATAACAACACTTTGGTATTCATTTTTAGTGCATGAAATAATTTTCTTCACTAACATTTATTATAGTTTTGAATTTTTTGCATACATAAACTCTATAATTTTCAATTTATTGTGGTCTATTTGCCTCATCTTTTTGTTTACAAGAAAATTGGGAGAGTGAAAACTCAAATTGGTATTTAAAAAAAAAATGAACATCCAAAATGGAAATGCTCAAATGCTGACAGAGATAATTCCAAAAGTATCTCTAATTTTTGGGGAGTATAAACTCTTTTATTTTTTTATATATTGGGTTTTGTAATCATCGGGAGACGTGGGGCGAGGCATTTTTAAATGAGTGTTGACTCCCAAACCATAAGTCATTTCTAACAAAAAGATTTAGCCATTACACAACATTAATAAATCAAAACAATTATGATGATCAATGATTGTTAGGTCCGCTTTTGTAAAATAGGCAAAAAGTGGGTGGTTTGTCTATGGTAAATATCCCACCGCACGTTAACTTGCGAATTTAATTTTTTCTATGCAAAATTTTTGGATCATTAGGTCATTTGCATCTTCAACACATTTCAGGCACGCATATCCACCACATTTAAAACATGTTTGGATAAATTAGAAATCTCTTGCTTATAAAATGCCACCAAGCTATTAGGGGTTGTACTTGTGGAATTTCCCAAACATGAATAACAAAACTTTGGTGTTCATTTTTAGTGTGCGAAATAATTTTCTTCCCTTAAATTTATTATAGTATTCAATTTTATACTTACATAAACTCTAAGATTTTCATTTTGTAGTGATCTATTTGCCTAATCTTTTTGTTTACGAGAAAAATAGGGGAGTGAAAACTCAAGTTTGGATTTGAAAATAAATTGAACAGCCAAAATGGAAATGCACAAATGCTGAAAGAAATAATTCCAAAAAGTATCTATTATTTTTAAGGATGGTAAACTCTTTTAGTTTTTTATATAATGGGTTTTGCATTCAGAAGAGGGGTGGAGGTGGGGGGGGTGTGATGCATTTGTTACTGAGTGTTGACTCCCAAACCATAAGTCATTTCTAACAAATGTTTTAGCCGTTATACATCATTAACGATCAAAACATTTACGATGATAAATGATTTTTAGGTCCAGTCATTGTAAAATAGCGTAAAAGTGGGTTGTTTGGCTCTAGTAAATATGCCACCACACGTTAACTTGAGAATTTAATTTTTTCTACTCAAAATTTTTCGATCATTAGGTCATTTGCATCTTCAACATGTTTCTGGCATGCATATCCACCACATTTAAAACATTTTAGGATCAACCAGAAGTCTCTTTCTTATAAAATTCCTCCAAGCTATTAGAGGTTGTATTAGTAGAATTTCCGAAACATGGATAACAAAACTTTGGTGTTCATTTTCAGTGCATAAAATAATTTTCTTTACTTACATTTATAATAGTTTTCTAATTTTTTTGCACACATAAACACTTAAATTTTCATTTTGTTGTGATCTATTTGTCGTATCTTTTGTTTAAGAGAAAAATGGGAGAGTGAAAACTCAAGTTTGGATTTGAAAATTAATTGAACTTCCAAAATGGAAATGCACAAATGCTGAGAGAGATAATTCACAAAAATATCTGTGATTTTTAAAGATTGTAAACTCATTTAGCTGTTTATATTTTAGGTTTTGCAATCATCGGAAGAGGTATTTTTCACTGAGTGTTGACTCCCAAACCTTAAGTCATTACTAACAAAAATTATAGCCATTACACATCATTAATCTATCAAAACATTTATGATGATCTATGAGTTAGGTCCCCTTTTTTTTAAAACAGGCAAAAAGGGGGTTGTTTGGCTTCAGTAAATATCCCACCGCACGTTAACTTGAGAATTTTCTTTTTGGATCATTAGGTCATTTTCATCTTCAACATATTTCTAGCATGCATATCCACCACATTTAAAACACGTTAGGATCAATTAGAATCTCTTTTTTATAAAATTCCACCAAGCTATTAGGGGTTGTACTAGTGGAATTTCCCATACATGGATAAGAAAACTTTGGTGTTCATTTTTAGTCTGTGAAATAATTTTTTTTACTTTAATTTATTATAGTTTTCAAATTTTTGGCCTACATAAACTCTAAAATTTTCATTTTTTTGTGATCTATTTGCCTTATCCTTTTTTTTACGAGAAAAAAAGGAAGAGTGAAAACTCAAGTTTGGATTTGAAAAAAAATTTAACACCCAAAATGCAAAAATTTTGAGAGAGATAATTCCACAAATGTATTTGTGACTTTAAAGGATTGTAAACTCTTTGAGTTTTTCATATATTGGGTTTTGCAATCATCGCAAGAGAGGAGGGGGGGGGGGGGGGGGGGGGGGGGGGGGGGGGGTGGGGTGTTTTTAACTGAGTGTTGACTCCAAAACCATAAGTTATTTTTAACAAAATTATAACCGTTAGACATCATTAATCAATCAAAACATTTACGATCATCTATGATTGTTAGGTCCCTTTTTGTAAAATTGGTAAAAAGCTGGTTGTTTGGCTCTGGTAAATATCCCACTGCACATTAACTAGAAAATTTAATTTTTTCTACTCTTTGAAATTTCCTGGCATGCATATCCACCACATTTATTATAGTTTTACAATTTTTTTGCATACATAATCTCTAAAATTTTCATTTTTTTGTGATCTATTTACCTTATCTTTTTGTTTACAAGAATAGTGGGAGAGTGAACTCAAGTTTGGATTTGAAAAAAATTTGAACATCCAAAAAGGAAATGCACAAATGATAAGAAAGATAATTCCAAAAAGTATCTGTGATTTTTAAGGATTTAAAATTTTTTTTTTTATATATTGGGTTTTGCAATCATTGGAAGATGGGGAGGCTATTTGTAAAATAGGCAAAAAGTGGGTTCTTTGGCTCTAGTAAATATCCCACCGCACGTTAACTTGAGAATTTAATTTTTTCTACTTGAAATTTTTGGATCATTAGGTCATTTGCATCTTCAACATGTTTCTGGCATTCATTTTCACCACATTTAAAACTTGTTAGGATCAATTAAACTCTCTTTCTTATCAAATTCCATGAAGCTATTTGGGGTTGTACTAGTGAAAATTTCCAAACATGGATAGCAAAACTTTGGTGTTCATTTTTAGTGCGTGAAATAATTTTCTCCACTTACATTTATTATAGTTTTAAATTTTTTTTGCATACATAAACTCTAAAATTTTCATTTTGTTGTGATCTATTTGCCTTATCTTTTTATGTATGAAAAAAATTGGAGAGTGAAAAATAAAGTTTGGATTTGAAAAAATATTGAACATCCAAAAAGGAAATACACAAATGCTGAGAGAGATAATTCCAAAGAGTATCTGTGACTTTTAAGGATTGAAAACACTTTTAATTTTTTATATATTAGGTTTTGCTATCATTGGAAGAGGAGAGCGGAAGGGGGGGGGGGGGGGCTGGAGAGGATGTATTTTTAATTGAGTGTTGACTCCCAAACCATAAGTCATTTCTAACAAAAATTATAGCAGTTACACATCATTAATCGATCAAAATATTTACAATGATCTATGATTGTTAGGTTCGCTTTTTTTAAAATAGTCAAAAAGTGGGTTGTTTGTCTCTAGTAATATACCATCGCATGTTAACTTGCGAATTTAATTTTTTCTTCTCCTTGAAATTTTTGGATCATTAGGTCATTTGCATCTTCAACATGGTTTTGGCATGCATATCCACCACATTTAAAACATGTTAGGATCGACTAGAAATCTCTTTCTTATAAAATTCCACCTAGCTATTAGGGGTTGTACTATTGGAATTTTCCAAACATGAATAACAAAAGTTTGGTGTTCTTTTTTAGTGTGAGAAATAATTTTCTTCATTTGCATTTATAATAGTTTTCTAATTTTTTTTTGCATAGATAAACTCTTAAATTTTCATTTTGTTGTAATCTATTTGCCTTATCTTTTTGTTTACGAGAAAATGGGAGAGTGAAAAATCAAGTTTGGACTTTTAAAAAAATTCAACTTCCTAAATGGAAATGCACAAATGCTGAGAGAGATAATTCGAAAAAATATCTGTGATTTTTAAGGATTGCAAACTCTTTTAGTTGTTTATATATTGGATTTTGCATTCATCAGAAGAGGCATTTTTCACTGAGTGTTGACTCCCAAACCATAAGTCATTTTTAACAAATATTATAGCCATTACACATCATTAATCGATCAAAACATTTACAATGATCTATGATTGTTAGGTTCACTTTTTGTAAAATAGGCAAAAAGCTAGTTGTTTGGCTCTTGTAAATATCCCACCGCACATTAACTTGAAAATTTAATTTTTTCTACTCCTTGAAATTTTTGGATCATTAGGTCATTCTCATCTTTAACATGTTTCCGACATGCATATCCACCACATTTAAAACATGTTAGGATCGACTAGAAATCTCTTTCTTATAAAATTCCACCTAGCTATTAGGGGTTGTACTAGTGGAATTTTCCAAACATGAATAACAAAACTTTGGTGTTCTTTTTTAGTGTGAGAAATAATTTTCTTCATTTGCATTTATAATAGTTTTCTAACTTTTTTTGCATAGATAAACTCTTAAATTTTCATTTTGTTGTAATCTATTTGCCTTATCTTTTTGTTTACGAGAAAATGGGAGAGTGAAAAATCAAGTTTGGACTTTTAAAAAAATTCAACTTCCTAAATGGAAATGCACAAATGCTGAGAGAGACAATTTGAAAAAATATCTGTGATTTTTAAGGATTGCAAACTCTTTTAGTTGTTTATATATTGGATTTTGCATTCATCAGAAGAGGCATTTTTCACTGAGTGTTGACTCCCAAACCATAAGTCATTTCTAACAAATATTATAGCCGTTACACATCATTAATCGATCAAAACATTTACAATGATCTATGATTGTTAGGTTCACTTTTGTAAAATAGGCAAAAAGCTAGTTGTTTGGCTCTCGTAAATATCCCACCGCACATTAACTTGAAAATTTAATTTTTTCTACTCCTTGAAATTTTTGGATCATTAGGTCATTTGCATCTTCAACATGTTTCCGGCATGCATATCCACCACATTTAAAACATGTTAGGATCGACTAGAAATCTCTTTCTTATAAAATTCCACCAAGCTATTAGGGGTTATACTAGTGGAATTTCCCAATCATGGATAACAAAACCTTGGAGTTCATTTTTAGTGTGTGAAATTTTTTTCTTCACTTACATTTATTTTAGTTTTAAAATTTTTTTGCATACATAATCTCTAAAGTTTTCATTTTGTTGTGATCTATTTGCCTTATCTTTTTATTTACGAGAAAAAAGGGAGAGTGAAAACTCAAGTTTGGATTTGAAAAAAAATTGAACATCCAAAATGGAAAAGCACAAATGCTGAGAGAGATAATTCCAAAAAGTATTTGTGATCTTTAAGGATTGTAAACTCTTTTAGTTCTTTATATGTTGGGTTTTGCATTCATCGGAAGTAGGGGGGGGGGGGGGGGGGGGGGGGGTAAGGAATTTTTTACAAAGTGTTGACTCCCAAGCCATAAGTCATTTCTAACAAAAATTATAGATGTTACACATCATTAGCAGATCAAAAAAATTTTGATTATCTATAATTGTTAATTTCAGGTTTTGTAAAATAGGCAAGAAATGGGTTGTTTGGCTCTAGTAAATATCCCAATGCACTTTGGGAATCTAATTTTTTCGGCTTCTTGAAATTATTGGATTATTAGGCCATTTTCATCTTCAACATGTTTCTGGCATGCATATCCACCACATTTAAAACATGTTAGGATCAATTAGAATCTCTTTCTCACAAAATTCCACCAAGCTATTAAAGGTTGTACGAGTGGAATTTCCCAAACATGAATAACAAAACTTTGGTGTTCATTTTCGATAATCAATGATTGTTAGGTCTGTTTTTTATAAAATTGGCAAAAAGTGGGTTGTTTGTCTCTGGTAAATATCCCACCGCACGTTAACTTGAGAATTTAATTTTTTCTACTGATTGAAATTTTTGGTTCATTAGGTCATTTCCATCTTCAACATGTTTTTGGCTTGCATATCAACCACATTTAAAACATGCTACGATCAAATAGAAATCTTTTTCTTATAAAATTCCACCAAGCTATTAGGGATTGTACTTGTGGAATTTCCCAAACATGGATAAGAAAACATTGATGTTCATTTTTAGTGCATGAAATAATATTCTTCACTAACATTTATTATAGTTTTCAATTTTTTTTGCTTACATAAACTCTCAAATTTTCATTTTGTTGTGATCTATTTGCCTTATCTTTTTATTTACGAGAAAAAAGGGAGAGTGAAAACTCAAGTTCGGATTTGAAAAAGAAATTAAACATCCAAAATTATAATGCACAAATGCTGAGAGAGATAATTCCAAAAGGTATCTGTGATTTTTAAGGATTGTAAACTCTTTTAGTTTTTTTATATATTGGGTTTTGCAATCATCGGAAGAGAGCGACTAGGGGGGAGGGGGGGGGGGGGGGGGGGGGTGAGGGCGTGGCATTTTTTCTAGGTGTTGGCTCCCAAAACAATAGTCATTTCTAAAAAATAATATAGCCGTTACACACCATTAATCGATCAAAATATTTACCATGATCTATGATTGTTAGGTCCGCTTTTTGTAAAATAGGCAAAAAGTGGGTTCTTTGTCTCTTGTAAAATCCCACCGCAAGTTAACTTGAGAATTTAATTTTTTCTACTACTTGAAAATTTTGGTTCATTAGATCATTTTAATCTTCACCATGTTTCAGACATGCCTATCCACCTCAATTAAAACATGTTAGGATCAATTAGAAATATCTTTCTTATAAAATTCCACCAAGATATTAGGGGTTGTACTAGTGGAATTTCCAGAATGTGGATAACAAAACTTTGATGTTCATTTTTAGTGAGTGAAATAATTTTCTTCACTTACATTTATAATAGTTTTCATTTTTTTGCATACATCAACACTAAAATTTTCATTTTGTTGTGAGCTATTTGCCTTTTTTTTTTACGAGAAAAATGGGAGAGTGAAAACACAAGTTTCGAAATGAAAAAAATACAACATCCATAATGGAAATGCACAAATGCTGAGAGAGATAATTCCAAAAAGTATTTCTGATTTTTAAGGATTGTAAACTCTTTTAGTTTTTTATATATTGGGTTTTGCAATCATCGGAAGAAGTGGGGTGAGACATTTTTAACTGAGTGTTGACTCCCAAACCATAGGCCATTTCTAACAAAAATAATAGATGTTACACATCATTAATCGATCAGAACATTTACGATGATCTATTCTTGTTAGGTCCACTCTTTGTAAAAAAGGCAAAAAGTGGGTTGTTTTGCTCAGGTTAATATCCCACCGCACGTTAACTTGAAAATTTAATTTTTTCTATTGCTTGAAATTTTTGGATCATTTGGTCATTTGCATCTTCAACAAGTTTCAGGCATGCATATCCACTACATTTAAAACCTGTTAAGATCAATTAGAAATTTTTTTTTCAGAAAATTCCACCAAGCTATTCGGGGTTGTACTAGTGGAATTTCACAAACATGGATAACAAAACTTTGGTGTTCAATTTTAGTGCGTAAAATAACTTTCTTCTCTTACATTTATTAAAGTTTTCAATTTTTTGCGTACATAAACTCTAAAATTTTCATTTTGTTGTGATCTATTTGCATTATCTTTTTGTTTACGAGAATAATGGGAGAGTGAAAACTCAAGTTTGGATTTGAAAAAAAATTGAACATCCAAAATGAAATGTACAAATGTTGAGAGAGATAATTCATAAAAGTGTGTAGTTTTTTATATATTGGGTTTTGCAATCATCGGAAGAGGGGGGGGGGGGGGGGGGAGGTTTTTTTAACTGAGTATTGACTCCCAAACCATAAGTCATTTCTATCAAAAATTATAGCCGTTACACATCATTAATCAATCAAAACATTTACGATCATCAATGATTGTTTGGTCCGCGTTTTCTAAAATAGGCAAAAAGTGGTTTGTTTGGCTCTGGTAAATATCCCACCACACGTTAACTTGAGAATTTAATTTTTTCTACTCCTTGAAATTTTTGGATCATTTGGTCATTTGTATCTTGAACATGTTTCAGGCATGCATATCCACCACATTTAAAACCTGTTAAGATCAATTAGAAATATCTTTCTTATAAAATTCCACCAAGCTATTAGGGGTTGTACTAGTGAAATTTCACAAACATGGATAACAAAACTTTGGTGTTCATTTTTAGTGTGTAAAATAACTTTCTTCTCATAAATTTATTAAAGTTTTCAATGTTTTGCTTACATAAACTCTAAAATTTTCATTTTGTTGTGATCTATTTGCATTGTCTTTTTGTTTACGAGAAAAATGGGAGAATGAAAACTCAAGTTTGGATTTGAAAAAAATTGAACATCCAAAATGGGAATACGCAAATGTTGAGAGAGATAATTCCTAAAAGTATCTGTGATTTCTAAGGATTGTAAACTCTTTTAGTTTTTTTATAAATAGGGTTTTGCAATCATCGGTAGAGGGAGGTGAGGCATGTTTAACTGATTGTTGACTCCGAAACCATAAGTCATTTCTAACAAAAATTATAGCCGTCACACATCATTAATCGTTGAAATCATTTACGATGATCAATGATTGTTTGGTTCGCATTTAGTAAAATAGGCAAAAAGTGTGTTGTTTGGCTCTGGTAAATATCCTACCGCACGTTAACTAGAGAATTTTAATTTTTCTACTCCTTGAAATTTTTGGATCATTACATAGTTTGCATCTTCAACATATTTCAGGCATGCATATCCACCACATTTAAAATTCACGTAAACTCTAAAATTTTCTTTTTGTTGTGGGCTATTTGCCTTTTCTTTCTGTTTACGAGAAAAATGGAAGAGTGAAAACACAAGTTTAGATTTGAAAAAAAGTTGAACATCCAAAATGGAAATGCACAAATGCTGAGAGAGATAATCCCAAAAAGTATATGTGATTTTTAAGGATTGTAAACTCTTTAAGTTTTTTATAAATTGGGTTTTGCAACCATCGGAAGAGGTGGGGTGAGGCATTTTTAACTAAGGGTTGACTCCCAAACCATAAGTCATTCCTATCAAAAAATAAAACCATTACCCATCATTAATCGATCAAAAAATTTAAGATGATCTATGATTGTTAGGTCCGCTTTTAGTAAAATAGGCAAAAAGTGGGTTGTTATGCTTAGGTTAAAATCCCACAGCACGTTAACTTGAGAATTTAATTTTTTCTACTCAAAATTTTTGGATCATTAGGTCATTTGCATCTTCAACATGTTTCAGTCATGCATATCCACCACATTTAAACACGTGTTAGGATCAATTAGAAATCTCTTTCTTATAAAATTCCACCAATATATTAGGGGTTGTACTAGTGGAATTTCCCAAACATGGATAACAAAATTTTGGTGTTCATTTTTATTGCGTGAAATAATTTACTCACATACATTTATTATAATTTTGACTTTTTTGCATACATAAATTCTAAAATTTTCATTTTGTTGTGATCTATTTGCCTTATCTTTTTGTTTATGAGAAAAATTGGAAATTTAAAACTTAAGTTTGGATTTGAAAAAAAATTGAACATCCAAAATGGAAATGCACAAATGCTAAGAGAGACACTTTTAAGGATCTATGATTTTTAAGGATTGTAAACACTTCTAGTTTTTTATTTATTGGGCTTTGAAATCATAGAAAGAAGGGGGCACAACATTTTTAACTGAGTGTTGACTCCTAAACCATAAGGCATTTCCAACAAAAATTATAGCCGTTACACATCATTAATCGATCAAAAAATTTACGACGATGTATGATTGTTAGGTCCGCTTTAAGTAAAATAGGAAAACAATTGGTTATTTGGCACTAGTAAATATCCCATCGCACGTTAACTTTAGAATTTAATTTTTTCCACTCCTCAAAATTTTTTGAACATTAGGTCATTTACATCTTCAACTCGTTTCAGGCATGCATATCCACCACATTTAAAATATGTTAGGATAAATTAGAAATTTCTTTCTTACAAAATTCCACCTAGCTATTGGGGTTTGTACTAATGGAATTTTCAAAACATGGATAACAAAACTTTGGTGTTCATTTTTAGTGTGTGAAATAATTTTCTTCACTTAGATTTATTTTAGTTTTCAATTTTTTGCATACATAAAAACTAAATTTTACATTTTGTATTGATCTAAATGCCTTATCTTTTCGTTTAAGAGAAAAATGGGAGAGTGAAAACTCAAGTTTGGATTTTAAAAAATAAATTCAACATCCAATATGGAAATGCCCAAATGCTGAGAGAGATAGTTCCCAAAAGTATCTATGATTTTTAAGGATGGTAAACGCTTTTATATTTTTATATATTGTGTTGTGCAATCATCGGAAGAGCGGGAGCGAGGCATTTTTAACTGAGTGTTGTCTCCCAAACCATAAGTGATTTCTAAAAAAAATTATCGCCATTACACATCTTTAATTGATCAAAACACTTACGATGATCTATGATAGTTAGGTCTGCTTTTTGTAAAAAAGGCAAAAAGTGGGTTGTTTTGCTCTGGTAAATATCCCACCGCTTGTTAGCTTGATAATTTAATTTTTTCTATTCAAAATTTTTGGATCATTAGGTGATTTGCATCTTCAACATATTTCAGGCATGCATATCCACCACATTTAGAACATGTTAGGATCAATTAGCAACCTCTTTCTTACAAAATTCCACCAAGCTATTAGGGGTTGTACCAATGGAATTTCCCAAACATGGATAACAAAACTTTGGTGTTCATTTTTAGTGCGTGAAATAATTTTCTTCACTTACATTTATTTTAGTTTTCAATTTTTTGCATTCATGAACTCTAAAATTTTCATTTTTTTGTGATTTTTTTGCCTTATCTTTTTGTTTACAAGAAAAATGGGAGAGTGAAAACTCAAGTTTGGATTTGAAAAAAAATTGAACATCTTAAATGGAAATACACAAATGCTGAGAGAGATAATTCCAAAAAGTATCTGTGATTTTTAAGGATTTTAAACTCTTTTATTTTTTTATATATTGGGTTTTGCAATCATCGAAAGAGGGGAGTGAGGTATTTTTAAGTATTTTTTAACTCCCAAGCCATAAGTCATTTCTGAAAAATATTTTAGCCATTACCCATCATTAATCAATCAAAATATTTACTATGATCTATGATTGTTACGCCCGCTTTTTGTAAAATTGGCAAAAAGTGAGTTGGTTGACTTTGGTAAATATCCCACCGCACGTTAACATGACAATTTAATTTTTTCTTCTCCTTGAAATTTTGGATCAATAGGTCATTTGCATCTTCAACAAAAGGCTTGCATATCCACCACATATAAAACATGTCAGGATCAATTAGAAATCTCTTTCTAATAAAATTCCACCAAACTATTCGGGGTTGTACAACTAGAATTGCCCAAACATGGATAACAAAACTTTGGTGTTCATTTTTAGTGAGTGAAATTATTTTCTTCACCTACATTTATTATAGTTTTCAATTTTTTACGTACATAAACTCTAAAATTTTGTTTTGTTGAGATCTATTTGCCTTATTTTTTTGTTTACTAGAAAAATGGGAGAGTGAAAACTCAAGTTTGGATTTGAAAAAAAATTGAACATCCAAAATGGAAATGTACAAATGCTGAGAGAGATAATTCAAAAAAGTATCAGTGATTTTTAAGGAAAGTAAACACTTTAAGTTTTTTATATATTACGTTTTGCAATCATCGGAGGAGGGGGGCGAGGCATTTTTAACTGAGTGTTGACTGCCAAACCATAAGTCATTTCTAACAAAAATTATAGCCGTTACACATCAATAATCGATCAAAATATTTACAGTGATCAATGATTGTTAGGTCTGCCTTTTGTAAAATAGGCAAAAAGTGGGTTGTTTGGCTCATGTAAATATCCCACAACACGTTAACTTGAGAATTTAATTTTTTCTACTCCTTGAAAATTTTGGATCATTAGGTCATTTGCATTTTCAACATGTTTCTGGCAAGCATATCCACCACAATTACAACATATTAGGATTAATTAGAAATCATTTTTTTATAAAATTCCTCCAAGCTATGTGGGGGTTGTACTAGTGGAATTTCCCAAACAAGGATAACAAAACTTTGGTGTTCATTTTTAGTGAGTGCAATAAATTTCTTCACGTAAATTTATTATAGTTTTAAATTCTTTGAATACATAAACTTTAAATTTTTCATTTTGTTGTGATTTGTTTGCCTTATCTTTTTGTTTACGGGAAAAATGGGAGAAAGAAAACTCTAGTTTGGATTCGAAAAAAAATTGAACATCCAAAATGGAAATGCGTAAATGTTAAGAGAGATTATTCCAAAAAGTATCAGTGATTTTTAAGGATTGAAAACTCTTTTAGTTTTTTATATATTGGGTTTTGCAATCAACAGAAGAGGGGGGCGAGGCATTTTTAATTGATTGTTGACTCCCAAACCATAAGTCATTTCTAAAAAAAATTATTGCCATCACACATCATTAATCGATCAAAACATTTATGATGATCAATGATTGTTTGGTCTGCATTTTTTAAAATAGGCAAAAAGTGTGTTGTTTGGCTCTGGTAAATATCCCACCAGACGTTAACATGAGAATTTTAATTTTTCTACTTCTTGAAATTTCTGGATCATTAGATAATTTGCATCTTCAACATGTTTCAAACATGCATATCCACCACATTTAAACTCACGTGAACTCTAAAATTTTCATTTTGTTGTGAGCTATTTGCCTTTTCTTTTTGTTTACGAGAAAATAGGGAGAGTGAAAACACAAGTTTGGATTAAAAAAAAAATTTAACATCCAAAATAGAAATGCAGAAATGCTGAGAGAGATAATTCAAAAAAGTATCTTGGATTTTTAAAGATTATAAACTCTTTAAGTTTTTTATATATTGTTTTTTCCAATCATCAGAAGAGGGGGAGCGTGGCATTTTTAACTGAGTGTTGACTCCCAAACCATATGTCATTTCCAACAAAAATTATAGCCATTACACATCATTAATTGAACAAAACATTTACGGTAATGTATGATTGTTAGGTCCACTTTAAGTAATATAGGCAAAAAAGTGGTTGTTTGGCACTGGTAAATATCCCATCGCACGCTAACTTGAGAATTTAATTTTTTCTACCCCTTGAAACGTTTGGATCATTAGGTCATTTACATCTTAACCTCGTTTCAGGCATGCATATCCATGACATTTAAAACTTGTTAGGATCAATTAGAAATCTCTTTCTGACAAAATTCCACCAAGCTATTAGGGATTGTACTTGTGGAATTTCCCAAACATAGATAACAAAACATTGGTGTTCATTTTTTGTGCGTGAAATAATTTTTCTTCTCTTACAGTTTTTCATTTTTTGCATACATAAACTCTAAAATTTTCATTTTGTTTTGATCAATTTGACTTAACTTTTTGTTAACAAGAAAAATGGGAGAGTGAAAACTCAAGTTTGGATTTTAAAAAATATTGAACAACCAAAAAAGAAATGCACAAATGCAGAGAGAGATGATTCCAACAAGTATCTGTGATTTTTAGGGATTGTAAACTATTTTAGTTTTTTAAATATTGGGTTTTGCCGTCTTCGAAAGAGAGAGGTGAGGCATTTTTAACTAAGCGTTGACTTCCAAATCATATGTCATTTCTAACAAAAATTATAGCCATTACACATCATTAATCGATAAAAAGATTACAATGGTCTATGATTGTTAGGTCCGGTTTTTGTAAAATAGGCAAAAAGAGGGTTGTTTGGCTATGGTAAATATTCCACCGCATGTAAACTTGAGAATTTAATTTTTTCTAGTCAAAATTTTTTGATCATTAGGTGATTTGCATCTTCAACATGTTTCAGGCATGCATATCCACCATATTTAGATCATGTTAGGATCAATTAGCAATCTCTTTCTTACAAAATTCCACCAAGGTATTAGGGGTTGTACCAGTGGAATTTCCCAAACATGGATAACAAAACTTTGGTGTTCATTTTTAGTGCGTGAAATAATTTTTTTCAGTTATATTTATTATAGTTTTCAATTTTTTGCATACATAAACTCAAAAATTTTCATTTTGTTGTGATCTATTTGCCATATCTTTTTGTTTCCGAGAAAAATTGGAGAGTGAAAACTCATGTTTGGATTTGAAAATAATTGAACATCGAAAATGGAAACGCACAAATGCTGAGAGACATAATTCCAAAAAGTATCTGTGATTTTTTAGGACTATAAGCTTTTTTAGTTTTTTATATCTTGGGTTTTGCAATCATCGAAAGAGGGGGGTGAGGCATTTTTAACTATGATTTGACTCCCAAACCAAAAGTCATTTCTGAAAAATATTTTAGCCGTTACCCATCATTAATCGATCAAAATATTTACGATGATCTATGATTGTTACATCTGCTTTTTGTAAAATTGGCTAAAAGATAGTTGGTTGAATCTGGTAAATATCCCACCGCACGTTAACTTGAGAATTTAATTTTTCTTCTCCTTGAAATTTTGGATCATTAGGTCATTTGCATCTTCAACATGTTTTAGGCTTACATATCCACCTTATATGAAACATGTTAGGAAAAATTAGAAATCTCTTTCTTATAAAATTCCACCAAACTATTAGGGGTTGTACCATTGGAATTTCCCAAACGAGGATATCAAAACTTTGGTGTTCATTTTTAGTGCGTGAAATAATTTTCTTCACTTAGGTTTATTATAGTTTTCAATTTTTTATGTATATAAACTCTAAAATTTTCTTTTCGTTGTGTTCTATTTGCCTTATCTTTTTGTTTACAAGAAAAATGGGAGAGTGAAAACCCAAGTTTGGTTTTGAAAAAAAATTGACCAACCAAAATGGAAATGCACAAATGCTGAGAGTGATAATTCAAAAAAGTATATGTGATTTTTAAAGAAATTAAACTCATTTAGTTTTTTATAAATTGGGGTTTTCAATCATCAGAAGAGGGGGGCGAGGCATTTTTAACTGATTGTTAACTCCCAAACCATAAGTCATTTCTAACAAAAATTATACCCGTTACACATCATTAATCAATAAAAAAATTTACGATGATCTATGATTGTTAGGTCCGCCTTTTGTAAAATTGGCAAAAATTGGGTTGTTTGGCTCAGGTAAATATCCAACAACACGTTAACTTGAGAATTTAATTTTTTTTACTACTTGAAATTTTTGGATCATTAGGTCATTTGCATCTTCAACATGTTTGAGGCATGCATATCCACCACATTTAAAACATGTTAGGATCAATTAGAATTCTCTTTCTCATAAAATTCCACCAAACTATTAGGGGTTGTACCAGTGGATTTTCCAAAACATGGATAACAAAACTTTGGTGTTCATTTTTATTGCATGAAATAATTTTCTCACTTACATTTATTATATTTTTCAATTTTTTGCATTCATAAATTCTTAAATTTTCATTTTGTTGTGATCTATTTGCCTTATCTTTTTGTTAACGAGAAAAATGGGAGAGTGAAAACTCATGCTTGGATTTGAAAAAATATTGAACATCCAAAATAGAAATGCACAAATGCAGAGAGAGATGATTCGAAAAAGTATCTGTGATTTTAAAGGATTGTAAACTCTTTTAGTTTTTTATATATTGGGTTTTGCAATCATCGGAAGAGGGAGGTGAGGCATTTTTAACTGAGTGTTCACTCCCAAATCAAAAGTCATTTGTAACAAAAATTATAGCCGTTACACACGATTAATCGATAAAAATGTTTATGATGGTCTATGATTGTTAGGCCCGCTTTTTGTAAAATAGGCAAAAAGTGGGTTGTTTGGCTCTGGTAATTATCCCACCACCCATAAACTTGAGAAGTTAATTTTTTCTACTCGAAATTTTTGGATCATTAGGTGTTTTGCATCTTCAACATGTTTCAGGCATGCTTATCCACCACATTTAGAGCATGTTAGGATCAATTAACAATCTCTTTCTTACAAAATTCCACCAAGCTATTAGGGGTTGCACCAGTGGAATTTCCCAAACATGGATAACAAAACTTTGGTGTTCATTTTTAGTGCTTGAAATAATTTTCCTCACTTACATTTATTATTGTTTTCAATTTTTTGCATACATAAACTCTAAAATTTTCATTTTGTTGTGATCTATTTGCCTCATTTTTTTGTTTACGAGAAAAATTGGAGAGCGAAAACTTAAGTTTGGATTTGAAAAAAAATTTAACATCAAAAATTGAAATGCACAAATGCTGAGAGAGATAATTCCAAAAAATATCTGTGATTTTTAAGGATTGTAAACTCTTTTGTTTTTTTATATATTGGGTTTTGCAATCATCGAAAGATGGGGGTGAGGCATTTTTAACTAGGTTTTGACTCCCAAACCATAAGTCATTTCTGAAAAATATTTTAGCCGTTACCCATCATTAATCAATCAAAACATTTACTATGATCTATGATTGTTACGTCCATTTTTCATAAAATTGGCAAAAAGTGAGTTGGTTGATTCTGGTAAATATCCCACCGCATGTTAACTTGAGATTTTAATTTTTTCTTTTCCATGAAATTTTGGATCATTAGGTCATTTGCGTCTTCAACATGTTTTAGGCTAGCATATCCACCACATATAAAACATGTTAGGATCAATTAAAAATCTCTTTATTAAAAAATTACACCAAACTATTAGGGGATGTACTAGTGGAATTTCCCAAACATAGATAACAAAAGTTTGGTGTTCATTTTTGTGCGTGAAATAATTTTCTTCACTTACATTTATTATAGTTTTGAATTTTTTGCATACATAAACTCTTAAATTTTCATTTTATTCTAATCTATTTGCCTTATCTTTTTGTTTACAAGAAAAATGGGAGAGGGAAAACTCAAGTTTGGATTTGAAAAAAAAATTGAACATCCAAAATAGAAATGCGCAAATGCTGAAAGGGATAATTCAAAAAAGTATCACTGAAATTTAAAGATTGTAAACTCATTTAGTTTTTTGTATATTGGGTTTTGCAATCATCGAAAGAGGGGGGCGAGGCATTTTTAACTGATTGTTGACACCCAAACCATAAATCATTTCTAACAAAAATAATAGCTGTCACACATCATAAATCGATCAAAAACTTTACGATGATCGATGATCGTTTGGTCGCATTTTTTAAAATAGGCTAAAAGTGTGTTGTTTGGCTCTGGTAAATATCCCACCGGACGTTAACTTGAGAATTTTAATTTTTCTACTTTTTGAAATTTTTGGATCATTTGATAATTTGCATCTTCAACATGTTTTAGGCATGCATATCAACCATATTTAAAACTCACGTAAACTCGAAAATTTTCATTTTGTTCTAAGATATTTGCCTTTTCTTTTTGTTTACGAGAAAAATGGGAGAGTGAAAACAAAAGTTTGGATTTGAAAAAAATTTGAACATCCAAAATGGTAATGCACAAACGCTAAGAGAGATAATTCCAAAAAAGTATCTGTGATTTTTAACGATTGTAAACTCTTTTTGTTTTTTATATATTGGGTTTTGCAATCATCGGAAGAGGGAGGTGAGGCATTTTTAACTGAGTGTTCACTCCCAAATCAAAAGTCATTTGTAACAAAAATTATAGCCGTTACACTTCATTAATCGAAAAAAACATTTATGATGGTCTATGATTGTAAGGCCCGCTTTTTGTAAAATAGGCAAAAAGTGAGTTGTTTGGCTCTTATAAATATCCCACCGCTCATAAACTTGAGAAGTTAATTTTTTCAACTCGAAATTTTTGGATCATTAGGTGTTTTGCATCTTCAACATACTTCAGGCATGCATATCCCCCACATTTAGAACATGTTAGGATCAATTAGCAATCTCTTTCTCACAAAATTCCACCAAGCTATTAGGGGTTGCACCAGTGGAATTTCCCAAACATGGATAACAAAACTTTGGTGTTCATTTTTAGTGCTTGAAATAATTTTCCTCACTTACATTTATTATTGTTTTCAATTTTTTGCATACATAAACTCTAAAATTTTCTTTTCGTTGTGGTCTATTTGCCTTAATTTTTTGTTTATGAGAAAAATTGGAGAGTGACAACTCAAGTTTGGATTTGAAAAAAAATTTAACATCGAAAATGGAAATGCACAAATACTGAGAGAGATAATTCCAAAAAGTATCTGTGATTTTTAAGGATTGTAAACTCTTTTATTTTTTTATATATTGGTTTTGCAATCATCGAAAGAGGGGGGTGAGGCATTTTTAACTATGTTTTGACTCCCAATCCATAAGTCATTTCTGAAAAATATTTTAGCCGTTACCCATCATTAATCGATCAAAACATTTACTATGATCTATGATTGTTACGTCTGCTTTTTGTAAAATTGGCAAAAACTGAGTTGTCTGATTCTGGTAAATATCCCACCGCATGTTCACTTGAGAATTTAATTTTTTCTTCTCCATGAAATTTTGGATCATTAGGTCATTTGTGTCTTCAACATGTTTTAGGCTAGCATATCCACCACATATAAAACATATTAGGATCAATTAAAAATCTCTTTATTAACAAATTCCACCAAACTATTAGGGGTTGTACTAGTGGAATTTCCCAAACATAGATAACAAAACTTTGGTGTTCATTTTTTGTGCGTGAAATAATTTTCTTCACTTATATTTATTATAGTTTTGAATTTTTTGCATACATAAACTCTTAAATTTTCATTTTTTTGTGATCTATTTGCCTTATCTTTTTGTTTACAAGAAAAATGGGAGAGGGAAAACTCAAGTTTGGATTTGAAAAAAAATTGAACATCCAAAATGGAAATGCGCAAATGCTGAAAGGGATAATTCAAAAAAGTAACAGTGATTTTTAAGGATTGTAAACTCTTTTAGTATTTTCTTTATTGGGTTTTGCAATCATCGAAAGAAGGGGGCGAGGCATTTTTAACAGATTGTTGACTCCCAAACCTTAAGTCATTTCTAACAAAAGTTATAGCCGTCACACATCATTAATCGATCAAAAAATTTACGATGATCGATGATTGTTTGGTCTGCATTTTTTAAAATAGGCTAAAAGTGTGTTGTTTGGCTTTGGAAAATATCCCACCGGACGTTAACTAGAGAATTTTAATTTTTCTACTTCTTGAAATTTTTGGATCATTAGATAATTTGCATCTTCAACATGTTTCAGGCATGCATATCAACCATATTTAAAACTCACATAAACTCTAAAATTTTCATTTTGTTCTGACATATTTGCCATTTCTTTTTGTTTACGAGAAAAATGGGAGAGTGAAAACACAAGTTTGGATTTGAAAAAAATTTGTACATCCAAAATGGAAATGCACAAATGCTAAGAGAGATAATTCCAAAAAGTATCTATAATTTTTAAGGATTATAAACTCTTTTAGTTTATTGGGTTTTGCAATATTAGGAAGAAGGGGGCGCTACATTTTTAACTGAGTGTTGACTCCCAAACTATATTTCATTTCCAACAAAAATTATAGCCATTACACATCATTAATCGAGCAAAACATTTATGGTGATGTATGATTGTTAGGTCCACTTTAAGTAAAATAGGCAAAAAATGGGTTGTTTGGCACTGGTAAATATCCCATCGCACGCTAACTTGAGAATTTAATTTTTTTCTACTCCTCGATGTTTTTGGATCATTAGGTCATTTACATCTTCAACCCATTTCTGGCATGCATATCCACGACATTTAAAACATGTTAGAATCAATTAGAAATGTCTTCCTGACAAAATTCCACCAAGCTACTAGGGGTTGTACTTGTGGAATTTCCCAAACATAGATAAAAAAACATTGGTGTTCATTTTTTGTGCGTGAAATAATTTTTCTTCTCTTACATTTATTACAGTTTTCCATTTTTTGCATACATAAACTCTAAAATTTTCATTTTTTTGTGATCTATTTGACTTAATTTTTTGTTAACGAGAAAAATGGGAGAGTGAAAACTCAAGTTTGGATATGAAAAAATATTGAAGAGCCAAAAAATAAATGCACAAATGCAGAGAGAGATGATTCCAACAAGTATCTGTGATTTTTAAGGATTGTAAACTCTTTTAGTTTTTTATATATTGGGTTTTGCAATCGTCAAAAGAGAGAGGTGAGACATTTTTAACTGAGTGTTGACTTCCAAATCATAAGTCATTTCTAAAAAAAATTATAGCCATTACACGTCATTAATCGATAAAAACATTTACGATGGTCTATGATTGTTAGGCCCGCTTTTTGTAAAATAGGCAAAAAGTGGGTTGTTTGGCTCTGGTAAATATCCCATTGCACATAAACTTGAGAATTTAATTTTTTCTACTCAAATTTTTTTTATCATTAGGTGATTTGCATCTTCAACATGTTTCAAGCATGCATATCCACCTCATTTAGATCCTGTTAGGATCAATTAGCAATCTCTTTCATACAAAATTCCACCAAGATATTAGGGTTTGTACCAGTGGAATTTCCCAAACTTGGATAACAAAACTTTGGTGTTCATTTTTAGTGCGTGAAATAATTTTCTTCAGTTATATTTATTATAGTTTTCAATTTTTTCCATACATAAACTCTAAAATTTTCATTTTGTTGTGATCTATTTGCCATATCTTTTTTTTTACGAGAAAAATTGGAGAGTGAAAACTCAAGTTTGGATTTGAAAATAATTGAACATAAAAAATGGAAATGTTGAGAGACATAATTCCAAAAAGTGTTTGTGATTTTTAAGGATTGTAAACGCTTTTAGTTTTTTATATCTTGGGTTTTGCAATCATCAAAAGAGGGGGGTGAGGCATTTTTAACTATGATTTGACTCCCAAACCAAAAGTCATTTCTGAAAAATATTTAGCCATTACTCATCATTAATTGATAAAAAAATTTACGATGATCTATGAATTTTACGTCTGCTTTTTGTAAAATTGGCTAAAAGATAATATGTTGACTCTGGTAAATATCCCACTGCACGTTAACTTGAAAATTTAATTTTTTCTTCTCCTTGAAATTTTGGATCATTAGGTCATTTGCATCTTCAACATGTTCTAGGCTTGCATATCCACCATATATAAAACATGTTAGGAAAAATTAGAAATCTCTTTCATACAAAATTCCACCAAACTATTAGGGGTTGTACCAGTGGAATTTCCCAAACGTGGATATCAAAATTTGGAGTTCATTTTTAGTGCATGAAATAATTTTCTTCACTGACGTTTATTATAGTTTTCAATTTTTCGCGTATATAAACTCTAAATTTTTTTTTTGTTGTGATCTATTTGCCTTATCTTTTTGTTTACCAGAGAAATGGGAGAGTGAAAACCCAAGTTTGGATTTGAAAAAAAATTGAACATCCAAAATGGAAATGCACAAATGCTGAGAGTGATAATTCAAAAAAATATTTGTGATTTTTAAAGAAATTAAAATCTTTTAGTTTTTTTATATATTGCATTTTTCAATCATCAGAGGAGGGGGGGGGGGGGGGGGGGGGGGGGGGGGGGTTGGCGAGGGATTTTTAACTGAGTGTTGATTCCCAAACCATAAGTCATTTCTAACAAAAATTATACCTGTTACACATAAATAATCGATAAAAACATTTACGATGATCTATGATTGTTAGGTCCGCCTTTTGTAAAATAGGCAAAAAGTGGGTTGTTTGGCTCAGGTAAATATCCCACAACACGTTAACTTGAGAATTTAATTTTTTCTATTACTTGAAATTTTTGGATCATTAGGTCATTTGCATCTTCAACATGTTTGAGGCATGCATATCCATCACATTTAAAACATGTTAGGATCAATTAGAATTCTCTTTCTCATAAAATTCCACCAAACTATTAGGGTTTGTACCAGTGGAATTTCCAAAACATGGATAACAAAACTTTGGTGTTCATTTTTATTGCGTAAAAATTATTTTTCACTTACATTTGTTATATTTTCAATTTTTTGCATACATAAATTCTTCAATTTTCTTTTTGTTGTGATCTATTTGCCTTATCTTTTTGTTAATGAGAAAAATGGGAGAGTGAAAACTCATGCTTGGATTTAAAAAAATATTGAACATCCAAAATAGAAATGCACAAATGCAGAGAGAGATAATTTGAAAAAGTATCTGTGATTTTTAAGGATTGTAAACTCTTTTAGTTTTTTATATATTGGGTTTTGCAATCCTCGGAAGAGGGAGGTGAGGCATTTTTAACTGAGTGTTGACTCCCAAATCAAAAGTCATTTGTAATAAAAGTTATAGCCGTTACACATCATTAATCGATAAAAACATTTACGATGGTCTATGATTGTTAGGCCCGCTTTTTGTAAAATAGGCAAAAAGTGGGTTGTTTGGCTCTGGCAAATATCCCACCGCTCGTAAACTTGAGAAGTTTATTTTTTCTACTCAAAATTTTTGGATCATTAAGTGTTTTGCATCTTCAACATATTTCAGGCATGCATATCCCCCACATTTAGAACATGTTAGGATACATTAGCAATCTCTTTCTTACAAAATTCCACCAAGCTGTTAGGGGTTGCACCAGTGGCATTTCCCAAACATGGATAACAAAACTTTTGTGTTCATTTTTAGTGCTTGAAATAATTTTCCTCACTTACATTTATTATTTTTTTCAATTTTTTCATACTTAAACTCTAAAATTTTCATTTTGTTGTGATCTTTTTGCCTATTTTTTTTTTTACGAGAAAAATTGGAGAGTAAAAAACTCAAGTTTGGATTTGAAAAAAAATTTAACATCGAAAATGGAAATGCAAAAATGCTGAGAGAGATAATTCCAAAAAGTATCTGTGATTTTTAAGGATTGTAAACTCTTTTATTTTTTTATATATTGGGTTTTGCAATCATCGAAAGATGGGGGTGAGGCATTTTTAACTATGTTTTGACTCCCAAACCTTAAGTCATTTCTGAAAAATATTTTAGCCGTTACCCATCATTAATTGATCAAAACATTTACTTTGATCTATGATTGTTATGTCCGCTTTTTGTAAAATTGGCAAAAAGTGAGTTGGTTGATTCTGGTAAATATCCCACCGCATGTTTACTTGAGAATTTAATTTTTTCTCCTGCATGAAATTTTGGATCATTAGGTCATTTGTGTCTTCAAAAAGTTTTAGGCTAGCCTATCCACCACATATAAAACATATTAGGATCAATTAAAAATCTCTTTATTAAAAAATTCCACCAAACTATTAGGGGATGTACTAGTGGAATTTCCCAAACATAGATAACAAAACTTTGGTGTTCATTTTTTGTGCGTGAAATAATTTTCTTCACTTACATTTATTATAATTTTCAATTTTTTGCATACATAAACTCTTAAATTTTCATTTTCTTGTGATCTATTTGCCTTATCTTTTTGTTTACAAGAAAAATGGGAGAGGGAAAACTCAAGTTATGATTTGAAAAAAAATTGAACATCCAAAATGGAAATGCGCAAATGCTAAACGGGAACTCAAAAAAGTATTAGTGATTTTTAAGGATTGTAAACTCTTTTAGTTTTTTATATATTGGGTTTTGCAATCATCGAAAGAGGGGGGCGAGGCATTTTTAACTGATTGTTGACACCCAAACCATAAGTCATTTCTAACAATAATTATAGCCGTCACACATCATTAATCGATCAAAACATTTATGATTATCGATGATTGTTTGGTCCGCATTTTTTTAAAACGGGAAAAAGTGTGTTGTTTGGCTCTGGTAAATATCCCACCACACGTTAACTTGAGAATTTTAATTTTTCTACTTCTTGAAATTTTTGGATCATTCGATAATTTGCATCTTCAACATGTTTCTGACATGCATATCAACCTTATTTAAAACTCATGTAAACTCTAAAATTTTCATTTTGTTCTGAGATATTTTCCTTTGCTTTTTGTTTACAGAAAAATGGGAGAGTGAAAACACAAGTTTGGATTTGAAAAAAATTTGAACATCCAAAATGGAAATGCCCAAACGCTAAGAGAGATAATTCCAAAAAGTTTTTGTGATTTTTAAGGATTATAAACACTCTTAGTTTTTTATATATTGGGTTTTGCAATCATAGGAAGATGGGGGCGCGACATTTTTAACTGAGTGTTGACTCCCAAACCATATGTCATTTCCAACAAAAATTATAGCCCTTACACATCATTAATCAATCAAAACATTTATGGTGATGTATGATTGTTAGGTCCACTTTAAGTAAAATAGGCAAAAAATGGGTTGTTTGGCACTGGTAAATATCCCATCGCACGCTAACTTGAGAATTTAATTTTTTCTACTGGTCGAAGTTTTTGGATCATTAGGTCATTTAAATCTTCAACTCATTTTAGGCATGCATATCCTCGACATTTAAAACATGTTAGGATCAATTAGAAATCTCTTTCTGACAAAATTCCACCAAGCTATTAGGGGTTGTACTTGTGGAATTTCCCAAACATAGATAACAAAACATTGGTGTTCATTTTTTGTGTGTGCAATAATTTTTCTTCTCTTACATTTATTATAGTTTTCTATTTTTTGCATACATAAACTCTAAAATTTTCAACTTGTTGTGATCTATTTGACTTAACATTTTGTTAACGAGAAAAATGAGAGAGTGAAAACTCAAGTTTGGATATGAAAAAATATTGAACAGCCAAAAAAGAAATGCACAAATGTAGAGAGAGATGATTCCAACAAGTGTCTGTGATTTTTAAGGATTGTAAAGTCTTATAGTTTTTTATATATTGGGTTTTGCAATCGTCGAAAGAGAGAGGTGTGGAATTTTTAACTGAGTGTTGACTTCCAAATCATAAGTCATTTCTAACAAAACTTATAGCCAATACACATCATTAATCGATAAAAACATTTACGATGGTCTATGATTGTTAGGCTCGCTTTTTGTCAAATAGGCAAAAAGTGGGTTGTTTGGCTCTGGTAAATATCCCACCGCACATAAACTTGAGAATTTAATTTTTTCTACTCGAAATTTTTTGATCATTAGGTGATTTGCATCTTCAACATGTTTCAAGCATGCATATCCACCACACTTAGAACCTGTTAGGATCAATTAGCAATCTCTTTCTTACAAAATTCATCCAAGATATTAGGGGTTGTACTAGTGGAATTTCCCAAACATGGATAAAAAAACTTTGGTGTTCATTTTTAGTGCGTGAAATAATTTTCTTCAGTTTTATTTATTATAGTTTTCAATTTTTTGCATACATAAACTCTAAATTTTTTATTTTGTTGTGATCTATTTGCCATATCTTTTTGTTTACGAGAAAAATTGGAGAGTGAAAACTCAAGTTTGGATTTGAAAATAATTGAACATCGAAAATGGAAATGCACAAATAATGAGAGACATAATTCCAAAAAGTATCTATGATTTTTAAGGATTGTAAACTCTTTTAGTTTTTTATATTTTCGGTTTTCCAATCATCGAAAGAGGGGGGTGAGGCATTTCTAACTATGATTTGACTCCCAAAACAAAAGTCATTTCTGAAAAATATTTTAGCCGTTACTCATCATTAATCGCTCAAAACATTTACGATGATCTATGATTGTTACGTCTGCTTTTTGTAAAACTAGCTAAAAGATAGTTGGTTGACTCTGGTAAATATCCCACCACACGTTAACTTGAGAATTTAATTTTTTCTTCTCCTTGAAATTTTGGATCATAAGGACATTTACATCTTCAACATGCTCTAGGCTTGCATATCCACCATATATAAAACATGTTAGGAAAAATTAGAAATCTTTTTCTTATAAAATTCCACCAAACTATTAGGGGTTGTACCAGTGGAATTTCCCAAACGTGTATGTCAAAACTTTGTTGTTCATTTTTAGTGCGTGAAATAATTTTCTTCACTTACGTTTATTATAGTTTTCAATTTTTTGCGTATACAAACTCTAAAATTTTCTTTTTGTTGTGATCTATTTGCCTTATCTTTTTGTTTACAAGAGAAATGGGAGAGTGAAAACCCAAGTTTGGATTTGAAAAAAAAATGAACATCCAAAATGGAAATGCACAAATGCTGAGAGTGATAATTCAAAAGAGTATCCGTTATTTTTAAAGAAAGTAAACTCTTTTAGTTTTTTATATATTGGGTTTTGCAATCATCATAAGAGGGGGGCGAGGTATTTTTAACTGAGTGTTGACTCCCAAACCATAAGTCATTTCTACCAAAAGTTATAGCCGTGACACATCAATAATCGATAAAAACAATTACGATGATCTATGATTGTTAGGTTCGCCTTTTGTAAAATAGGCAAAAAGTGGGTTGTTTGGCTCAGGTAAATATCCCACAACACGTTAACTTGAGAATTGAATTTTTTGTACTACTTGAAATTTTTGGATCATTAGGTCATTTGCATCTTCAACATGTTTGAGGCATGCTTATCCACCACATTTAAAACATGTTAGGATCAATTAGAATTCTCTTTATCATAAAATTCCACCAAACTATTAGGGTTTGTACGAGTGGAATTTCCAAAACATGGATAACAAAACTTTGGTGTTCATTTTTATTGCATAAAAATTATTTTCTAACTTACATTTATTATATTTTTCAATATTTTACATACATAAATTCTTAAATTTTCATTTTGTTGAGATCTATTTGCCTTATCTTTTTGTTAACAAGAAAAATGGGAGAGTGAAAACTCATGCTTGGATTTGAAAAAATATTGAACATCCAAAATAGAAATGCACAAATGCAGAGAGAGATGATTCGAAAAAGTATCTATGATTTTTAAGGATTGTAAACTCTTTTAGTTTTTTATATATTGGGTTTTGCAATCATCGGAAGAGGGAGGTGAGGCAATTTTAACTGAGGGTTGACTCCCAAATCAAAAGTCATTTGTAACCAAAATTATAGCCGTTACACATCATTAATGGATAAAAACCTTTACGAAGGTCTATGATTGTTAGGCCCGCTTTTTGTAAAATAGGCAAAAAGTGGGTTGTTTGGCTCTGGTAAATATTCCACCGCTCGTAAACTTGAGAAGTTAATTTTTTTCAACTCAAAATTTTTGGATCATTAGGTATTTTGCATCTTCAACATATTTCAGGCATGCATATCCCCCACATTTAGAACATGTTAGGATCAATGAGCAATCTCTTTCTTACAAAATTCCACCAAGCTATTAGGGGTTGCACCAGTGGAATTTCCGAAACATGGATAACAAAACTTTGGTGTTCATTTATAGTGCTTGAAATAATTTTCCTCACTTACATTTATTATTGTTTTCTATTTTTTGTATACATAAACTATAAAATTTTCATTTTGTTGTGATCTATTTGCCTTATTTTTTTGTTTAAGAGAAAAATTTGAGAGTGAAAACTCATGTTTGGATTTGAAAAAAAATTTAACATCGAAAATGGAAATCCAAAAATGCTGAGAGAGATAATTCCAAAAAGTATATGTGATATTTAAGGATTTTAAAATCTTTTATTTTTTTTATATATTGGGTTTTGCAATCATCGAAAGAGGGGGGTGAGGCATTTTTAACTATGTTTTGACTTCCAAACCATAAGCCATTTCTGAAAAATATTTTAGCCGTTAGCCATCATTAATCGATCAAAACATTTACTATGATCTATGATTGTTACGTCCGCTTTTTGTAAAATTGGCAAAAAGTGAGTTGGTTGATTCTGGTAAATATCCCACCGCATGTTAACTTGAGAATTTAATTTTTTCTTCTCCATGAAGTTTTGGATCATTAGGTCATTAGGTCATTTGCGTCTTCAACATGTTATAGGCTAGCATATCCACCTCATATAAAACATATTAGGATAAATTAAAAATCTCTTTATTAAAAAATTCCACGAAACTATTAGGGGTTGTACTTGTGGAATTTCCCAAACATAGATAAGAAAACTTTGGTGTTCATTTTTTGTGCGTGAAATAATTTTCTTCACTTACATTTATTATAGTTTTGAATTTTTTGCATACCTAAACTCTTAAATTTTCATTTTGTTGTGATCTATTTGCCTTATCTTTTTGTTTACAAGAAAAATGGGAGAGGGAAAACTCAAGTTTGGATTTGAAAAAAAATTGAACATCCAAAATGGAAATGCGCAAATGCTGAAAGGGATAATTCAAAAAAGTATCAGTAATTTTTAAGGATTGTAAACTCTTTTAGTTTTTTATATATTGGGTTTTGCAATCATCGAAAGAGGGGCGAGGCATTTTTAATTGATTGTTGACACCCAAACCATAAGTCATTTGTAACAAAAATTATAACCGTCACACATCATTAATCGATCAAATTATTTACGATGATCGATGATTGTTTGGTCCGCATTTTTTAAAATTGGCAAAAAGTGTGTTGTTTGGCTCTAGTAAATATCCCACCAGACGTTAGCTTGAGAATTTTAATTTTTCAACTTCTTGAAATTTTTGGATCATTAGATAATTTGCATCTTCAACATGTTTTCGGCATGCATATCAACAATATTTAAAACTCACATAAACACTAAAATTTTCATTTTGTTCAGAGATATTTGCCTTTTCTTTTTGTTTACGAGAAAATGGGAGAGTGAAAACACAAGTTTGGATTTGAAAAAATTTGAACATCCAAAATGGAAATGCACAAACGCTAAGAGAGATAATTCCAAAAAGTATCTATGATTTTTAAGGATGATAAACTCTTTCAGTTTTTTATATATTGGGTTTTGCAATCATAGGAAGAAGGGGGCACGGCATTTTTAACTGTGTTGACTCCAAAACCATATGTCATTCCCAACAAAAATTATAGCCATTAAACATCATTAATTGATCAAAACATTTATGATGATGTATGATTGTTAGATCTACTTTAAGTAAATTAGGCAAAAAAATGGGTTGTTTGGCACTGGTAAATATCCCTTCGCATGCTAACTTGAGAATTTAATTTTTTCTACTCGAATATTTTGGATCATTAGGTCATTTACATCTTCAACTCGTTTCAGGCATGCATATCCACGACATTTAAAACTTGTTAGGATCAATTAGAAATCTCTTTCTGAAAAAATTCCACCAAGCTATTAGGGGTTGTACTTGTGGAATTTCCCAAACATAGATAACAAAGCATTGGTGTTCATTTTTTGTGTGTGAAATAATTTTTCTTCTCTTACATTTATTACAGTTTTCCATTTTTTGCATACATAAACTCTAAAATTTTCATTTTGTTGTGATCTATTTGACTTAACTTTTTGTTAACGAAAAAAATGGGAGAGTGAAAACTCAAGTTTGGATTTGAAAAAATATTGAACAGACAAAAAAGAAATGCACAAATGCAGAGAGAGATGATTCCAACAAGTATCTGTGATTTTTAAGGATTGTAAACTCTTTTAGTTTTTTATATATTGGGTTTTGCAATCGTCGAAAGAGAGAGGTGAGGCATTTTTAACTGAGTATTGACTTCCAAATCATAAGTCATTTCGAACAAAAATTATAGCCATTACACATCATTAATTGATAAAAACATTTATGATGGTCTATGATTGTTAGGTTTGCTTTTTGTAAAATAGGCAAAAAGTGGGTTGTTTGGCTCTGGTAAATATCCCACTGCACGTAAACTTGAGAATTTAATTTTTTCTACTCGAATTTTTTTTATCATTAGGTGATTTGCATCTTCAACATGTTTCAGGCAAGCATATCCACCACATTTAGATCATGTTAGGATCAAATAGCAATCTCTTTCTTACAAAATTCCACCAAGATATTGGGGGTTGTACCAGTGGAATTTCCATGGATAACAAAACTTTGTTGTTCATTTATAGTGTGTGAAATAATTTTCTTCAGTTATATTTATTATAGTTTTAAATTTTTGGCATACATAAACTCTAAAATTTTCATTTTGTTGTGATCTATTTGCCATATCTTTTTGTTTACGAGAAAAATTGGAGAGTGAAAACTCAAGTTTGGATTTGAAAATAATTGAACATCGAAAATGGAAATGCACAAATACTGAGAGAAATAATTCCAAAAAGTATCTGTGATTTTTAAGGAGTGTAAACTCTTTTAGTTTTTTTATATCTAGGGTTTTGCAATCATCGAAAGAGGGGGGTGAGGCATTTTTAACTATGATTTGACTCGCAAACCAAAAGTCATTTCTGAAAAATATTTTAGCCATTACCCATCATTAATCGATCAAAACATTTACGATGATCTATGATTGTTTCGTCTGCTTTTGTAAAATTGGCTAAAAGATAGTTGGTTGACTCTGGTAAATATCCCACTGCACGTTAACTTGAGAATTTAATTTTTTCTACTACTTGAAATTTTTGAATCATTTGGTCATTTGCATCTTCAACATGTTTGAGGCATGCATATCCACCACATTTAAAACATGTTAGGATCAATTAGAAATCTCTTTCTCATAAAACTCCAGCAAACTGTTAGGGTTTGCACCAGTGGAATTTCCAAAACAATGATAACAAAACTTTGGTGTTCATTTTTATTGCGTGAAATAATTTTCTCACTTACATTTATTATATTTTTCAAGTTTTTGCATACATAAATTCTTAAATTTTCATTTTGTTGTGATCTATTTGCCTTTTATTTTTGTTAATGAGAAAAATGGGAGAGTGAAAACTCATGCTTGGATTTGAAAAAATATTGAACATCCAAAATAGAAATGCACAAAAGCAGAAAGAGATGTTTCGAAAAAGTATCTATGATTTTTAAGGATTGTAAACTCTTTTAGTTTTTTATATATTTGGTTTTTCAATCATCGGAAGAGGGTGGTGAGGCATTTTTAACTGAGTGTTGACTCCCAAATCAAAAGTCATTTGTAACAAAAATTATAGCCGTTACACATCATTAATCCATAAAAATATTTACGATGGTCTATGATTGTTAGGCCCGCTTTTTGTAAAATAGGCAAAAAGTAGGTTGTCTGGCTCTGGTAAATATCCCACCGCTCGTAAACTTGAGAAGTTAATTTTTTCTACTCGAAATTTTTGGATCATTAGGTGTTTTGCATCTTCAACATGTTTCAAGCATGCATATCCACCACATTTAGAACACGTTAGGATCAATTAGCAATCTCTTTCTTACAAAATTCCACCAAGCTATTAGGGGTTGCACCAGTGGAATTTCCCAAACAAGGATAACAAAACTTTGTTGTTCATTTTAAGTTCTTGAAATATTTTTTCTCACTTACATTTATTATTGTTTTCAATTTTTTGCTAACATAAACTCTAAAATTTTCATTTTGTTGTGATCAATTTGCCTTATCTTTTTGTTTACGAAAAAAATTGGAGAGTGAAAACTCAAGTTTGGATGTGAAAAAAAATGTAACATTGAAAATGGAATGCACAAATGCTAAGAGTGATAATTCAAAAAAGTATCTGTGATTTTTAAGGATTGTAAACTCTTTTATTTTTTTATATATTGGGTTTTGCAATTGTCGAAAGAGGGGGGTGAGGCACTTTTAACTATGTTTTGACTCCCAAAACATAAGTCATTTCAATAAAAACATTATAGCCGTTACACATCATTAATCGATCAAAACATTTACTATGATCTATGATTGTTACGTCCGTTTTTTGTAAAATTGGCAAAAAGTGAGTTGGTTGATTCTGGTAAATATCCCACCGCATGTTAACTTGAGAATTTAATTTTTTCTTCTGCATGCAATTTTGGATCACTAGGTCATTTGTATCTTCAACATGTTTTAGGCTAGCATATCCACCACATATAAAATATATTAGGATCAATTAAAAATCTCTTTATTAAAAAATTCCACCAAACTATTAGGGGTTGTACAAGTGGAATTTCCCAAGCATCGATAACAAAACTTTGGTGTTCATTTTCTGTGCATGAAATAATTTTCTTCACTTACATTTATTATAGTTTTCAATTTTTTGCATACATAAACTCTTAAATTTTCATTTTGTTGTGATCTATTTGCCTTATCTTTTTGTTTACAAGAAAAATGGGAGAAGGAAAACTCAAGTTTGGATTTGAAAAAAAAATTGAACATCCAAAATGGAAATGCGCAAATGCTGAAAGGGATAGTTCAAAAAAGTATCTGTGATTTTTAAGGATTGTAAACTCTTTTAGTTTTTTATATACTGGGTTTTGCAATCATCGAAAGAGGGGGGCGAGGCATTTTTAACTGATTGTTGACACCCATACCATAAGTCATTTCTAACAAAAATTATAGCCATCACATATCATTAATCGATCAAAACATTATGATGATCGATGATTGTTTGGTCCGTATTTTTTAAAATAGGCAAAAAGTGTGTTGTTTGGCTCTGGTTAATATTCCGCCGGACGTTAACTTGAGAATTTTATTTTTTCTTCTTCTTGAAATATTTGGATCATTAGATAATTTGCATCTTCAACATGTTTCAGGCATGCCTATCAACCATATTTAAAACTCACGTAAACTCTAAAATTTTCATTTTGTTCTAAGATATTTGCCTTTTTCCTTTTGTTTACGAGAAAAATGGGAGAGTGAAAACACAAGTTTGGATTTGAAAAAAATTTGAACGTCCAAAATGGAAATGCACAAACGCTAAGAGAGATAATTCCAAAAAGTATCTGTGATTTTTAATGATTGTAAACTCTTTTAGTTTTTTATATATTGGGTTTTGTAATCATAGGAAGAAGGGGGCGTGACATTTTTAACTGAGTGTTGACTCCCAAACCATATGTCATTCCCAACAAAAATTATAGCCATTGCACATCAATCGATCAAAACATTTAGATGTATGATTGTTAGGTCCACTTTAAGTAAAATAGGCAAAAAATGGGTTGTTTGGCACTGGTAAATATCCCATCGCATGCTAACTTGAGAATTTAATTTTTTCTACTCCTCGAAATTTTTGGATCATTAGGTCATTTATATCTTCAACTCGTTTCAGGCATGCATATCCATGACATTTAAAACATGTTAGGATCAATGAGAAATCTCTTTCTGACAAAATTCCACCATACTATTCGGAGTTGTACTTATGGAATTTCCCAAACATAGATAACAAAACATTGGTGTTCATTTTTTGTGCATGAAATAATTTTTCTTCTATTACATTTATTACAGTTTTCCATTTTTTGCATACATAAACTCCAAAATTTTCATTTTATGGTGATCTCTTAGACTTAACTTTTTGTTAACGAGAAAAATGGGAGAGTGAAAACTCAAGTTTGGATTTGAAAAAATATGGAACAGCCAAAAAAGAAATGCACAAATGTAGAGAGAGATGATTCCAACAAGTATCTGTGATTTTTAAGGATTGTAAACTCTTTTAGTTTTTTATATAGTGGGCTCTGCAATCATTGAAAGGAAGAGGTGAGGCACTTTTAACTGGGTGTTGACTTCCACATCATAAGTCATTTCTAACAAAAATTATAGCCGTTACACATCATTAATCGATAAAAACATTTACGATGGTCTATGATTGTTAGGCCCACTTTTTGTAAAATAGGCAAAAAGTGGGTTGTTTGGCTCTGGTAAATATCCTACCACACGTTAACTATGATTTGACTCCCAAAACAAAAATCATTTCTGAAAAATATTTTAGCCATTACCCATCATTAATCGATCAAAATATTTACGATGATCTATGATTGTTACGTCGGCTTTTTGTAAAATTGGCTAAAAGATAATTGGTTGACTCTGGTAAATATCCCACCGCACGTTAACTTGAGAATTTAATTTTTTCTTCTCCTTGAAATTTTGGATCATTAGGTCATTTGCATCTTCAACATGTTTTAGGCTTGCATATCCACCACATATAAAACATGTTAGGATCAATTAGAAATCTCTTTCTTATAAAATTCCACCAAACTATTAGGGGTTGTACCAGTGGAATTTCCCAAATGAGGATATCAAAACTTTGGTGTTCATTTTCTTCAGTTACGTTTATTGTAGTTTCCAATTTTTTGCGTATATAAACTCTAAAATTTTCTTTTTGTTGTGATCTATTTGCCTTATCTTTTTGTTTACAAGAAAAGTGGGAGAGTGAAAACCCAAGTTGGATTTGAAAAAGAATTGAATATCCAAAATGGAAATGCACAAACGCTGAGAGTGATAATTGAAAAAAGTATCTGTGATTTTTAAAGAAAGTAAACTCTTTTATTTTTTTATATATTGGGTTTTGCAATCATCAGAAAAGCGGGGCGAGGCATTTTTAACTGAGTTTTGACTCCCAAACCATAAGTCATTTCTAACAAAAATTATAGCAGTTACACATCAATAATTGATAAAAACATTTATGATGATCTTTGTTTTTTAGGTCCGCTTTTTCTAAAATAGGGAAAAAGTGGGTTGTTTGGCTCAGGTAAATATCCCACAACACGTTAACTTGAGAATTTAATTTTTTCTACTCCTTGAAAATTTTGGATCATTAGGTCATTTGCATCTTCAACATGTTTCTGGCAAGCATATCCACCACATTTAAAATACGTTAGGATCAATTAGAAATCTCTTTCTTATAAAATTTCACCAAGCTATGAAGGGTTGTACTAGTTGAATTTCCCAAACATGGATAACAAAAGTTTGGTGTTCAATTTTAGTGCATGAAATAATTTTATTCACTTAAATTTATTATAGTTTTCAATTTTTTGCATACATAAACTCTAAATTTTTCATTTTGTATTGATCTTTTTGCCTTATCTTTTTTTTACTGGAAAAATGGGAGAGAGAAAACTCTAGTTTGTATTCGAAAAAAAATTGAACATCTAAAATGGAAATGAACAAATGCTGAGAGAGATAATTCCAAAAAGTATCAGTGATTTTAAAGGATTGTAAACACTTTTAGTTTTTTATATTTTGGGTTTTGCAATCATCGGAAGAGTGGGGCGAGGCATTTTCAAGTGATTGTTGACTCCCAAACCATAAGTCATTTGTAAAAAAAATTATAGCCGTCACACATCATTAATCAATCAAAACATTTACAATGATCAATGATTGTTATGTAAGCATTTTTTAAAATCGGCAGAAAGTGTGTTGTTTGGCTCTGGTAAGTATCCCACCGGACGTTAACTTGAGAATTTTTATTTTTCTACTCCTTGAAATTTTTGGATCATTAGACAATTGGCATCTTCAACATATTTCAGGCATGCATATCCACCACATTTAAAACTCATGTAAACTCTAAAATTTTCATTTTTTTGTGAGCTATTTGCCTTTTCTTTTTGTTTACGAGAAAAATGGGAGACCAAAAACAGAAGTTTGGATTTAAAAAAAAATTGAACATCCAAAATGGAAATTCAAAAATGCTGAGTGAGATGAGTCCAAAAAGTATCTGTGATTTTTAAGGATTGTAAACTCTTTTAGTTTTTTATATATTGGGTTTTGCTATCATTGGAAGAGGTGGGGTGAGGAATTTTTAACTGAGTTTCGACTCCCAAACCATAAGTCATTTCTAATAAAAAATATAGCCTTTTCACATCATTAATCGATCAAAACATTTACGATGATCTATGATTGTTAGGTCCGATTTTTATAAAATAGGCATAAAAATGGGTTGTTTTGCTTAGGTTAAAATCCCACAACACGTTAACTTGAGAATTTAATTTTTTCTACGCCTTGAAATTTTTGGATCATTAGGTCATTTGCATCTTCAACATGTTTGAGGCATGCATATCCCCCACATTTAAAACATGTTAGGATCAATTAGAAATCTCTTTCTTATAAAATTCCACCAAACTATTAGGGGTTGTACCAGTGGAATTTCCCAAACATGGATAACAAAACTTTGGTGTTCATTTTTATTGCGTGAAATAATTTTCTCACTTACATTTATTATATTTTTTAATTTTTTACAGACATAAATTCTAAAATTTTCTTTTTTTATATCTATTTGCCTTTTTTTTGTTTATGAGAAATTGTGAAAGTGAAAACTCAAGTTTGGAATTGAAAAAAAATTTAACATCCAAAATGGAAATGCATAAATGCAGAGAGAGATAATTCATAAAAGTATCTATGATTTTTAAAGATTGAAAACTCTTTTAGTTTTTTATATATTGGGTTTTGCAATCATAGGAAGAAGGGGACACAGACTTTTTAATTGACTGTTGACTCCCAAACCATAAGTAATTTCCAAAAAAAATTATAGCCGTTACACATCATTAATCGATCAAAATATTTACAATGATCTATGATTGTTAGGTCCTCTTTAAGTAAAAAAGGCAAAAAGTGGGTTGTTTGGCACTGGTAAATATCCCATCGCACGTTAACTTGAGAATTTAATTTTTTCTGCTCCTTGAAATTTTGGACATTAGGTCATTTAAATCTTCAACTCATTTCAAGCATGCATATCCACCACATTTAAAACATGTTAGGATCAATTAGAAATCTCTTTCTTAAAAAATTCCACCATACAATTCGGGGTTGTACCAGCACAATTTCCCAAGCATTGATAACAAAACTTTGGTGTTCATTTTTAGTGTGTGAAATAATTTTCTTCACTTAGATTTAATTTAGTTTTTAATTTTTTGCATACATAAAATATAAAATTTTCATTTTGTATTGGTCTATGTGCCTTATCTTTTTGTTTACGAGAAAAATGGGAGAGTGAAAACTCAATTTCGGATTTTAAAAAAAATTGAACATCCAATAATGAACTGCACAAATGCTGAGAGAGATAGTTCTAAAAAGTATCTGTGCTTTTTAAGGATGTAAAATCTTTTAGTTTTTTACATATTGTGTTGTGCAATCTTCAGAAGAGGGGGTGAGGCATTTTTAATTGAGTGTTGACTCCCAAACTAAGTTATTTCTAACAAAAATTATAGCCATAACACATCATTAATCGATCAAAACATTTACGATGGTCTGTAATTGTTAGGTCTGCTATTTGTAAAATAGGCAAAAAGTGGGGTTTTTGCTCTGGAAAATATCCCACCGCTCATTAACTTGAGAATTTAATTTTTTCTACTCCAAATTTTTGGATCATTAGGTCATTTGCATCTTTAACATGTTTCAGGCATGCATATCTACCACATTTAAAACATGTTAGAATCAATTAGAAATTTCTTTCTTATAAAATCTCACTAAGCTATTACAGGTAGTACTTGTGGAATTTCCCAAACAAGGATAACAAAACCTTGGTGTTCATTTTTAGTGCGTCAAATAATTTTCTTCACTTACATTTATTTTAATTTTCAATTTTTTGCATACATAAACTCTAAAATTTTCATTTTTTTGTGATCTATTTGCCTTTTCTTTTTGTTTACAAGAAAAAAGGGAGAGAGAAAACTCAAGTTTCGATTTTAAAAAAAATTGAACATCTGGAAATGCACAAATGCTGAGAGACATAATTCCAAAAAGTATCTGTGATTTTTAAGGATTGTAAACACTATTAGTTTTTTTATATATTGGGCTTTGCAATCATCGGAGGATGGGGGGGGGGGGGGGAAGGCATTTGTAACTGATTGTTGACTTCCAAACCATAAGTCATTTCTAACAAAAATTATAGCCGTTACACCTCTTTAATCAATCAAAATGATTGTTAGGTCCGCTTTTTGTAACATGGCCAAAAAGTGGGTTGTTTGGCTCTTGTAAATATCCCACCACACTTTAACTTGAGAATTTAATTTTTTCTACACCTTGAAATTTTTTGATCATTAGGTCATTTGCATCTTCAACATGTTTCAGGCATGATATCCACCACATTTAAAACATGTAAGGATCAATTAGAAATCTTTTTCTTACAAAATTCCACCAAGCTATTAGGGGATGTAAGAGTGGAATTTCCTAAACATGGAAAACAAAACTTTGGTGTCCATTTTTAGTGTGTGAAATAATTTTTCTTCACTTACATTTATTATTTTTTTCAATTTTTTTCGTACATAAACTCTTAAATTTTCATTTTGTTGTGATCTATTTGTCTTATCTTTTTGTTTACAAGAAAAATGGGAGAGTGAAAACTCAAGTTTGGATTTGAAAGAAAATTGAACATCCAAAATGGAAATGCACAATAGCTGAGAGAGATAATTCAAAAAGGTATCTGTGACTTGAAGGAAACTAAACTCTTTTATTTTTTTATATATTGGGTTTTGCAATCATTGGAAAGGGGGGGCATGGCATTTTTAATTGAGTGTTGACTCCCAAACCATAAGTCATTACTAACAAAATTTCTAGCCATTACAGATCAACAATCGATCAAAACATTTACGATGATATATGATTGTTAGGTCCGCCTTTTGTAAAATCAACAAAAAGTGGGTTGTTTGGCTCAGGTAAATATCCCACAACACGTTAACTTGAGAATTTAATTTTTTCTACTCTTTGAAAATTTTGGATCATTAGGTCATTTGCATCTTCAATATGTTTCTGGCAAACATATCCACCACATTTAAAACATGTTAGGATCAATTAGAAATCTCTTTCTTATAAAATTCCACCAAGCTATGAGGGGTTGGACTAGTGGAATTTCCCAAACATGGATAAGAAAACTTTGGTGTTCATTTTTAGTGAATGAAATAATTTTCTTCACTTACATTTATTATAGTTTTCAATTTTTTGCATACATAAACTCTAAAGTTTTCATTTTGTTGTGATCTTTTTGCCTTATCTTTTTGTTTACGGGAAAAATGGGAGGAAGAAAAGTCTTGTTTGGATTTGAAAAAAAATATAACATCAAAAATGGAAATGCACAAATGCTGAGAGATAATTCCAAAAAGTATCAGTGATTTTTAAGGATTGTAAACTCTTTTAGTTTTATATATATTGGGTTTTGCAATCTTCGGAAGAGGGGGCGAGGCATTTTTAACTCATTGTTGACTTGCAAACTATATGTCATTTCTTAAAAAAATTATAGACGTCACACATCATTAATCAATCAAAACATTTACGATGATCAATGATTGTTTGGTCCGTGTATGGTAAAAAAGGCATAAAGTGTGTTGTTTGGCTCAGGTAAATATCCCACCGGATGTTAACTTGAGAATTTTAATTTTTCTACTCCTTGAAATTTTGGATCATTAGATAATTTGCATCTTCAACATGTTTCAGGCATGCATATCCACCACATTGAAAAATCATGTAAACTCTAAAATTTTCATTGAGCTATTTCCCTTTTCTTTTTGTTTACGAGAAAAATGGGAGTGTGAAAACTCAAGTTTGGATTTGAAAAGAAATTGAACATCCAAAATCGAAATGCAAAAATGCTGAGAGAGATAATTCCAAAAAGTATTTGTTAGATTTTAGGATTGTAAACTCTTTTAGTTTTTTATATATTGGGGTTTGCCATCATCGGAAGAGGTGGGGTGAGGCATTTTCAACTGAGGGTTGACTCCCAAACCATAAGTCATTTCTAACAAAAAAATATAACCGTTACACATCTTTAATCGATAAAAACATTTACGATGATCTATGATTGTTAGGTCCACTTTTTTAAAAATAGGCAAAAAGTGGGCTTTTTTCCTCAAGTTAAAATCCCACCGCACGTTAATTTGAGAATTTAATTTTTTCTACTCGTTGAAATTTTTGGATCATTAGGTCATTTGCATCTTCAACATGTTTCAAGCATGCATATCCACCATATTTAAAACATGTTAGGATCAATTAGAAATCTCTTTCTTACAAAATTCCACCAAACTATTAGGGGTTGTACCTGTGGAATTTCCCAAACATTGGTAACAAAACTTTGATGTTCATTTTTATTGTGTCAAATAATTTTCTCACTTACATTTATTATAGTTTTCAATTTTTTGCATACATAAATTCTAAAATTTTCATTTTGTTGTGATCTATTTGCCTTATCTTTTTGTTTACCAGAAAAATGGGAAAGTGAAAACTCAAGTTTGGATTTGAATAAAAATTGAACATCCAAAAGGGAAATACACAAATGCTGAGAGAGATAATTCATAAAAGTATCTATTATTTTTAAGGATTAAAATCTTTTAGTTTTTTATATATTTGGTTTTGCAATCATAGAAAGAGGGGGGCACGACATTTTTAACTGAGTGTTGACTCCCAAACCATAAGTCATTTCCATAAATTATTGTAGCCGTTACACATCATTAATCGATAAAAACATTTATGATGATCTATGATTGTTAGGTCCGCTTTAAATAAAATAGGCAAAAAGTGGGTTGTTGGGCACTAGTAAATATCCCATCGTACGTTAACTTGAGAATTTAATTTTTTCTACACCTCAAAACTTTTGGATCATTAGGTCATTTACACCTTCAACTCGTTTTAGTCATGCATATCCACCACATTTAAAACATGTTAGGATCAATTAGAAATTTCATTCTTATAAAATTACACCTAGCTATTAGGGTTTGTGTTAGTGGAATTACCAAAAAATGAAAAACAAAACTTTGGTATTTATTTTTAGTGCGTGAAATAATTTTCTTCACTTAGATTTATTTTAGTTTTCAATTTTTTGCATGCATAAAATCTAAAATTTTCTTTTTGGTAGAGTGAAAACTCAAGTTTGGATTTTAAAAAAAATTGCACATCCAATATGGAAATGCACAAATGCTGAGAGAGATAATTCCAAAAAGTATATGTGATTTTTAAGAATTGTAAACACTTTTAGTTTTTTATATATTGGGTTTTGCAATCATCTGTGATGCATTTTTAACTGATTGTTGACTTCCAAACCATAAGTCATTTCTAACAAAAATTATAGCCATTACACCTCATTAATCAATCAAAACATTTGTGATGATCTATGATTGTTAGGTTCGCTTTTTGTAACGTGGGCAAAAAGTGGGTTGTTTGGCTCTGGTAAATATCCCACTGCACGTTAACTTGAGAATTTAAATTTTTCTACTCCTTGAAATTTTTTTATCATTAGATGATTTTCATCTTAATAATGTTTCAGGCACGCATATCCACCACATTTAAAATATGTTAGGATCAATTAGAAATCTCTTTCTTACAAAATTCCATCAAGCTATTAGGGGTTGTACCAATTGAATTTCCCAAACATGGATAACAAAAATTTGGTGTTCATTATTAGTGCGTGAAATAATTTTCTTCACTTACATTTATTATAGTTTTCAATTTTTTGCATACGTAAATTTTCATTTTGTTGTGATTTATTTACCTTATCTTTTTGTTTAAGAGACAAATGGGAGAGTGAAAACTCAAATTTGGATTTGAAAGAAAATTGAGCATCCAAAAAGGAAATACACAAATGTTGAGAGAAATAATTCATAAAAGTATCTATGATTTTTATGGATTGTAAACTCTTATAGTTTTTTATATATTGGCTTTTGCAATCATCGGAGGAGGGGGGGAGGCATTTCTAACTGAGTGTTGACTCCAAAAGCATAAGTCATTTCTAAATTATAGCCGTTACACATCAATAATCGATCAAAACATTTACGATGATCTATGATTATTAGGTCGGATTTTTGAAAAATAGGCAAAAAGAGGGTTATTTGGCACTGGTAAATATCACACCGCATGTTAACTTGAGAATTTAATTTTTTCAAGTCCTTAGAAAATTTTGGATCATTAGGTCATTTGCATCTTTAAGATGTTTCTGGCATGCATATCCACCACATTTAAAACATGTTAGGATCAATTAGAAACTCTTTCTTATAAAATTCCACCTAGCTATTAAGGGTTGTATTAGTGGAATTTCGCAAACATGGATAACAAAACTTTGGTGTTCATTTTCAGTGCGTGAAATAATTTTCTTCACTAACATTTATTTTAGTTTTCAATTTTTTTGCATACATAAACTCTAAACTTTTCATTTTGTTGTGATCTATTTGCCTTATCTTTTTGTTTACAAGTAAAATGGGAGAGTGAAAGCTCAAGTGGATTTCAAAAAAAAATGAACATCCAAAATGGAAATGTACAAATGCTGAGAGAGATAATTCCAAAAAGTATCTGTGATTTTTAAGGATTGTAAACTCTTTTAGTTTTTTATATATTGGGTTTTGAAATCATCAGAAGAGGGGTGATGAGGCATTTTTAACTGAGCGTTGACTCCCAACCATAAGTTATTTAAAAAAAAAGTTATAGTTGTTACATATCATTAATCGATCAAAAAATTTACGATGATGTATGATTGTTAGGTCCGCTTTTTGTAAAATAGGCAAAACGTTGGTGTTTGCCTCTCATAAATATTCCTTCTCATGTTAACTTGAGAATTTAATTTTTTCTACTCTTTGAAATTTTTGGATCATTAGATCGTTGGCATCTTCAACATGTTTCAGGCATGCATATCCACCTCATTTAAAACATGTTAAGATCAATTGGAAATCTCTTTCTTATAAAATTCCACCAAGTTATTAGGGATTGTACTAGTGGAATTACCCAAACATGGATAAAAAAACTTTGGTGTCCATTTTTAGTGCGTGAAATAATTTTCTTCACTTACATTTATTATAGTTTTTAATTTTTTGCATACATAAACTCTAAAGTTTTCATTTTGTTGTGAAATATTTGCCTTATCTTTGTGTTTACGAGAAAATTGGGAGAATGAAAACTCAAGTTTGGATTTGAAAAAAATTGAACATCCAAGATGGAAATGCACAAATGCTGAGAGTGATAATTCCAAAAAGTAACTTTGATTTTTAAGGATTGTAAACTCTTTTAGTTTTTTATATATTGGGTTTTGCAATCATCGCAAGAGGGGAGTAGAGGCATTTTAACCGAGTGTGGACTCCCAAACCTTAACTAATTTCTAACAAAAAGTATTGCCTTTACACATTATTCATCGATCAAAATATTTACGATGATCTATGATTGTTAGTCCTCTTTTTTGTAAAATAGGCAAAAACTGGGTTGTTTGGCTCAGGAAAATATCCCGTTGCGCGTAAACTTGAGAATTTAATTTTTTCTACTTGAAATTTTTTGACCATTAGGTCATTTGCATTTTCAACATGTTTCAAGCATGTATATCCACTACAGTTAAAACATGTTAGGACCAATTAGAAATCTCTTTCTTACAAAATTCCACCAAGCTATTAGGGGTTGTACTAGTGGAATTTCCAAAACATGGACAACAAAACTTTGGTGTTCATTTTTAGTGCGTGAAATAATTTTCTTTACTTACATTTAATATAGTTTTAAATTTTTTGCATACATAAACTCTAAAATTTTCATTTTGCAGTGATTTACTTGTCTATCTTTTTGTTTACTAGAAAAATTGGAGAGGGAAAAATCAAGTTTGGATTTGAAAAAAAATTGAACATCCAAAATCGAAATGCACAAATGCTGAGAGAGATAATTCCAAAAAGTATCTATGATTTTTAAGGATTGTAAACGCTTTTAGTTTTTTAAATATTGGGTTTTGCAATCATCGAAAACGGGGAGTGAGGCATTTTAAACTATGTTTTTGATTTACAAACCATAAGTCATTTCTGACAAAAATTTTAGTCGTTACACATCATTAATTGATCATAACATTTACAATGATCTATGATTGTTACATTCGCTTTTGGTAAAATAGGTAAAAGGTGAGTTGTTTGACTCAAGTAAATATCCCACTGCACGTTAACTTGATAATTTAATTTTTTCTTCGCCTTGAAATTTTGGATCATTAGGTCATTTGCATCTTCAATATTTTCAGGCATGCATATCCACTACATTTAAAACATGTTGCAATCAATTAGAAATCTCTTTATTTTAAAATTCCACCAAGCTATGAGGGGTTGTACTAGTAGAATTTGCCAAACATGGATAACAAAACTTTGGTGTTCATTTTTGGTGTGTGAAATAATATTCTTCACTTACATTTATTATAGTTTTCAATTGTTTGCATACATAAACTCTAAAAATTTTTATTTTTTTGTGATCTATATGCCTTATCTTTTGTTTACGAGGAAAATGGGAGAGTGAAAACTCTAGTTTGGATAAGAAAAAAAATTGAACATCTAAAATGGAAATGCACAAATGTTGAGAGAGATTATTCAAAAATGTATCTTTGATTTTGAAGGACTATAAACTCTTTTAGTTTTTTATATATTGGGTTTTACAATCATCGGATAAGGGGGAGTGAGGCATTTTTAACTGAGTTTTGACTCCCAAATTATAAGTCCTTTCTAAAAAAAATTATAGCCGTTAGAAAAAATTAATCGATCAAAACATTTACGATGATCTATGATTTTTAGGACCGTTTTTTGTGTAATAGGCAAAAAGTGGGTTGTTTGGCTTTGGTAAATATCCCACAGCATGTTAACTTGAGAATTTAATTTTTTCTACTCCTTGAAATATTTGGAACATTAGAGCATTTGCATCTTCAACTTGTTTCAGGCATGCATATGCACCACATTTAAAACATATTAGGATCAGTTAAAAATCTCTTTCTTACAAAATTCCACCAAGCTATTAGGGGTTGTACTAGTGGAATTTCCCAAACATGGATAACAAACCTTTGGTGTTCATGTTTAGTGCATGAATTAATTTTCTTCATCTACATTTATTATAGTTTTCAATTTTTTGCATACATAAAGTCTAAAATTTTCATTTTGTTGTGATCTATTTGCTTTATGTTTTTTTTTACGAGAAAAATGGGAGAGTGAAAACTCAAGTTTGGATTTGAAAAAAAATTGAACATCCAAAATGGAAATGCACAAATGCTGAAAGAGATAATTCCAAAAAGTATCTCTGATTTTTATGGATTGTAAACTCTTTTAGTTTTTTATATATTGTGTTTTGCAATCATCGGAAGGGGTGTGTGTGTGTGTGTGTGTGTGTGTGTGGGGGGGGGGGGTGGGGGGTGGGGGGGGGGGGGGGGGGGTGAGGCATTTTTAATTGAGTGTTGACTTCTATCCATAAGTCATTTCTAACAAAGATTATAGCCGTTACACATCACTAATCGATCAAAATTTTTTTAATGATCTATGATTGTTAGGTCTGCTTTTTGTAAAATAGGAAAAAAGTGGATTTTTTACCTTTGGTAAATATCCCACCGCACGTTAACTTGAGAATTTAATTTTTTCTTCTCCTTGAAATTTTTGGATCATTAGGTCATTTGCATCTTCAACATGTTTCAGGAAAGCATATCCACCACATTTAAAACATGTTAGGATCAATTAGAAATCTCTTTCATATAAAATTCCACCATGCTATTAGGGGTTGTACAAGTGGAATTTCCCAAACGTGGATAAAAAAAATTTGGTGTTCATTTTTAGAGCATGAATTAATTTACTTCACTTACATTTGTTATAGTTTTCAAATGTTTTTGCATACATATACTCCAAAATTTTCATTTTGTTGTGACCTATTTGCCTTTTCTTTTTGTTTACGACAAAAATGGGAGAGTGAAAACACGAGTTTGGATTTGAAAAAAATTGAACATCCAAAAAGGAAATGGACAAATGCTGAGAAAGATAATTCCAAAAAGATTCATTGATTTTTTAGGATTGTAAACTTCTTAAGTTTTTTTTATATTGGGTTTTTCTATCATCGGAAGAGGGGGGCGAGGCATTTTTAACTGAGTGTTGACTCCCTATCCATAAGTCATTTCTTACATAAATTATAGCCGTTACACATCTTTAATTGATCAAAACAGTTACGATGATCTATGATTGTTAAGTCCACTTTTTGTAAAATAGGCAAAAAGAGGGTTGTTTCTCTCTAGAAATATCCCCACCTCGCATGAACTTGAGAATTTAATTTTTTCTTTCCCTTGAAATTTTTGGATCATTAGGACATTTTCATCTTCAACATGTTTCAGGCATGCATATCCACCTCATTTAAAACATGTGAGGATCAATTAGAAATCTCTTTCTTATAAAATTCCACCAAGCTCTGAGTTGTACTAGTGGAATTTCCCAAACATGTATAACAAAACTTTGGTGTTCAGTTTTAGTGCATGAAATAATTTTTTTCACTTACATTTATTATATTTTTTAATTTTTTGCATACATAAACTCTAAAATTTTCATTTTGTTGTGATCTATTTGAGTTATCTTTTTGTTTATGAGAAAAATGGGAGAGTGAAAACTCAAGTTTGGATTTGAAAAAAGTTGAATGTCCAAAATGGAAATACACAAATGCTAAGACATATAATTCCAAAAAGAATCTATGATTTTTAAGGATTCTAAACTCTTTTAGTTCTTTCTATATTGGGTTTTGAAATCATCGGGAGAGGGGTGGCGAGTCATTTTTAACTAAGTGTTGACTCCAAAACTATAAGTCATTTCAAACAAAAATTATAGTTATTACACATCATTAATCGATCAAAACATTTACGATGATCTATGATTGTTAGGTCCGCTTTTTGTAAAATAGGCAAAAAGTTGGTTGTTTGCCTCTGGTAAATATTCCTTCTCATGTTAACTTGAAAATTTAATTTTTTCTACTCTTTGAAATTTTTGGATCATTAGGTCATTTCCATCTTCAACATGTTTCGAGCACGCATATCCACCTCATTTAAAACATGCTAAAATCAATTAGAAATCTCTTTCTTATAAAATTCCACCAAGGTATTAGGGGTTGTACTAGCGGAATTTCCCAAACATGGATAACAAAACTTTGGTGTTCATTTTTAGTGCATGAAATAATTTTCTTCACTTATATTTATTATATTTTTCAATTTTTCGCATACATAAACTCTAAAGTTTAAATTTTGTTGTGATCTATTTGCCTTATCTTTTTGTTTACGAGAAAAATGGGAGAGTGAAAACTCAAGTTTCGATTTGAAAAAAAATTGAACATCCAAAATAAAAATGCACAAATGCTGAGAGTGATAATTCCAAAAAGTAACTTTGACTTTTAAGGATTGTGAACTCTTTTAGTTTTTTATATATTGGGTTTTGCAATCATCGGAAGAGGGGAGGAGAGGCATTTTAACTGAGTGTTGACTCCCAATCATAGCCTTTCCACATCATTCATCGATCAAAACATTTACGAAGATCTATGATTGTTTGGTCCTCTTTTTGTAAAATAGGCAAAAAGTGGGTTGTTTGGCTCAGGTAAATATCCCATTGCATGTAAACTTGAGAATTTAATTTTTCCTACTTGAAATTTTTTAACCATTAGGTCAATTGCATTTTCAACATGTTTCAGGCATGCATATCCACTAAATTTAAAACATGTTAGGACCAATTAGAAATCTCTTTCTTAAAAAATTCCACCTAGCTATTAGGGGTTGTACCATTGGAATTTCAAAAACATGGACAACAAAACTTTGGTGTTCATTTTTAGTGCGTGAAATAATTTTCTTCACTTACATTTAATATAGTATTCAATTTTTTGCATACATACACTCTAAAATTTTCATTTTTTAGTGATTTATTTGCCTTATCTTTTTGTTTACGAGAAAAATTGGAGAGGGCAAACTCAAGTTTGGATTTGAAAAAATATTGAACATCCAAAATCGAAATGGACAAATGCTGATAGAGATAATTCCAAAAAGTATCTATGATTTTTAAGGATTGTAAAATCTTTTAGTTTTTTAAATATTGGGTTTTGCGATCATCGAAAAAGGGGAGTGTGGCATTTTAAACTATGTTTTTCACTCCCACACCATAAGTCATTTCTGAAAAAGAATTTAGCCATTACACATCATTAATCGATTAAAACATTTGATTGTTACATCCGCTTCTGGTAAAATAGGTAAAAGGTGAGTTGTTTGACTCAGGTAAATATCCCATCGCACGTTAACTTGAGAATTTAATTTTTTCTTCTCCTTAAAAATTTGGATCATTAAGTCATTTGCATCTTCAACATTTTCAGGCATGTATATCTACCACATTAAAACATGTTACGATCAACTAGAAATCTCTTTCTTACAAAATTCCACCAAGCTATTAGGGCTTGAACTAGTGGAATTTCCCAAACATGGATAACAAAACTTTGGTGTTCATTTTTAGTGCGTGAACTAATTTTTGGCATACATAAACTCTAAAATTTGCATTTTGTTGTGATCTATTTGTTTTATCTTTTTGTTTAGCAAAAAAATGGGAGAGTGAAAACTCAAGTTTGGATTTGAAAAAAAATTCAACATCCAAAATGGAAATGCAGAAATACTGAGAGAGATAATTCCAAAAAGTACCTGTGATTTTTAAGGATTGTAAACTCTTTTAATTGTTTATATATAGGGTTTTCCAATCATCGGAAGAGGGGGGGGGGGGGGGGGGGGGGGGGGGGGGGGGGTGAGGGCTTTTTAACTCAGTGTTGACTTCCTATCCATAAGTCATTTCTAACAAAATTATAGCCGTTACACATCATTAATAAATCAAATCATTTTTTATGATCTATGATTGTTAGGTCCGTTTTTTTTAAAATAGGAAAAAAGTGGGTTGTTTGCCTTTGGTAAATTTCCCACCGAACGTTAACTTCAGAACTTAATTTTTTACACTCCTTGAAATTTTTTTATCATTAGGTCATTTGCATCTTCAACATTTTTCAGGCAATCATATCCACCACATATAAAACATGTTAAGATCAATTTGAAATCTCTTTCATATAAAATTCCACCATGCTATTAGAGGTTGTACAAGTTGAATTTCCCAAACATGGATAACAAAAATTTGGTGTTCATTTTTAGTGCATGAAATAATTTACTTCACTTACATTTATTATAGTTTTCAAATGTTTTTGCATACATATACTCCAAAATTTTCTTTTTGTTGTGACCTATTTGCCTTATATTTTTGTTTACGAAAAAAATGGGAGAGTGAAAACTCGAGTTTGGATTTGAAAAAAAATTGAATATCAAAAATGGAAATGCCCAAATCCTGAGAGAGATAATTCCAAAAAGATTCGTTGATTTTTGAGGATTGTAAACTCGTTAAGTTTTTTCTATATTGGGTTTTTCTATCATTGGAAGAGGGGGCAGAGGCATTTTTAACAGAGTTTTGACTCCCAATCCATAAGTCATTGCTTACAAAAATTATAGTCATTACACATCATTAATCGATCAAAACATTTACGATGATCTATGATTGTTAAGTCCGCTTTTTTTAAAATAGGCAAAAAGAGGGTTGAAAACTGAAGTTTTGATCTGAAAAAAATTGAACATCCAAAATGGAAATCCAAAAATGCTAAGAGAGATAATTCCAAAAATTATTCTTGATTTTTAAGGATGGTAAACTCTTTTAGTTTTTTATATATTGAGTTTTGCAATCATCGGGGTGAGCCATTTTTAACTGAGTGTTGACTCCCATACCATAAGTTATTTCTAACAAAATTATAGCTGTTACACATCATTAATCGATCAAAACATTTACGATGATCTATGATTTTTTGGTCCGCTTTTTGTAAAATAGACAAAAAGAGAGTTGTTTGTCTCTGGTAAATATCCCCCAACACGTTAACTTGAGAATTTAATTTTTTCAACTCCTAGAAATTTTTGAATCATTTGGTCATTTGCATCTTCAACATGTTTTAGGCATGCATATCCACCACATTTAAAACATGTTAGGATCAATTAGAAATCTTTTTCTTATAAAATTCCACCAAGCACTTTTGGGTTGTACTAGTGGATTTTCCAAAACATGGATAACAAAACTTTGGTGTTCATTTTTAGTACGCGAAATAATTTTCTTAACTTACATTTATTGTAGCTTTCAATTTTTCCAATACATAAACTCTAAAATTTTCATTTTGTTGTGATCTATTTGCCTTATCTTTTTGTTTTCTAGAAAAATGGGAGAGTGAAAACACTAGTTTGGATTTGAAAAAAAATTAAACATCTAAAATGGAAATGCACAAATGATGAAAGCGATAGTTCCAAAAAGTATCTGTGATTTTTAAGGATTGTAACTCTTTTAGTTTTTTATATATTGGGTTTTGCAATCATCAGAAGAGAGGGACGAGGCATTTTTAACTCAGTGTTGACTTCCAAACCACAAGTCATTTCTAACAAAACTTATAGCCATTACACATCATTAATCGATCAAAACATCCAAAAAAGAATAGCACAAATGCTCAGAGAGACAATTCTAAAACATTTCTATAATTTTTAAGGATTGTAAACTCTTTTAGTTGTTTTATATTGGGTTTTTCAATCATTTGGAATGGGGGGGGGGGGGGGGGGGGGGGGGGGGGTACGAGGTATTTTTAACTGAGTATTGACTCCCAAACGATAAGTCATTTCTAAGTAAATTATTATAATCGTTACACATCAGTAATCAATCAAAACATTTATGATGATCTATGATTGTTAGGTCCGCTTTTTGTAAAATAGGCAAAAATTGGGTTGTTTGTTTCTGGTAAATATCCCACCGCACATAAACTTGAAAATTTAATTTTTTCTACTCCTTGGATATTTTTGGATCATTAGGTCCTTTGCATCTTCAACATGTTTCAGGCATGCATATCCACCACATTTAAAACGTGTTAGGATAAATTAGAAATCACTTTCTTATAAAATTCTACCAAGCTTTTAGCGGTTGTACTAAAGGAATTTACCAAACATGGATAACAAAACTTTGGTTTTCATTTTTAGTGCGTGAAATAATATTCTTCACTTAAATTTATCATAGATTTAAATTTTTTGCATACATAAACTCTAAAATTTTCATTTTGTTGTGATCTATTTGCCATTTCTTTTTGTTTACGAGGAAAATGGGAGAGTGAAAACTCAAGTTTGGATTTGAAAAAATCGAACATCCAAAATCGAAATGCACAAATGGTAAGAGAGATAATTCCAAAAAGTATTCTTGATTTTTAAGGATGGTAAACTCTTTTAGTTTTTTATATATTGAGTTTTGCAATCATCGGGGCGAGCCATTTTTGACTAAGTGTTGACTCCCATACCATAAGTTATTTCTAACAAAATTATAGTCGTTACACATCATTAATCGATCAAAACATTTACGATGATCTATGATTATTCGGTCTGCTTTTTGTAAAATAGGCAAAAAGTGAGTTGTTTGTCTCTGGTAAATATTCCCTGCACGTTAACTTCAGAATTTAATTTTTTTTCTACTCCTTGAAATTTTTGCATCATTTGGTCATTTACGTCTTCAACATGTTTTAGGCATGAATATCCACCACATTTAAAACTTGTTAAGATCAATTAGAAATCTTTTTCTTATAAAATTCTACCAAGCTATTTGGGGTTGTGCTAGTGGAATTTCCCAAACATGGATCACAAAACTTTGGTGTTCATTTTTAGTGTGTGAAATAATTTTCTTCACTTACATTTATCATAGTTTTAAATTTTTAGCATACATAAACTCTAAAATTTTCATTTTGTTGTGATCTATTTGAGTCATCTTTTTGTTTATGAGAAAAATGGGAGAGTGGAAACTCAAGTTTCGATTTGAAAAAATTTGAATGTCCAAAACGGAAATACACAAATGCTAAGAGAGATAATTCCAAAAAGAATTTGTGATTTTTAAGGATGGTAAACTCTTTTAGTTAATTCTATATTGGGTTTTGCAATCATAGGGGGGGGAGGCATATTTAAATGAGTGTTGACTCCCAAACCATAAGTTATTTCTATCATAAATTATAGTTGTTACACATCATTAGTTGATCAAAATATTTATGATGATCTATGATTGTTAGGTCTGCTTTTTGTAAAATAGGCAGAAAGAGGGTTGTTTGGCTATGGTAAATATCCCACCACACGTTTACTTGAGAATTTAATTTTCTCTAAATATTGAAATTTTGGATCATTAGGTCATTTGCATCTTCAACACATTTCAGGCATGCTTATCCACCACACTTAAAACATGTTAGGATCAATAGGAAATCTCTTTCTTATAAAATTCCATGAAGCTATGAGGGGTGGTACTAATCGAATTTTCCAAACATGGATAAGAAAACTTTGGTGTTCATTTTTAGTGCATTAAATATTTGTCTTCATTTAAATTTATAATAACTTTCAATTTTTTGCATACATAAACTCTAAAATTTTCATTTTGTTGTGATCTGATTTCCTTATCTAAGTTTACGAGAAAAATGGGAGAATAAAAACTGAAGTTTGGCTTTGAAAAAAAATTGAATATCCAGAATGGAAATTCACAAATGCTGAGAGAGATAATTCCAAAAAGTATCTGTGATTTTTAAGGACGGTAAAATATTTTAGTTTTTTATATATTGGGTTTTGCAATCGTCGGAAGAGGGGGGGGGGGAGGCGCTTGTAACTGAGTGTTGATTCCCAAACCATAAATTAGGTAAATATCCCACAACACGTTAACATGAGTATTGAATTTTTTCTATTGCTTGAATTTTTTGGATCATTAGGTCATTTGCATCTTCAATATGTTTCAGGCATGCATATCCACCACATTTAAAACTTGTCAGGATCAATTAAAAATCTCTTTCATATAGAATTCCACCAAAAATATTAGGGGTTGTACAAATGGAATTTCCCAAACAAGGATTACAAAACTTTGGTCTTCATTTTTAGTGCATGAAATAATTTTCTTCACTTAAATTTATTATAGTTTTCAATTTTTTGCATACATCAACTCTAAAATTTTCATTTTTTTGTGATCTATTTGCCTTATCTTTTTGTTCACGAGAAAAATGGGTGAGTGAAACCTCAAGTTTGGATTTGAAAAAAAATTGATCATCCAAAATAAAAATCTACAAACGCTGAGAGAGATAATTTAAAAAAGTTTTTGTGATTTTTAGGGATTGTAAACTCTTTTAGTTTTTTCTATATTGGGTTTTGCAATCATTGGAAGAGTGGAGGCGAGGCATTTTGAACTGAGTGTTGACTCCCAAACAATAAGTCATTACTAAGAAAAATTATAGCCGTTACACATCATTAATTGATCAAAACATTTACGATGATCTATTATTGTTAGGTCCACATTTTGTAAAATAGGCAAAAACTAGGTTGTTTCGCTCAGGTAAATATCCCACACCGCACGTTAACTTGGGAATTTAATTTTTTCAACTCCTTGAAATTTTGGGATCATTAGGTCATTTGCATCTTCAACATATTTCAGGCATGCATATCCACCACATTTAAAACATGTTACGATTAATTAGAAATCTCTTAGTTATAAAATTCCACCAAGCTATTAGGGGTTGTACTAGTGGAATTTACCAAACATAGATAACAAAACTTTGGTGTTCATTTTTAGTTCATGAAATAATTTTCTTCACTTACATTTATTGTAATTTTCAATTTTTTTTGCAAACATATACTCTAAAATTTTCATTTTGTTGTGATCTATTTGCCTAATCTTTTTGTTTACGAGAAAAATGGGAGAGTGAAAACTCAAGTTTGGATTTGAAAAAAAATTGAACATCCAAAATGGAAATGCACAAATGCTGAGAGAGATATTCCAAAAACTTTCTGTGATTTTTGAGGATTCTAAACTCTTTAATTTTTTTCTATATTGGGTTTTGCAATCATCGGAAGAGGGGGGCGAGGCATCTTCAACTGAGAGTTGACTCCCAAACAAAAAGTTATTTCTTAAAAAAATTATAGTCGTTTCACATCATTAATTGATCAAAACATTTCCAATGATCTATGATTGTTAGGTCAGCTTTTTGTAAAATATGCAAAAGGTGTGTTGTTTGTCTCTGGTAAATATCCCACCTTACGTTGACTTGAAAATTTAATTTTTTCTACTCCTTGCAATTTTTGAATAATTAGGTCATTTGCATCTTCAACAAGTTTCAGGCATGCATATCCACCACATTTAAAACATGTAGGATCATTTAGAAATATCTTTCTTATAAAATTTCACCAAGCTATTTGGGGTTGCACTAGTGGAATTTCCCAAACATGGATAACAAAAATTTGATGTTCATTTGTAGTGCGTGAAAATTTTTTCCTCACTTACATTTATTATAGTTTTCAATTTTTTGCATACATAAACTCTAAAATTTTGATTTTGTTGTGATCTTGCATTATCTTTTTGTTTACTAGAAAAATGGGAGAGTGAAAACTCAAGTTTAGATTGGAAAAAAATTGAACATCCAAAATGAAAATGCACAAATGCTGAGAGAGATATTTCATAAAGGTATCTGTGATTTTTAAGGAGACTAAACTCTTTAGTTTTTTTATAAATTGGGTATTGCAATCATCGGTAGAGGGGGGAGGGGGGTGGTCGCTTTTTTAACTAAGTGTTGACTCCCATACCATAAGTCCTTTCTAATCAAATTTTAGTCGTTTCTCATCATTTCTCGATCAAAACATTTACGATGATCTATGAATGTTAGGTCTGTTTTTTGTAAAATCGGTAAAAAGTGGGTTGTTTGTCTGTGATAAATATCCCACCGCACATTAACTTGAGAATTTAATTTTTTCTACTCATTGAAGTTTTTGGATCATTAGGTCATTTGCATCTTCAACATGTTACAAGCATACATATCCACCGCATTTAAAACATGTAAGGATCAATTAGAAATCTTTTTCTCATAAAATTCCACCAAGCTATTACTGGTTGTACTAGTGGAATTTCCCAAACATGGATAACAAAACTTTGGTGTTCATTTTTTGTGCGTGAAATAATATTCTACAATTACATTTATTCTAGTTTTCAATTTTTTGCATACATAAACTCTAAAATTTTCATTTTGTTGTGATCTGTTTCCCATTTCATTTTGTTTATGAGAAAAATAGGAGAGTCAAAACTCATGTTTGGATTTCACAAGAATTGAACATCCAAAATGGAAATGCACAAATACTGAGAGAGATAATTCATAAAAGTATCTGTGATTTTTAAGGATGGTAAACTTTATTAGTTTTTTATATATTGGGTTTTGCAATCATCGAAGAGGGGGGTGAGGCATTTTTAACTGAGTATTGACTCCCATACCATTAGTCATTTCAAACAAAATTATAGCCGTTACACATCATTAATCGATCAAAATATTTACGATGATCCATGATTGTTAGGTCCGCTTTTTGTAAAATAGGCAAAAAGTGGGTTGTTGGTCTCTGGTAAATATCCCCCCGGATGTTAACTTGAGAATTTAATTTTTTCTACTCCTAAAATTTTTTGCATCATTAGGTGATTTGCATCTTCAACATGTTTCAGGCATGCATATCCACCACATTTAAAACATGTTAGTATCAATTAGAAATCTCGTTCATATAAAATTCCACAAAGCTATTAGGGGTTGTACTAGTGGAATTTCCCAAACATGGATAAGAAAACATTGGTGTATATTTTTAGTGCGTGAAATAACTTTCTTCACTTACATTTATTATAGTTTTCAATTTTTTGCATACATAAACTCTAAAATTTTCATTTTGTTGTAATCTATTTACCTTATCTTTTTGTTTACGCAAAAATGGGTGGGTGAAAACTCAATGTTTCGATTTGATAAAAAATTGAACTTCCAAAACGAAAATGGACCAATGCTGAGAGAGATAATTCCAAAAAGTATCTATGATTTTTAAGGATTGTAAACTCTTTTAGTTTTTTATATATTGGGTTTTGCAATCATCAGAAGAGGGGAGCGAGGCATTTTTAACTGAGTGTAGACTCCTAAACCATAAGCCATTTGTAACAAAAATTATAGCCGTTACACATCATTAATCGATCAAAACATTTATGATGATCTATGATTGTTAGGTACGGTGTTTGTAAAATAGGCAAAAAGTAGGTTGTTCGGCTCTTGTAAATATCCCACCGCACGGTAACATGAGAATTTCATTTTTTCTACTCCTTGAAATTTTTGGATCATTAGGTCATTTGCATCTTCAACACGTTTCAGGCATGCATATCAACCACATAAAACATATTAGGATCAATTAGAAATCTCCTTCATATTAATTTCTGCCATGATATTAGGTACAAATGCTGAGAGAGCTAATTCCAAAAAGTATCCATGATTTTTAAGGATGGTAAACTCTTTTAGTTATTTCTATATTGGCTTTTGCAATCTTAGGCAGAGGGGGCGCCATGGCATTTTTAATTGAGTGTTGACTCCCAAACCATAGGTCATTTCTAAAAAAAATTATAGTTGTTACACATCATTAATTGATAAAAACATTAATGATGATCTATCATTGGTTGGTTCACTTTTTGTAAAATAGGCAAAAAGTGGGTTGTTCGGCTCTTGTAAATATCCCACTGCACATTAACTTGAGAATTTAATTTTTTCCACTCTTAGAAAATTTTGGATCATTAGGTCATTTGCATCTTCAATAAGTTTTAGGCATGCATATCCACCACATTTAAAACATGTTATGATCAATTAGAAATCTATTTCATATAAAATTCCACCAAGATATTAGGGGTTGTACTAGTGGAACTTCCCAAACATGGATAACAAAACTTTGGTGTTCATTTTTAGTATGTGAAATAATTTTCTTCACTTAATTTTATAATAGTTTTTCAATTTTTTGCATACATAAACTCTAAAATTTTCATTTTGTTGTGATCTATTTGTCTTATCTTTTTGTTTACGAGAAAAATGGGAGAGTGAAAACTCAAGTTTGGATTTGAAAAAAAATTGAACATAAAAAATGTAAATGCACAAATGATGAGAGAGATAATTCCAAAAAGTATCTGTAATTTTTAAGGATTGTATACTCTTTTAGTTTTTTATATATTGGGTTTTGCAATCATAGGAAGAGGAGGGAGGGGGGGGGGGGGGGGGGGGGGGGGGGGGGGGGGGGGGGGTAGAGCCATTTTCAACTGAGTGTTGACCCCCAAACCATAAGTCTGTTCTAACAAAAATTATAGCTGATACACATCATTAATCGATCAAAACATTTACGGTGATCTATGATTGTTAGGTTCTCTGTTTGTAAAATAGGCAAAAAGTGGGTTGTTTGGCTCTGGTAAATATCCCACTACACATTAACTTGAGAATTTAATTTTTTCTACTCCTTGAAATTTTTGGATCATTAGGTCATTTGCATCTTCAACATGTTTCAGCCAAGCATATCCACCACATTTAAAACATGTTAGGATCAATCAGAAATCTCTTTCATATAAAATTCCACCAAGCTATTTGTAGTTGGACAAGTGGAATTTCCCAAACATGGATAACAAAACTTTGGTGTTCATTTTTAGTATGTGAAATAATTTTCTTCACTTACATTTATTATAGTTTTCAAATGTTTTTGCATACATAAACTCTAAAATTTTCATTTTGTTGTGATATATTTGCCTAATTTTTTTTTTTTACGAGAAAAATGGGAGATTGAAAACTCAAGTTTGGATTTGAAAAATATTGAACATCCAAAATGGAAATGCACAAATGCTGAGAGAGATAATTTCAAAAAGTATACGTGATTTTTAAGGATTGTAAACTCTTTTAGTTTTTTATATATTGGGTTTTGCAATCATCGGAAGATGGGGGCAGAGGCATTATTAAATGAGTGTTGACTCCCAAACCATAAGAAATTTCTAACAAAAATTATTACCATTACGCATCATTAATCGATCAAAATATTTATGATGATCTATGAACGTTGGGTCCGCTTTTTGTAAAATGGGCAAAAACTCGATTGTTTGGGTCTGGTAAATATCCCACCTCTCGTTAACTGAAGAATTTAATTTTTTCTACTCCTAGAAATTTTTGGACCATAAGGTCTTTTGCATCTTCAACATGTTTCAGGCATGCACATCCACCACATTTAAAACATGTTAGGATCAATTAGAAATCTCTTTCTTACAAAATTCCACCATGCTATTAGGGGTTGTACTAGTGGAATTTCCCAAACATGGAAAACAAAACTTTGGTGTTCATTTTTAGTGCGAGAAATAATTTTTTTTCTCTTACATTTATTAAAGTTTTCAATTTTTGGCATAAATAAACTCTAAAATTTTCTTTTTGTTGTGATATTTTTTCCTTATCTTTTTGTTAAAGAGAAAAATGGGAGAGTGAAAACTCAAGTTTGGATTTGAAAAAAAATTCAACATCCAAAATTGAAATGCACAAATGCTGAGAGAGATAATTCCAAAAAGTACCTGTGATTTTTAGGAATTTTAAACTCTTTTAGTTTTTTATATATTGGGTTTTGCAATCATCGGAAGAGTGGGGTGAGGCATTTTTAATTGAGTGTTGACTCCCAAACCATAAGTCATTTCTAACAAAAATTAAAGCCATTACACATCATTAATCGATCAAAAAAATTACGATGATCTATGATTGTTAGGTCCTCTTTTTGTAAAATAGGAAAAAGTGGGTTGTTCTATTCTTGTAAATATCCCACCGCACGTAAACTTGAGAATTTATTTTTTTCTTCTCGTAATTTTAGGATCATTAGGTTATTTGCATCTTCAACATGTTTTAGGAATTCATATCCACCACATATAAAACAAGTTAGACTAAATTAGAAATCTCTTTCATATAAAATTCCACCAAGCTATTAGTGGTTGTACTAGTGGAATTTCCCAAACATGGATAAAAAACGTTGGTGTTCATTTTTAGTGCGTGAAATTATTTTATTCACTTACATTTATTATCGTTTTCAAATTTTTTTGCATACATAAAATCTAAATTTTCATTTTGTTGTGATCTATTTGCCTTATCTTTTTGTTTACGAGAAAAATGGGAGAGTGAAAACTCAAGTTTGGATTTGAAAACAAATTGAACATTCAAAATTCAAATGCACAAATACTGAGAGAAATAATTCCAAAAATTACCTGTGATTTTTAAGAAATTTAAACTATTTTAGTTTTTTATTTATTGGGCTTTGCAACCATCAGAAGAGGGGGGAGAGGCATTTTTAACAGAGTGTTGACTCCCAAACCATAAGTCATTTCTAACAAAAGTTAAAGCCGTTACACATCATTAATCAATCAAAAAAATTATGATGATCTACGATTGTTAGGTCCGCTTTTTGTAAAATAGGAAAAAAGTGGATGGTTTTGCACTTGTAAATATCCCACCGCACGTAAACTTGAGAATTAAATTTTTTCTACTCCTTGAAATTTTGGGACCATTAGGTCATTTGCATCTTCAACATGTTTCAGGCATGCATATCCACCACTTTTAAAACATGTTAGGATCAATTAGAAAAAATTTCTTACAAAATTCCACCGAGCTATTAGTGGTTGTACTAGTGGAATTTCCCAAACATGGAAAACAAAACTTTGGTGTTCATTTTTAGTGCGAGAAATAAGTTTCTTTTTGTTGTGAAAGTGAATGCTCAAGTTTGGATTTGAAAAAAAATTGAATATCCAAAATTGAACAACACAAATGCCAAGAGAGATTATTCCAAGAAGTACGTGTGATTTTAAAGAACCGTTAAAACTTTTAGTTTTTTGTATATTGGGTTTTGCAATCATCGGAAGAGGTGGGGACGAAGAATTTTTAACTAAGAGTGGACTCCCAAACCACAATCATTTCTGAAAAAAATTATACCCGTTACACATCCTTAATCGATCAAAACATTTACGATGATCTATGATTGTTTGGTCCGCTTTTTGTAAATTAGGCAAAATGAGGGTTGTTTGGCTGAGGTAAATATCCCTCCGCACGTTTATATGAGAGTTTAATTTTTTGTACTCAATTTTTTTTGGATCATTAGGTCATTTGCAACTTCAACATGTTTCTTGCTTGGATATCTACCACAATTAAAACATGTTAGGATCAATTAGAAATCTCTTTCATATAAAATTCCACCAAGCTATTAGTGGTTGTACTAGTGGAATTTCCCAAACATGGATAACAAAACTTTGGTATTCATTTTTAGTGCGTGCAATAATTTTCCTCACTTACATTTATTATAGTTTTCAAATTTTTTTGCATTCATAAACTCTAAAATTTTCATTTTGTTGTGATCTATTTGGCTTATCTTATTGTTAACGAGAAAAAAGGCGAAGTAAAAACTCAAGTTTGTTTTTAAAAAAAAAATTAACATCCAAAATGGAAATGCACAAATGCTGAGAAAGATAATTCCAAAAAGTTTCTGTGATTTTTAAGGATTTTAAAGACTTTTAGTTTTTTATATATTGCGTTTTGCAATCATCGGTCCCAAACCATAAGTAATTTCTAACAAAAATTAGAGACGTTACACATTAATTGAACAAAACATTTACGATGACCTATGAATTTTGGGTCCACTTTTTGTAAAATAGGCAAAAAGTGGGTTGTTTGTCTCTGGTAAATATCCCCCCAGACGTTTAGTTGAGAATTTAATTTTTCTACTCCTTGAAATTTTTGCATCATTAGGTAATTTGCATCTTCAACATGTTTCAAGCATGCATATCCACCACATTTAAAACATGTTATGATCAATTGGAAATCTCGTTCATATAAAATTCCACAAAGCTATTAGGGGTTGTACTAGTGGAATTTCCCAAACATGGATAAGAAAACATTGGTGTACATTTTTAGTGCGTGGAATAATTTTCTTCACTTACATTTATTATAATTTTCAATTTTTTGCATACATAAACTCTAAAATTTTCATTTTGTTGTGATCTATTTGCCTTATCTTTTGGTTTACGAAAAAAATGGGTGGGTGAAAACTCAAAGTTTGGATTTGATAAAAAATTGAACATCCAAAACGGAAATGCACCAATGCTGAGAGAGATAATTCAAAAAAGTATCTATGAATTTTAAGGATTTAAAACTATTTTAGTTTTTTATATATTGCATTTTGAAATCATCAAAAGAGGGGGGGCGAGGCATTTTTAACTGAGTGTTGACTCCCAAACCATAAGCCATTTGTAACAAAAATTATAGCCGTTACACATCATTAATCGATCAAAACATTTACGATGATCTATGATTGTTAGGTCCGGTTTTTGTAAAATAGGCAAAAAGTAAGTTGTTCGGCTCTTGTAAATATCCCACCGCACTGTAACATGAGAATTTAATTTTTTCTACTCCTTGAAATTTTTGGATCACTAGGTCATTTGCATCTTTAACACGTTTTAGGCATGCATATCAACCACATAAAACATGTTAGGATCAATTAGAAATCTCTTTCTTATAAAATTCGGCCATGATATTAGGGGTTGTACTTGTGGAATTTCCCAAACATGGATAACAAAAAATTTCCCTTCATTTTCTTGTGTTTAATTCGCCTAATCTTTTTGTTTACGAGAAAAATAGAAGAGTGAAAAGTCAAGTTTGGATTTGAAAAAAAATTGAACATCCAAAATGGAAATGTACAAATGCTGAGAGAGCTAATTCCAAAAAGTATCCGTGATTTTTAAGGATGGTAAACTCTTTTAGTTATTTCTATATTGGCTTTTGAAATCTTACGCAGAGGGGGCGCCATGGCATTTTTAACTGAGTGTTGACTCCCAAACCATAAGTCATTTCTAACAAAAATTATAGCTGTTACACATCATTAATCGATAAAAACATTAACGATGATCTATCATTATTTGGTTCGCTTTTTGTAAAATAGGCAAAAAGTGGGTTGTTCGGCTCTTGTTCGACTCTTCAATATGTTTTAGGCATGCATATCCACCACATTTAAAACATGTTATGATCAATTAGAAATCTCTTTCATATAAAAATCCACCAAGATATTAGAGGTTGTACTAGTGGAATTTCCCAAACATGGATAACGAAACTTTGGTGTTCATTTTTAGTACGTGAAATAATTTTCTTCACTTACTTTTATTATAGTTTTCAAATTTTGTAGCAAACTTAAAGTCCAAAATTTTCATTTTGTTGTGATCTATTTGCCTTATCTTTTTGTTTACGAAAAAAATGGGAGAGTGAAAACTCAAGTTTGGATTTGAAAGAAAATTGAACATCCAAAATGGAAATGGATAAATGCTGACAAAGATAATTCCAAAAAGTATCTGTGATTTTTAAGGATTTTAAACTCTTTTAGTTTTTTATATATTGGGTTTTGCAATCATCGGAAGATGGGGGGAGAGGCATTTTAATTGAATGTTGACTTCCAAACCATAAATAATTTCTAACAAAAATTATAGCCGTTACACATCATTAATTGATCAAAACATTTACGATGATCTATGAATGTTAGGTCCGCTTTTTGTAAGGAAGGCAAAAAGTGGGTTGTTTGGCTCTGGTAAATATCCCACCGCACGTTAACTTGAGAATTTAATTTTTTCTATTCCTTGAAATTTTTGGACCATTAGGTCATTTGCATCTTCAACATGTTTTAGGCATGCATATCCGCCATATTTAAAACATGTTAGGATCAATTAGAAATTTCTTTCTTTAAAAATTCCAACAAGCTACTAGGGGTTATACTAGTGGAATTTCCCAAACATTGAAAACAAAACTTTGGTGATCATTTTTAGTGCGAGAAATAATTTTTCTCACTTACATTTATTATAGTTTTCAATTTTTTGCATACATAAACTCTAAAATTTTCTTTTTTCTACGATCTATTTGCCTTATCTTTTTGTTTACGAGAAAAATGGGAGAATAAAAACTCAAGTTTGGATTTGAAAAAAAATTGAAAATCAAAAATTGAAATGCACGAATGCTGAGAGAAATAATTCCAAAAAGAACCTGTGATTTTTAAGAATTGTAAACTCTTTTAGTTTTTCATATATTGGGTTTTGTAATCAATGGAAGAGGGGGGGGGGGGGGGGGGGGGGGGGGGGGGGGGGGTGACTTTTTTAACTGAGTGTTGACTCCCAAACCATAAGTCATTTCTAACATAAATTAAAGCTATTACACATCTTTAATCGATCAACAAAATTACGATGATCTATGATTAATAGGTCCGCTTTTTGTAAAATAGGAAAAAAGTTGGTTGTTCTGCTCTTGTAAATATCCCACCGCATTTAAACTTGAGAATTTAATTTTTTCTACTCCTTGAAATTTTTGGATCATTAGGTCATTTGCATCTTCAACATGTTTCAGGCATGCATATCCACCACATTTAAAAAAAGTTAGGATCAATTAGAAATCACTTTCTTATAAAATTCCACCAAGCTCTTAGGGGTTGTACTAGTGGAATTTCCCAAATAAGGATAACAAAACTTTGGTGTTCATTTTTAGTGCGTGAAATATTTTTCTTCACTTACATTTAATATAGTTTTCAATTTTTTGAATACATAAATTCTAAATTTTTTATTTTTTTTGTGATCTCTTTGCCATATCTTTTTGTTTGCGAGAAAAATGTGAGTGTGAAAAGTCAAGTTTGGATTTGAAAAAAAAACGAACATCCAAAATGGAAATGCACAAATGCTGAGAGAGATAATTCCAAATAGTATCTGTGATTTTTATGGATTGAAAAGTCTATGATTTTTTTATATATTAGGTTTTGCATACATTGGAAGAGGTGGGAGCGAGGCATTTTTAACTAAGTGTTGGCTCCCAAACCATAAGTCATTTGTGAAAAAAATTATAGCCGTTACACATCATTAATCGATCAAAACATATATGATGATCTATAATTGTTTGGTCCGCTTTTTGTAAATTAGGCAAATTGTGGGTTGTTTGGCTCACGTAAATATCCCTCCGCACGTTTACATGAGAATTTAATTGTTTGTACTCAAAATTCTTGGATCATTAGGTCATTTGCATCTTCAAAATGTTTCAAGCTTGCATATCCATCACATTTAAAACAAGTTCGGATCAATTAGAAATCTCTTTCATAAAAAATTCCACCAAGCTATTAGTGGTTGTACTAGTAGAATTTCCCATACATGCATAAAAAAACTTTTGTGTTCATTTTTAGTGCGTGAAATAATTTTCTTCATTTCCATTTATTATAGTTTTCAAATTTTTTTGCACACATAAACTCTAAAATTTTCATTTTGTTGTGATCTATTTGCCTTATCTTTTTGTTTACGAGAAAATTGGGAGCGTGAAAACTAAAGTTTGGATTTGAAAAAAAATTGAACATCCAAAATGGAAATGCACAAATGCTAAGAGAGATAATTCCAAAAAGTATTTGTGATTTTTAAGGACTGTAAACTCTTTTAGTATTTTAAATATTGGGTTTTGTAATCATCGGAAGATGGGGGGAGAAGCATTTTAATTGATTGTTGAATCCCAAACCATAAGTCATTTCAAACAAAAATTAAAGCCGTTACACATCATTAATCGATCAAAAAAATTACGATGATCTTTGATTGTTAGGTCCGCTTTTTGTAAAAAAGCAAAAAAGTGGATTGTTCGGCTCTCGTAAATATCCCACCATACATAAACTTGAGAATTTAATTTTTTCTACTCCTTGAAATTTTTGGACCATCAGGTCATTTGCATCTTCAACATGTTTCATGCATGCATATCCACCACATTTAAAACATGTTAGGATCAATTAGAAATCTCTTTCTTACAAAATTCCACCAAGCTATTAGTGGTTGTACTAGTGGAATTTCCCAAACATGGAAAACAAAACTTTGGTGTTCATTTTTAGAGCGAGAAATAATTTTCTTCTCTTACATTTATTATAGTTTTCAATTTGTTGCATACATAAACTCTGAAATTTTCTTTTTGTGCTGATCTATTTGCCTTTTACAAGAAAAATGGGAGAGTGAAAACTCAAGTTCGGATTTGAAAAAAAATTTCGCTAGTCATTTCTGAAATTTTTTTGAATCATTAGGTCATTTGCATCGTCAACATGTTTCAGGCTTGCATATCCACCACAATTAAAACATGTTAGGATCAATTCGAAATCTCTTTCATATAAATTCCACCAAGCTTTTAGTGGTGGTACTAGTGGAATTTCCCAAACATGGATAACAAAACTTTGGTGTTCATTTTTAGTGCGTGCAATAATTTTCCTCAATTACATTTATTATAGTTTTCAAATTTTTTTGCACAGATAAACTCTAAAATTTTCATTTTGTTGTGATCTATTTGGCTTATCTTTTTTTTTTTTACGAGAAAAATGGGAGAGTAAAAACTCTAAGTTTGGATTTGAAAAAAAATGGAACATCCAAAACTGAAATGCACAAATGCTGAGAGAGATAATTCCAAAAGGAACCTGTGATTTTTAAGAATTTTAAACTCTTTTAGTTTTTTATATATTGGGTTTTGTAATCATCAGGGGGGGGGGGGGGGGGGGGGCGTGACGTTTTTAACTGAGTGTTGACTCCCAAACCATAAGTCATTTCTAACCAAAATTAAAGTTGTTGCACATCTTGAATCGATCAAAAAAATTACGATGATCTGTGATTAATAGGTCCGCTTTTGGTAAAATAGGAAAAAATTGGGTTGTTCTGCTCTTGTAAATATCCCACCGCACTTAAACTTGAGAATTTAATTTTTTCTACTCCTTGAAATTTTTAGATCATTAGGTCATTTGCATCTTCAACATGTTTCAGGCATGCATATCCACCACATTTAAAACAAGTTAGGATCAATTCGAAATCTGTTTCTTATAAAATTCCACCAAGCTCTTAGGGATTGTACTAGTGGAATTTCCTAAAAATGGACAACAAAACATTGGTGTTGATTTTTAGTCCGTGAAATAATTTTCTTCACTTACATTTATTATAGTTTTTGATTTTTTTGCATACATAAACCCTAAAATTTTCATTTTGTTGTGATCTATTTGCCTTATCTTTTTGTTTACAAGAAAAATGGGAGAGTGAAAACTCAAGTTTGGATTTGAAAAAAAATTGAACATCCAAAATTGAAATGTACAAATACTGAGAGAGATAATTCCAAAAAGTATCTGTGATTTTTAAGGATAGTAAAATGTTTTATTTTTTTATATATTGCTTTTTGCAATCTTCGGAAGATGGGGGGAGAGGCATTTTTAACTGAGTATTGACTCTCAAACCATAAGTAATTTCTAAAAACAATTATAGCCATTACACATCATTAATCGATCAAAACATTTATGAACATCTATGATTATTAGGTCCGCTTTTTGTAAAATAGGCAAAAAGTGGGTTGTTTTGCTCTAGTAAATATCCCACCGCACGTTAACTTGAGAATTTAATTTTTTCTACTCCTTGAAATTTCTGGACCATTAGGTCATTTGCATCTTCAACATGTTTCTAGAATGCATATCCACCATATTTAAAACATGTTAGGATCAATTAGAAATCTCTTTCTTACAAAATTCCACCAAGCTATTAGGGGTTGTACTAGTGGAATTTCCCAAACATGGAAAACAGAACTTTGGTGTTCATTTTTAAATGAGTGTTGACTCCCAAACCATAAGTCATTTCTAACAAAAATTAAAGCCGTTCCACATCATTTGCATCTTCATCATGTTTCAGGCATGCATATCCACCACATTTAAAACATGTTAGGATCAATTAGAAATCACTTTCTTATAAAATTCCACCAAGCTAGGGGTTGTACAAGTGGAATTTCCTAAACATGGATAACAAAACTTTGGTGTTCATTTATAGTGCGTGAAATATTTTTCTTTACTTAGATTTATTATAGTTTTCAATTTTTTGCATACATAAATTCTAAAATTTTCATTTTGTTGTGATCTATTTGCCTTATCTATTTGTTTACGAGAAAAATGGGAGTGTGAAAAGTAAGGTTTGGATTTGAAACAAAATTGGACATCCAAAATGAAATTGGACAAATGCTGAGAGAGATAATTCAAATAGTATTTTTGATTTTTAAGGATTGTAAGCTCTTTCCTTTTTTTATATATTGGGTTTTGGATACATCGGAAGAGGTAAGTGTTGACTCCCAAAGCATAACTCATTTCTAAAAAAAATTATAGCCGTTACACATCATTAATCGATCAAAACATTTAAGATGATCTATGAATGTTAGGTTCGGTTTTTTTTTTAAAATAGGAAAAAAGTGGGTTTTTTCGCTCTAGTAAATATCCCACCGCACGTTAACTTGAGAATTTAATTTTTTCTACTCGAAATTTTTGAACCATTAGGTCATTTGCATCTTCCACAAGTTTCAGGCATGCATATCCACTACATTTAAAACATGTTAGGATCAATTAGAAATCTCTTTCTTATAAAATTCCACCAAGCTATTTGGGGTTGTACTAGTGGAATTTCCCAAACATGGAAAACAAAACTTTGGTGTTCATTTTTGGTGCAAGAAATAATTTTCTTCATTTTCATTTATGATAGTTTTCAATTTTTTGCATACATAAACTCTAAAAATTTCTTTTTGTTGTGATGTATTTTTCTTATCTTTTTGTTTACGAGAAAAATGGGTGAGTGAAAACTCAAGTTTGGATTTGAAAAAAAATTGAATATCCAAAATTGAAATGCACAAATACTGAGAGAGATAATTCCAAAAAGGACCTGTGATTTTTAAGAATTGTAAACTCTTTTAGTTTTTTATATATTGGGTTTTGCAATCATCGGAATTGGGGGGGTGAGACATTAGTAACTAAGTGGTGACTCCCAAACCCTAAATCATTTCTAACAAAAATTAAAGCCGTTACACATCATTAATCGATCAAAAAAATTACGATGATCTTTAATTGTTAGGTACGCTTTTTTTAAAATAGGAAAAAGGTGGGTTTTTCTGCTCTTGTAAATATCCCACCACACGTAAACTTGAGAATTTAATTTTTTCTACTCCTTGAAATTTTTGGATCATTAGGTCATTTGAATCTGCAACATGTTTCAGGAATGCATATCCACCACTTTTAAAACATGTTAGGATCAATTAGAAATCTCTTTCTAATAAAATTCCACAAAGCTTTTAGGGGTTGTACTAGTGGAATTTCCCAAACATGGAAAACAAAACTTTGGTGTTCATTTTTAGTGCGTGAAATATTTTTCTTCACTTACATTTATTATAGATTTCAATTTTTTGCATACATAAATTGTAAAATTTTCAATTTGTTGTGATATATTTGCCTTATCTTTTTGTTTACGAGAAAAATTGGGAGTGTGAAAAGTCAAGTTTGGAGTAGAAAAAACAATTGAACATCCAAAATGGAAATGCACAAATGCTGAGAGAGATAATTCCAAATAGTATCTGTGATTTTTAAGGATTGTAAAGTCTATGAGTTTTATAAATATTTTTTTTTGCATACATCGGAAGAGGTGGGAGCGAGGCATTTTTAACTAAGTGTTGACTCCTAAACCATAAGTCATTTCTAAAAAAATTATAGCCGTTACACATTATTAATTGATCAAAACATTTACGAGGATCTATGATTGTTTGCTCTGCTTTTTGTAAATTAGGCAAATGTGGGTTGTTTGGCTCTGGTAAATATCTCTCCACACGTTTACATGAGAATTTAATTTTTTGTACTCAAAATTTTTGGACCATTAGGTCATTTGCATCTTCAACATGTGTCAGGCTTGCATATCCACCACATTTAAAACATGTTAGATCAATTTGAAATCTCTTTCATATAAAATTCCACCAAGCTATTTGTGGTTGTACTAGTGGAATTTCCCAAACATGGATAACAAAACTTTGGTGTTCAATTGTAGTGTGTCAAATAATTTTCTTCACTTACATTTATTATAGTTTTCAAATTTTTTTGCATACATAAACTCTAAAATTTTCTTTTTGTTGTGATCTATTTTCCTTATCTTTTTGTTTACGACATAAATGGGAGTGTGAAAACTGAAGTTTGGATTAGAAAAAAAATTGAACATCCAAAATTGAAATGCACAAATGCTGAGAGAGATAATTCCAAAAAGTACCTATGATATTTAAGAAATGGAAACTCTTTTAGTTTTTTATACATTTGGATTTGTAATCATCGGAAAAGGTGGGGACTTGGCATTTTTAACTGAGTATTGACTCCCAAACCATAAGTAATTTCTAAAAAAAATTATAGGTGTGACACATCACTAATCGATCAAAACATTAACGATGATCTATGATTGTTAGGTCCGCTTTTTGTAAAATAGGCAAAAACTGGGTTGTTTGGCTCCGGTAAATATCCCATCGAACGTTAACTTGAGGATTTAATTTTAGCTACTCCATGAAATTTTTGGATCATTTGGTCATTTGCATCTTCAACTTGTTTCAGGCATGCATATCCACCACATTTAAAACATGTTAGGATCAATTAGAAATCTCTTTTTTATAAAATTCCACAAAGTTATGAGGGGTTGTACTAGTGGATTTTCCAAAACATTGTTGATAATAAAACTTAGGTGTTCATTTTTAGTGCGTGAAATAATTTTCTTCACTTACATTAAATAAAATTTTCATTTTTTTGCATACATAAACTCTTGAATTTTCATTTTGTCGTGATCTAATTGCCTTATCTTTTTGTTTACGAGAAAAATGGGAGAGTGAAAACTCAAGTTTGGATTTGAAAAACAATTGAACAAAAAAAATGGAAATGCACAAATGCTGAGAGAGAAAATTCAAAAAAGTATTTGTGATTTTAAAGGATTTTAAAATTTTTTAGTTTTTTTATATATTTGGTTTTGCTATCATCGGAAGGCAAGCGAGCCAATTTTAACTGAGTGTTGACTCCCAAACAATAAGTAATTTCTAGCAAAAATTGTAGCCATTACACATCATTCATCAGTAAAAACATTTGCGATGATCTATGATTGTTAGGTCCTCTTTTTGTAAACTAGGCAAAAAGTGCGTTGTTTGCCTTTAGTAAATATCCCACTGCACGTTAACTTTAGAAATTAATTTTTTTGTACTCCTTAAATTTTTTCGATCATTAGATGATTTGCATCTTCAACATATTTCAGGCATGCATATACACCGCATTTAAAACAAGTTAGGATCATTTAGAAATCTCTTTCTTTTAAAATTCCACCAAACTATTAGGGTTTGTAGTAGTGGAATTTCCCAAACATGGATAACAAAATTTTTTGATCATAAGGTCATTTGCATCATCAACATGTTTCAGGCATGCATATCCACCACATTTATACAATGTTAAGATCAATTAGAAATCTCTTTCTTATAAAATTCTACCAAGCTATTTGGGGTTGTACTAGTGGAATTTCCCAAACATAGATAACAAAAATTTGGTGTTCATTTTCTTCACCTACATTTATTATAGTTTTCAATTTTTTGGATACATTAACTCTAAGATTTTCATTTTGTTGTGATCTATTTGCCTTATTTTTTTTTTACGAGAAAAATGGGAGAGTGAAAACTCAAGTTTGGATTTGAAAAAAAATTGAACATAAAAAAGGGAAATGCACAAATGCTGAGAAAGATAATTCCAAAAAGTATATGTGATTTTTAAGGATTGTAAACACTTGTAATTTTTTTATATATTCGGTTTTGCAAAAATCGGAATATAGGGGGCGAGCCATTTTTAACTTTGTGTTGACTCCAAAACCATAAGTAATTTCTAACAAAAATTATAGTCGTTGCACATCATTAATTAATTAAAAAATTTACGATGATCTATGATTGTTAGGTCCAGTTTTTGTAAACTAGGCAAAAAGTGGGTTGTTTGGCTCTAGTAAATAACCCACCGCACGTTTACTTGAGATCATAATTTTTTCTGCTCACAATTTTTGGATTATTAGGTCATTTTCATCTTCAACATGTTTCAGGCATGCATATCCCTCACATTTAAAACATAATAGGATCTTTAGAAATCACTTTCTTATAAAATTCCACCAAGCTATTAGGGGTTTTAGTAGTTGAATTTCACAAACATTGATAACAAAACTTTGGTGTTTATTTTTAGTTCGTGAAATAATTTTCTTCACTCACATTAATTTTCATTTTTTTTCATACATAAACTCTTGAATTTTCATTTTGTAGTGATCTATTTGCCTTTTCTTTTTGTTTATGAGAAAAATAAGAGAGTGAAAACTCAAGCTTGGATTTGAAAAAAATTGAACATCCAAAATGGAAATACTCAAATGCTGAGTGATATAATTCTAAAAAGTATCTTTGATTGTTAAGGATTGTAAACTCTTTTAATTTTTTATATATTGGGTTTTGCAATCAACGGAAGAGGTGGGGGCGAGGTATTTTTAACTAAGTGTTAACTCCCAAACCATAAGTCATTTCTAACAAAAATTATAGCCGCGACAAATCATTAATCGATCAAAACATTACGATGATCTATGATTGTTAGGACCGCCTTTGTAAATTAGGCAAAAATTGGGTTGTTTGGCTCTGGTAAATATCCCACCGCACGTTAACTTGAGGATTTAATTTTTTCCACTCCTTGAATTTTTTTGGATCATTAGGTCATTTGCATCTTCAACATATTTCAGGCATGCATATCCACCACATTTAAAACATGTTAGGATCAATTAGATATAACTTTCTTATAAAATTCCACAAAGCTATTAGGGGTTGTCCTAGTGGAATTTCCTATACATTGATAATAAAACTTTGGTGTTCATTTTTAGTGCGTGAAATAATTTTCTTCACTTACATTAATTAAAGTTTTCAATTTTTTTCATACATAAACTCTTGAATTTTCATTTTGTCGTGATCTATTTGCCTTATCTTTTTGTTTACGAGAAAAATGGGAGAGAGAAAACTCAAGTTTGGATTTGAAAAAAAATTGAACATCAAAAATGGAAATGCACAAATGCTGAGAGAGATAATTCCAAAAAGCATATGTGATTTTAAAGGATTTTAAACTCTTTTAGTTTTTTTATATATTCGGTTTTGCAATCATCGGAAGACAGGCGAGCCATTTTTAACTGAGCGTTGACTCCCAAACCATAAGTAATTTCTAACATAAATTATAGCCATTGCACATCATTAATCAGTCAAAACATATACAATGATCTATGATTGTTAGGTCCTCTTTTTGTAAAATAGGCAAAAAGTGGGTTGTTTGGCTCTCGTAAATATCCCACACCGCACGATAACTTTAGAAATTAATTTTTTCTACTCCTTCAATTTTTTCGATGATTAGATGATTTGCATCTTAAACATATTGCAGGCATGCACATACACCGCATTTAAAACATGTTAGGATCATTTAGAAATGTCTTTCTTTTAAAATTCCACAAAGTTATTAGGATTTGTACTAGCGGAATTATCCAAACATGGATAACAAAACTTTTGTGTTCATTTTTCGTGAGTGAAATAATTTTCTTCATTTACATTTATTAAAGTTTTCAATATTTTTCATACATAAACTCTAAAAATTTCTTTTTGTTGTGATCTATTTGTCTTATCTTTTTGTTTACAAGAAAAATGGGAGAGTGAAAACTATTGTTTGGATTTGAAAAAAAATTGAACTTCCAAAATGGAAATGCACAAATTTTGAGAGATAATTCAAATAAGTGTTTGTGATTTTTAAGGATTGTAAACCCTTTTAGTTGTTTATATATTGGGTTTTTCAATCATCAGAAGTGGGGGGCGAGGCATTTTTAACTGAGTGTCACCTCCCAATCCATAAGTCATTTCAAAAAAAAATTATAGCCGTTAAACATAATTAATCGATCAAAATATTTACAATAATCAATGATTGTTAGGTCTGCATTTTGTAAAATTGGCAAAAAGTGGGTTGTTTGGCTCTAGAAAACATCTCACCGCATGTTAACTTGAGAATTTAATTTGTTCAACTCCTTGAAATTTTTGGATCATAAGGTCATTTGCATCTTCATCATGTTTCATGCGTGCAGATACACCACATTTAAAATATGTCAGGATCAATTAGAAATCTTTTTCTCATAAAATTCCACCAAGCTATTTGGGGTTGTACTAGTGGAATTTTCCAAACATGGATAACAAAACTGTGGTGTTCATTTTTAGTGCGTGAAATAATTTTCTTCCCTTATATTTGTTATAGTTTTCAATTTTTTTCATACATAAACTCTAAAATTTTCATTTTCTTGTGATCTATTTGCCTTATCTTTTTGTTTACGAGAAAAATGGGAGAGTGAAAACTCAAGTTTGGATTTGAAAAAAAATTGAACAGCCAAAATGGAACTTCACAAATGTTAGGAGAGATAATTCAAATAAGTATCAGTGATTTTTAAGGATTGTAAACTCTTTTAGTTGTTTATTTATTGGGTTTTGCAATCATCAGAAGAGGGGGGAGTGGAGGAGAGGGGGGGCTGAGGTATTTTTAACTGAGTGTTGACCCCGAAACCATAAGTCATTTCTAACAAAAATTATAGCCGTTACACATCATTAATCGGTGAAAACATTTACTAAGATCTATGATTGTTAGGTCCGCTTTTTGTAAAATAGGCAAAAAGTCGGTGTTTTTGCTAGGGTAAATATCCCACCGCAGGTAAACTTGAGAATTTAACTTTTCCTACTCCTTGAAATTTTTGGATCATTAGGTCAATTGCGTCTTCAACATGTTTCAGGCTTGCATATCCACCACATTTAATACATGTTAGGATTAATTAGAAATCTCTTTGTTATAAAATTCCAGCAAACTATTAGGGGTCGTACTCATGGAATTTCCCAAATATGGATAACAAATCTTTGGTGTTCATTTTTAGTGCGTGAAATAATTTTCTTCACTTTTTTATTATATTTTTCAATATTTTGGATACATAAACTCTAAAATTTTCATTTTGTTGTGATCTATTTGCCTTATCTTTTTGTTTACGAGAAAAATGGGAAAGTGAAAACTCAAGTTTGGATTTGAAAAAAATTGAACATCAAAAATGGAAATGGACAAATGCTGAGAGAGGTAATTCCAAAAAGTATCTGTGATTTTTAAGGATTGTAAACTGTTTTTTTTTTTTATATATTAGGTTTTTCAATCATCGTAAATGGGGGGGGGGGGGGGGGGGGGGGCATGGCATGTTTAACTGAGTGTTGACTCCCAAACCATAAGTCATTTCTAACAAAAAGTTTAGCCGTTACACAACATTAATCGATCAAATAAATAATGATGATCTATGATTGTATGGTCCGCTTTTTGTAAAATAGGCAAAAAGTGGGTTGTTTGGCTCTGATAAATATCCCACCGCAGGTTAACTTTAGAATTTAATTTTTTCTACTGCTTGAAAGTTTTGGATCATTAGGTAATTCAAATCTTCAACATGTTTTACGCAAGCATATCCACCACATTTAAAACATGTTAGCATCAATTAGAAATCTCTTTCTTATAAAATTCCACCAAGATTTTAGGGGTTGTACTAGTGGAATTTTCCAAACATGGATATCAAAAGTTTGGTGTTCCTTTTTAGTGCGTGAAATAATTTTCTTCACTTATATTTATTATAGTTTTCAATTTTTTTCATACTTAAACTCTAAAATTTTTATTTTGTTGCGATCTATTTGCCTTATATTTTTGTTTACGAGAAAAATGGGAGAGTGGAAACTCATGTTTGGATGTGAAAAAAAATTAATCATCGAAAAATAAAAATGCAAAATTGCTGAGAGAGATAATTCCAAAAAGTATCTCTGATTTTTAAGGACGGTAAACTCTTTTAGTTTTTTATATATTGGGTTTTGCAATTATCGGAAGAGCCAGCGAGGCATTTTTAACTGAGTGTTGACTCCCAAACCATAAGTCATTTCTAACAAAAATTATAGCCATTAAACATCATTAATCGATCAAAACATTTACGATGATCTATGATTTTTAGGTCCGCTTTTTGTAAAATAGGCAAAAAGTGGGTAGTTTGGCTCTGGAAAATATCCCACCGCAAGTTAACTTGAGAATTTAATTTTTTCAAATCCTTGAATTTTTTGGATCATTGGTCAGTTACATCATCAACATGTTTCAGGCATGCTTATCCACCACATTTAAAACATGTTAGGATCAATTAGAAATCTCTTTCTTATAAAATTCCACCAAGCTATTTGGGATTGTACTAGTGGAATTTCCCAAACATCGATAACAAACCTTTGGTGTTCATTTTTAGTGCGTGAAGTAATTTTCTTCCCTTACATTTTTTATAGTTTTAAATTTTTTGCATACATAAACTCTAAAATTTTTATTTTGTTGTGATCTAATTGCCTTATCTTTTTGTTTACGTAAAAAATGGGAGAGTGAAAACACAAGGTTTTGCAATCATCGGAAGAGGGGGGCGAGGCATTTTTAACTGAGTGTTGACTCCCAACCCTCAAGTCATTTCAAACAAAAATTATAGCCATTACACATCATTAATTGATCAAAAAATTTATGATGATCTATGAATATTAGGTCCTCTTTTTTTAAAATATGTAAAAAGTGGTTTGTTTGGCTATGGTAAATATCCCACCACACGTTAACTTGAGAATTTAATTTTTTTCAACTCCTTGAAATTGTTGGATCATTTGGTCATTTACATCTTCAACATGTTTAAGGCATGCAAATCCACCACATTTAAAACATGTTAGGATGAATTAGAAATCTCTTTCTTATAAAATTCCACCAAACTAGAAGGGGTGGTACTGGTGGAATTTCCCAAACATGGATAACAAAAATTTGGTGTTTATTTTTAGTGCATTAAATAATTTTCTTCCCTTAAATTTATTTTAGTTTTCAACTGTTTGCATACATAAATTCTAAAATTTTCATTTTGTTGAAATGTATTTCCTCATCTTTTTGTTTACGAGAAAAATGGGAGAGTGAAAACACAATTTAGGATTTGAAAAAAAACTAATCATCCAAAATGGAAATGCACAAATGCTGAGAGATATAATTCCAAAAAGTATTTGTGATTTTTAAGGATTGTAAACTCTTTTAGTTTTTTATATATTGGGTTTTGCAACCATTAGAAGAGGGGTGCCGAGTCATTTTTAACTGAGTGTTGACTCCCAAACTATCAGTCATTTCTAACAAAACTTTCAGCCATTACACATCATTTATGGATAAAAACATTTACGATGATCTATGATTGTTAGGTCCGCTTTTTGTAAAATAGGCAAAAAGTGGGTTATTCGGCTCTAGTATATATCCCACATCATGTTATCTAGAGAATTTAATTTTTTCTACTCGAAATTTTCTGATCATTAGGTCATTTGAATCTTCAACATTTTTTATACATGCATATCCACCACATTTAAAACATGTTAGGATCAATTAGAAATCTCTTTCTTATAAAATTCCACCAAGCTATTAAGGGTTGTACTATTGGAATTTCCAAAACATGGCTAACAAAACTTTGGTGTTCATTTTTAATGCGTGAAATCATTTTCTTCACTTAAATTTATTATAGTTTTCAATTTTTTGCATACATAAATTCTAAGATTTTCATTTTTTTGTGATCTTTTTGCCTTATCTTTTTGTATACGAGAAAAAATGGAAGTGTGAAAACCCAAGTTTGGATTTGAAAAAAAATTGAACATCCCAAATGGAAATGCACAAAATTTAAGAGAGGTAATTCCAAAAAGTATCTGTGATTTTTAAGGATTGTAAACTCTTTTAGTTTTTTCTATATTGGGTTTTGCAATCTTCGGAAGAGGGGTGGTGAGGCGTTTTTAACTGAGTGTTGACTCCCAAACCATAAGTCATTTCAAACAAAAATTATAACTGTTACACATAATTAATCGATCAAAATATTTACGATGATCTATGATTGTTAGGTTCGCTTTTGTAAAATAGGCAAAAAGTGGGTTGTCTAGATCTGGTAAATATCCCACCGTATGTTAAGTTGAGAATTTAATTTGTTCTACTCAAAATTTTTGGATCATTAGGTCATTTGCATCTTCAACATGTTTCAGTCATGTATATCCACCACATTTAAAAAATGTTAGAATTAATTAGAAATCAATTTCTTATAAAATTTTACCAAGCTATTAGGGGTTGTACTAGTGGAATTTCCCAAAAATGGATAACAAAACTTTGGTCTTCATTCTTTGTGCATGAAATAATTTTCTTCACTTATATTAATTAAAGTTTTCAATTTTTTGCATGCATAAACTCTAAAATTATCATTTTTTGGTGATCTATTTACCTTTTTTTTGTTTATGAGAAAAATGGGAGAATGAAAACTCAAGTTTGGATTTGAAAAAAAATATAAAATCCAAAATGGAAAGGCACAAATGCTAAGAGAGGTAATTCCAAAAAGTATCTGTATTTTTCAAGGATTGTAAACTCTTTTAGTTTTTTATTTAATGGGTTGTGCAATCATCGCTGAGTATTGACTCCCAAACCATAAGTCATTTCTTACAAAAAATATAGCCGTTACACATCATTAATCGATCAAAACATTTACAATGATCTATGATTGTTAGGTTCACATTTTGTAAAGTATGCAAAAAGTTGGTTGTTTTTCTCTACTAAATATCCCACCGCACATTAACTTGGGAATTTAATTTTTTCTACTCGTTGAAATTTTTCCTTCATTCGGTCATTTGCAAGTTCAACATGTTTCAAGCATGCATATCCACAACATTTCAAAACATGTTAGGATCAATTAGAAATCTCTTTCTTACAAAATTCCACCAAGCTATTAGGGGTTGTACTAGTGGAATTTCCCAATCATGGATAACAAAACTTTGGTGTTCATTTTTAGTGCGTGAAATAATTTTCTTCACTTATATTTATTATAGTTTTCAATTTTTTGCATACTTAAACTCAAAATTTTTATTTTGTAGTAATCTCTTTGCCTTATATTTTTGTTTACGAGAAAAATGGGAGAGTGAAAACTCAAGTTCGGATTTGAAAAAAAATTAATCATCCAAAATGGAAATGTAAAATGGCTGAGAGAGATAATTCCAAAGAGTATCTATGATTTTTAAGGATGGTAAACTCTTTTAGTTTTTTATATATTAGGTTTTGCAATCATCGAAAGAGGGGTGGCAAGGCATTTTTAACAGAATGTTGACTTTCAAACCATAAGTCATTTCTAACAAAAATTATAGCCGTTACACATCATTAATTGATTAAAATATTTACGATGATCTATGATTGTTAGGTCCGCTTTTTTTAAAATAGGCAAAAAGTGGGTTATTTGGCTCTGGTAAATATTCCACCACACGTTAACTTGAGAATTTAATTTTTTTTACTCGAAATTTTTGGATCATTAGGTCTTTTGCATGTTCAACATGCTTCAGGCATGCATATCCACCACATTTATACAATGTTAAGATCAATTACAAATATTTTTCTAATCAAATTCTACCAAGCTATTAGGGGTTGTACTAGTGGATTTTCCAAAACATGGATAACAAAACATTGGTGTTCCTTTTCTTCACTTACGTTTATTATATTTTTCATTTTTTTGGACACATAAAGTTTAAGATTTTCAATTTATTGTGATCTATTTGCCTTATCTTTTTTTTTACGAATAAAATGGGAGAGCGAAAACTCAAGAGTGGATTTGAAATAAAATCGAACATCCAAAATGGAAATGCACAAAAGCTGAGAGAGGTAATTCCAAAAAGTATATGTGATTTTTATGGATTTTAAACTCTTTTAGTTTCTTATATATTGGGTTTTGCAATCAACAGAAGGGGGGGGGGGCACATTTTGAACTGAGTGTTGACTCCCATACCATAAGTCATTTCTAAAAAAAATTTAGCCGTTACTCATCATTAATTGATCAAAACATTTACGATGATCTATGAAATTTAGGTCCGCTTTTTGAAAAATAGGCAAGAAATGAGTTGTTTGGCTTTGGTAAATATTCCACCGCCTGTTAACTTGAGAATTTAATTTTTTTCAACTCCTTGAAATTTTTGGATCATTAGGTCATTTGAATCTTCAACATGTTTCTGTCATGCATATCCACCACATTTAAAGCATGTGAGGATTAATTAGAAATCAATTTCTTATAAAATTCCACCAAGCTATTAGGGGTTGTACTAGTGGAATTTCCAAAACATCGATAACAAAACTTTGGTGTTCATTTTTAGTGCGTGAAATAATTTTCTTCACTTTTATTTATAATACTTTTCAATTTTTTGCTAGCATAAACTCTAAAATTTTCAATTTGTTGTGATCTATTTGTGTTATCTTTTTTTTTTTAGGAGAAAAATGGGAGAGTGAAAACTCAAGTTTGGATTTGAAAAAAAAATTGAACATCCAAAATGGAATTGCACAAATGCTGAGAGAGGTAATTCCAAAAAGTATCTGTGATTTTTAAGGCTTATAAACTCTTTTAGTTTTTTATATAATGGGTTTTGCAATCATCAGAAAGGGGGGGGGGAGCCATTTTTAACTGAGTGTTGACTCCATAGCATAAGTCATTTCTAACAAAAATTATATCCGTTACACATCATTAATCGATCAACACATTTACGATGATCAATGATTGTTAGGTCCGCTTTTAGTAAAATAGGCAAAAAGTGGGTTATTTGGCACTAGTAAATATCCCACCGCATGCTAACTTGAGAATTTAATTTTTTCTACTCCTTGAAATTTTTGGCTCATTAGGTCATTTGCATCTTCTAAATGTTTTAGGCATGCATATCCACCACATTTAAAACATGTTACGATCAATTAGAAATCTCTTTCTTATAAATTTCCACCAAGCTATTAGGGGTTGTACGAGTGGAATTTCCCAAACATGGATAACAAAACTTTGGTGTTCGTTTTTAGTGAGTGAAATAATTTTCTTTGCTTACATTTACTATAGTTTTTAATTTTTTGAATACATAAACTCTAAAATTTTCATTTTGTTGTGATCTATTTGCCATATCTTTTTGTTTACATCCAAATTGGAAATGCACAAAAGCTGAGAGAGGTAATTCCAAAAAGTATCGGTGATTTCTAAGGATTGTTAACTCTTTTAGTTTTTTATTTACTTGGTTTTGCAATCATTGGAAGAGAAGGGGGGGGGGGGGGGGGGGGGGGGGGGGGGGGGGGGGGTGAGGGGGGGTTGGAGGCATTTTTGTCTTAGTGTTGACCCCCAAACCATAAGTCATTTCTAACAAAAATTATAGCCGTTACAGATCATTAATCGATGAAAACATTTATGAAGATTGAGGAATCTTAGGTCCGCTTTTTGTAAAATAGGCAAAAAGTCGGTTGTTTGGCTCAGGTAAATATCTCATCACACGTTAACTTGAGAATTTAATTTTTTCAACTCCTTGAAATTTTTGGATCATTAGGTAATTTGCATCTTCAACATGTTTCTGTCATGCATATCCACCACCTATAAAACATGTTAGGATTAATTAGAAATCAATTTCTTATAAAATTCCACCAAGCTATTAGGAGTTGTACTAGTGGAATTTCCCAAACATGGATAACAAAACTTTGTTGTTCATTTTGAGTGTGTGAAATATAATTTTCTTCACTTTTTTTTTAATACTTTTCTTTTTTTTGCAAGCATAAACTCTAAAATTTTCAATTTGTTGTGATCTATTTGCCTTATCTTTTTTTTTACGAGAAAAATGGGAGAGTGAAAACTCAAGTTTCGATTTGAAAAAAAATTGAACATCCAAAATAGAAATGCGCAAATGCTGAGAGAGGTAATTCCAAAAATTATCTGTGATTTTTAATGCTTTTAAACTCTTTTACTTTTTTATATAATGGTTTTGCAATCATCGGAAGAAGGGGGGGGGGGGGGGGGGGAGCGTGGTGGCGAACCTTTTTTAACTGAGTGTTGACTCTCATACCATAAGTCATTTCTAACAAAAATTATACCCGTTACACATCATTAATCGATGAAAACATTTATGAAGATTTACGATTGTTAGGTATGCTTTTTGTAAAATAGGCAAAAAGTGGGTTGTTTTGGCTCCACCGCACGTTAACTTGAAATGTTAGGTCCACTTGAAATGTTTGGATCATTAGGTCAGTTGCATCTTCAACATGTTTCAGGCATGCATATCCACCACATTTAATACATGTTAGGATTAATTAGAAATCTCTTTCTTATAAAATTCCAACAAACTATTAGGGGTTGTACTCGTGGAATTTCCCAAATATGGATAACAAATCTTTGGTGTTTATTTTAGTACGTGAAATAATTTTCTTCACTTATTTGTTATAGTTTTCTATATTTTGGATACATAAACTCTAAAATTTTCATTTTGTTGTAACCTATTTGCCATATCATTTTGTTTACGAGAAAAATGGAAGAGTGAAAACTCAAGTTTGGATTTGAAAAAAAATTGAACATCATAAATGAAAATGCAAAAATGCTGAGAGAGGTAATTCCAAAAAGTATATGTGATTTTTAAGGATTGTAAACTCTTTAATTTTTTTATATATTGGGTTTTTCAATCATCGTAAAAGGGGGGGGCGAGGCATTTTTAACTGAATGCTGACTCCCAAACCATAAGTAATTTCTAATAAAATATTTAGCCATTACACAACATTAATTGATCAAACCAATTACGATGATCTATGATTGTTAGGTCCGCTTTTTGTAAAATTGGCAAAAAGTGGGTTGTTTGGCTATGATAAATATCCCACCGTAGGTTAACTTTAGAATTTAATTTTTTCTACTCGTTGAAATTTTTGGATCATTAGGTCATTTGCATCTTCAACACGTTTTAGGCATGCATATCCACCACATTTAAAACATGTTAGGATCAATTAGAAATCTCTTTCTTATAAAATTTTACCAAGGTTTTAGGGGTTGTACTAGTGGAATTTCCCAAACATGGATAACATAATTTAGGTGTTCATTTTTAGTACATGAAATAATTTTCATCACTAATATTTATTATAGTTTTTAATTTTTTGCATACTTAAACTCTAAAATTTCTATTTTGTTGTGATCTATTTGGCTTCTATTTTTGTTTACGAGAAAAACAGAGAATGAAAACTCAAGCTCGGATTTGAAAAAAAATTAATCATCTAAAATGGAAATGCAAAATTCTTGACAGAGATAATTCCAAAAAGCATATGTGATTTTTAAGGATGGTAAATTTTTTTAGTTTTTTATATATTAGATTTTGCAATCATCGGAAGAGAGGTGGCGAGGCATTTGTAACTGAGTGTTGACTCCCAAACCATAAGTCATTTCTAACAAAAATTATAACCGTTACACATCATTAATTGATCAAAACATTTACGATGATCTATGATTGTTAGGTCTTCTTTATGTAAAATAGTCAAAAAGTGGGTTGTTTGGCTCTGGTAAATATCCCACCGCACGTTAACTTGAGAATTTAATTTTTTTGACTCCTTGAAATTATTGGATCATTAGGTCATTTACATCTTCAACATGTTTCAGGCACGCATATCCACCACATTTAAATCATGTTAGGATCAATTAGAAATCTCTTTCTTATAAAATTCGACCAAGCTATTAGGAGTTGTACTAATGGAATTTCCCAAACATGGATAACAAAATTTTGGTGTTCATTTTTAGTGCATGAAATAATTTTCTTCACGTACATTTATTATAGTTTTCAATTTTTTGCATACATAAACTCTAAATTTTTTATTTGGTTGTCATTTATTTGCCTTATCTTTTTTTTTACGAGAAAAATGGGAGAGTGAAAACTCAAGTTTGGATTTGAAAAAAAATTGATCATCCAAAATTGAATTGAACAAAAGTTGAGAAAGGTAATTCCAAAAAGTATCTGTGATTTTTAAGGATTGTTAACTCTTTTAGTTTTTTATTTTTTGGGTTTCGCAATCATCGGAAGAGGGGGGCGAGGCATTTTTAACTGAGTTTAGACCCCCAAAGCATAAGTCATTTTTGACAAAAATTATAGCCGTTACATATCATTAATCGATGCAAACATTTAAGAAGATCTATGATTGTTAGGTCCGCTTTTTTTAAAATAGGCAAAAAGTCGGTTGTTTGGCTAGGGTAAATATCCCACAGCACGTAAACTTGAGAATTTAATTTTTTCTACTACTTGAAATTTTTGGATAATTAGGTCAATTGCATCTTCAACATGTTTCAGGCATGCATATCCATCTCATTTAATACATGTTAGGATTAATTTGAAATATCTTTCTATAAAATTCCACCATATTATTAGGGGTTGTACTCGTGGAATTTCCCAAATATGGATAACAAATCTTTGATGTTCATTTTTAGTGTGTGAAATAATTTTCTTCACTTATTTATTATAGTTTTCAATATTTTTAATACATAAACTCAAAAAATTTCATTTTGTTGTGATTTATGTGCCATATATTTTTGTTTACGAGAATAATGGGAGAGTGAAAACTCAAGTTTGGATTTGAAAAAAAATTGAACATCATAAATGGAAATGCACAAAAATGCTAAGAGAGGTAATTCCGAAAAGTATCTGTGATTATTAAGGATTGTAAACTCTTTTACTTTTTTTATATATTAGGTTTTTCAATCATTGTAAAAAGGGGGGCGAGGCATTTTTAACTGAGTGTTGACTCCCAAACCATAAGGCATTTCTAACAAAAATTATTACCGTAACACGTCATTAATCAATCAAAACATTTACGATGATCTATGATTGTTAGGTCCGCTTTTCTTAAAAAAGGCAAAAAGTGGGTTGTTTGGCTCTAGAAAATAACCCACCGCAAGTTAACTTGAGAAATTAATTTTTTCTACTCGAATTTTTTGGATCATTAGGTCATTTACATCATCAATAACAAAAACATCGATAACAAAACTTTGGTGTTCATTTTTAGTGCATGAAATAATTTTCTTCACTTACATTTTTTATAGTTTTCAATTTTTTGCATACATAAACTCTTAAAATTTTCATTTTGTTGTGATCTATTTGCCTTATCTTTTTGTTTACGAGAAAAATGGGAGAGTGAAAACTCAAGTTTGGATTTGAAAAATAAGTGAACATCCAAATTAGAATTGCACAAATGCTGAGCAAGGAAATTCCAAAAAGTATCTGTGATTTTTAAGGATTGTAAACTCTTTTAGTTTTTTATATATTTGGTTTTGCAATCAACGGAAGAGTGGGGCGAGGCATTTTTAACTGAGCGTTGTGTCCCAACCCTTAAGTCATTTCTAACAAAAATTATAGCCGTTACAGAACATTAATCAATCAAAACATTTATGATGATCTATTAATGTTAGGTCCGCTTTTTTGTAAAATAGGTAAAAAGTGGGTTGTTTGGCACTGGTAAATATCCCCCTACACGTTAACTTGAGAATTTAATTTTTTCAACTCCTTGATATTTTTGGATCATTTGGTCATTTGCATCTTCAACATGTTTTAGGCATGCATATCCACCACATTTAAAACATGTTAGGATCAATTAGAAATCACTTTCTTATAAAATTCCACCAAGCTATTAAGGGTGGTACTAGTGGAATTTCCCAAACATGGATAACAAAACTTTGGTGTTCATTTTTAGTGCGTTAAATAATTTTCTTCCCTTACATTTATTAGATTTTTCAATTTTTTGCATACATAAATTCTAAAATTTTCATTTTGTTGTGATGTATTCGCCTTATCTTTGTGGTTACAAGAAAAAAGGGAGAGTGAAAACACAATTTCGGATTTGAAAAAAAAATTATCATCCAAAATGGAAATGCACAAATGCTGAGAGATATATTTCCAAAAAGTATTTGTGATTTTTAAGGATTGTAAACTCTTTTAGTTTTTTATATATTTGGTTTTGCAATCATCAGAAGAGGGGTGCCGAGGAATTTTTAACTGAGGTTTGACTCCCAAACCATAAGTCATTTTTAAGAAAAATTATAGCCATTACACATCATTAATCGATCAAAATATTTACAGTGATCTATGATTGTTAGGTCCGCTTTTTGTAAAATGGGCAAAAAGTTGGTTATTTGGCTCTAGTAAATATCCCACTGCACGTTAACTTGAAACTTTAATTTTTTCTACTCAAAATTTTTGGATCATTAGGTCATTTGCATCTTCAACATGTTTCAGGCATGCATATCCACCACATTTAAACCATGTTAGAATTAATTAGAAATCTCTTTCTTATAAAATTCCACCAAGCTATTGGGGGTTGTACTAGTGGAAAATCCAAAACATGGATAACAAAACTTTGGTGTTCATTTTTAGTGCATGAAATCATTTTCTTCACTTACATTTATCATAGTTTTCAACTTTTTGGATGCATAAACACTATGATTTTCATTTTTTTGTGATCTATTTGCCTTATCTTTTTGTTTATGAATAAAATGAGAGAGTGAAAACTCAAGTTTGGATTTGAAAAAAAATTGAACATCCAAACTGGAAATGCACAAAAGGTGAGAGTGGTACTTCCAAAAAGTATCTGTGATTTCTAAGGATTGTAAACACTTTTAGTTTTTTATATATTGGGTTTTGCAATCATCGGAAAAGCGGGAGAGGGGGTTGGGGGGAGGGGGGGGGGGCGGGGGGGGGGGGGGGGGGGGGGGGGGAGGCTTTTTGAACAGAGTATTGACTCCCAAACCATAAGCCATTTCTAACAAAAATTATAGTGATTACACATCATTAATCAATCAAAACATTTACGATGATCTATGATTGTTAGGTCCGCTTTTTGTAAAATAGGCGAAAAGTGGGTTGTTTGGCTTTTGTAAATATCCCACCGCATGTTAACTAGAGAATTTAATTTTTTCAAATACTTCAAATTTTTGGATCATTTGGTCATTTTCATCTTCAGCATGTTTTAGTCATGCATATCCACCACATTTAAAACATGTAAGGATTAATTAGAAATCAATTTCTTATAAAATTCAACAGAGCTATTTGGGGTTGAACTAGTGGAATTTCCCAAACAAGGGTAACAAAACTTTGGTGGTCATTTTTAGTGCGTGAAATAATTTTCTTCACTTATATTTATAATAGTTTTCAATTTTTTACATGCATGAACTTTAAAATTTTCATTTTGTGGTGATCTTTTTGCCTTATCTTTTAGTTTACGAGAAAAATGGGAGAATGAAAACTCAAGTTTGGATTTGAAAAAAAATGGAGCATCCAAAACAGAAATGCGCAAATGCTGAGAGTGGTAATTTCAAAAAGTATCAGTGATTATTAAGTATTGTAAACTCTTTTACTTTTTTATATAATAGGTTTTTCAATCATTGTAAAAAGGGGGGTGAGGCATTTTTTATTAAGTGTTGACTCCCCTACCATAAGTCACTTCTAACAAAAATTATATCCATTACACTTTTTTAATAGATACATTTACGATGATCTATGATAGTTAGGTCCGCTTTTGTAAAATAGAAAAAAAGTGGGTTGTTTGACTCTGGTAAATATCCCACCGCACGTTAACTTGAGAATTTAATTTTTTTTACTCCATGAAATTTTTGGATCATTAGGTCATTTGCATCTTCTACATGTTTCTGGCATGCATATCCAGCACATTTAAAACATGTTACGATCAATTAGAAATCTCTTTCTTATAAAATTCCACCAAGCTATTAAGGGTTGTACTAGTGTAATTTCCCAAACATGGATAACAAAACTTTGGTGTTCATTTTTAGTGCGTGAAATAATTTTCTTCACTTACATTTATTATAGTTTTCATTTTTTTTGCATACACAAACGCTAAAATTTTCATTTTGTTGTGATCTATTTGCCATATCTTTTTGTTTATGAGTAAAATGGGTGAGTGAAAACTCAAGTTTGAATTTGAAAAAAAAAATCAACATCCAAAATGGAAATGCACAAAAATTGAGAGAGGTAATTCCAAAAAGTCTCTATGATTTTTAAGGATTGTAAACTCTTTTAGTTTTTTATATATTCTGTTTTGCAATCATCGGAAGAGGGGGGAGGCATTTTTAACTAAGTGTTGACCTACAAACCATAAGTCATTTGTAAAAAAAATTATAGCCGTTACACCTCATTAATCGATGAAAACATTTACAAAGATCTATGACTGTTAGGTCCACTTTTGCAAAATAGGCAAAAAATCGGTTGTATGGCTCAGGTAAATATCCCAACGCACGTTAACTTGAGAATTTAATTTTTTCTACTTCTTGATATTTTTGGATCGTTAGGTCATTTGCATCTTCAACATGTTTCAGGCATGCATATCCACCATATTTAATACATGTTAGGATTAATTAGAAATCTCTTTCTTATTAAATTCCACAAAACTTTTAGGGGTTGTACTAGTGGAATTTCCCAAATATGGATAACAAATCTTTGGTGTTCATTTTTAGTGCGTGAAATAATTTTCTCCACTTATATTTATTAGTTTACAATATGTTGCATACATAAACTCAAAAATTTTCATTTTGTTGTGATATATTTGCCTTATCTTTTTGTTTACGAGAAAAATGGGAGAGTGAAAACTCAAGTTTGGATTTAAAAAAACATTGAACATCCAAAATGAAAATGCACAAATGATGAGAGAGGTAATTCCAAAAAGTATCTGTGATTTTTACGGATTCTAAAATATTTTAGTTTTTTATATATTGGGTTTCGCAATCATCATAAAAGGGGGGGGGGGGGGGGGGGGGGGGGGTGGGGGAGGCGTTTTTAACTGAGTGTTGACTCCCAAACCATAACTCATTTCTAACAAAAAGTATAGTAGTTACACATGATTAATCGATCAAAAAAATTACGATTATCTATGATTGTTAGGTCCACTTTTTGTAAAATAGGCAAAAAGTGGGTTGTTTGGCTTTGTAAATAACCCACCACACCTTAAGTTGAGAATTTAATTTTTTGTACTCCTTGAATGTATTGTATCATTAGGTCATTTGCATCTTCAACATGTTTCAGGCATGCACATCCACCACATTTAAAACATGTTAGGATGAATTAGAAATCTCTTTCTTATAAAATTCCACCAAGCTATTAGGGGTTGTACTGGTGGAATTTCCCAAACATGGATAACAAAACTTTGGTGTTCATTTTTAGTGCAAGAAATAATTTTCTTCACTTATATTTATTATAGTTTTCATTTTTTTGCATACATAAAGTCTAAAATTTTCATTTTCTTGTGATCTATTTGCCTTATCTTTTTGTTTATGTGCAAAATGGGAGAGTGAAAGCTCAAAGTTTGGATTTGAAAAAAAATTTAACATCCAAAATAGAAATGCACAAATGCTGAGAGAGATAATTCCAAAATGTATCTGTGATTTTTAAGGATTGTAAACTCTTTTAGTTTTTTATATATTGGGTGTTGCAATCTTCGAAAGGGGGGGGATAAGGCATTTTTGACTGAGTGTTGTCTCCCAAACCTTAAGTCATTTTTAAGAAAAATTACAGCCGTTACAAATTATTAATCGGGAAAACATTTACGATAATCAATAAATGTTAGGTCCACTTTTTTTGAAATAGGCAAAAAGTGGGTTGTTTGGCTATGGTAAATATCACACCGCATGTTAACTTGAGAATTTAATTTTTTCTACTTTTTAAAATTTTGGGATCATTAGGTCATTTGCATCTTCAACATGTTTCAGACATGCATATCCACCACCTTTAAAACATGTTAGGATCAATTAGAAATCTCTTTCTTATAAAATTCCACCAAGCTATTAGGGGTGGTACTAGTGGAATTTCCCAAACATGGATAACAGAACTTTGTGTTCATATTTAGTGCATGAAATAATTTTCTTCACTTACATTTATTATAGTTTTCTATTTTTTGCATTCATAAACTCTAAAAATTTTCATTTTATTGTGATCTATTTGCATTATCATTTTGTTTACGAGAAAAATGGGAGAATGCAAACTTAAGTTTAGATTTGAAAAGAAATTGAACATCCAAAATTGTAAACTCTCATAGTTTTTTAAATATTTGGTTTTAAAATCATCGGAAGTGGGGTGGCGAGGCATTTTTAACTGAGTGTTGACTCGCAATCCATAAGTACTTCTAACAAAATTTATAGCCGTTACACATCATGAATTGATAAAGACATTTATGATGATCTATGATTGTTAGGTCCCCTTTTTGTAAAATAGGAAAAAAGAGGGTTATGGTGAATATCCCACCGCTCGTTGACTAGAGAATTTAACGTTGTTTGGTTATGGTGAATATCCCACCGCACGTAAACTTGAGAATATAATTTTTTCTACTCCTTGAATTTTTTGGATCATTAGGTCATTTGCAGCTTCAACATGTTTCTGGCATGCATATCCACCACATTTAAGACATGTTAGGATCAATTAGAAATCTCTTTCTTATAAAATTCCACCAAGATATTAGAGTTGAACTAGTGGAATTTCCCAAACATGGATAACAAAACATTGGTGTACATTTTCACTGTGTGAAATAATTTTCTTCACTGACATTTATTGTACTTCTCAATTTTTTGCATACATAAACTCTTAAATTTTCATTTTCTTTTGATCTATTTTCCTAAAAAAATGGGAGAGTGAAAAATCAAGTTTGGAATTGAAAAAAAATTGAACATCCAAAATGGAAATGCAAATATGCTGAGAGAGATAATTTCAAAAAGTATATGTGATTTTTAAGGATGGTAAACTCTTTTAGTTTTTTATATATTGGGTTTTGCAATCATTAGAAGGGCGCGGGGGGGGTTGGGGGAGGGGATTTTGAAAATCTCATTCTTATAAAATTCTTCACTTACATTTATTATTTTTTTATTTTTTGCATACATTAACTCAAAAAATTTCATTTTGTGGCAGTCTATTTGCCTCATATTTTTGCTCACGAGAAAAAAGGGAGAGTGAAAACTCTATTTGGATTTGAAAAAAAATTGAACATCCAAAATGGAAATGCACAAATGTTGAGAGAGATAATTTCAAAAAGTATATGTGATTTTTGGGGATTGTAATTTCTTTTATTTTTTTATATATTGGGTTTTACGATCATCGCAAGAGGGTGGGAGAGGCAATTTTAACTGAGTGTTGACTCCCAAACCATAAGTCATTTCTAAAAAAAATCATCGTTGTTACACATAATTAGTCGATCAAAACATTTATGATGATCTATGATTGTTTGGTCCGCTTTTTGTAAAATAGGCAAAAACTGGGTTATTTGGCTCTGGTAAATATCCCACCACACGTTAACTAGAGAAATTAATTTTTTCTACTCCTTGAAATTTTTGGATCATTGGGTCATTTGCTTCAACAACATGTTTCAGGCATGCATATCGACCACATTTAAAACATTTTAGGATCAATTAGAAATCTCTTTCTTATAAAATTCCACCAAGCTATTAGGGGTTGTACTAGTGGAATTTCCCAAACATAGATAACAAAACTTTGGTGTTCAATTTTAGTGCATGAAATAATTTTCTTCTTTTACATTTATTATATTTTTCAATTTTTTTATACATAAAATCTAAAATTTTCATTTTATTGTGATCTATTTGCCTTATCTTTTTGTTTACAAAAAAAATGGGAGAGAGAAAACTCAAGTTTGGATTTGAAAAAAAATTGAACACCCAAAATGAATATTTGAAAGTATCTAGGATTTTCAAGGATTTTAAACACTTTTAGTTTTTTATATATTAGGTTCTACAATATTTGAAAGAGGGGGGACGAGGCATTTTTAACTTAGTGTTGACTCCCAAACCATAAGTCACTTCGAAAAAAAATTATAGTCATTACACATCATTAATCAATCAAAAAATTTACGATGATCTATGATTGTTAGGTCTGCTTTTTATAAAATAGGCAAAAAGTGGGTTGTTCGGCTCAGGTTAATATCCCGCCGCACGTTAATTTGAGAATTTAATTTTTTCTTCTCCTTGAAATTTTTGGATCATTAGGTCATTTGTGCCTTCAACATGTTTCAGGCATGCATATCCACCACATTTAAAACATGTTAGGATCAATTAGAAATCTCTTTCTTATAAAATTCAACCAAGCTATAGGGGTTGTACTAGTGGAATTTCCCAAACATGGATAACAAAACTTAGGTGTTCATTTTTAGACCGTGAAATAATTTTCTTCACTTACATTTATTATAGTTTTCAATTTTTTGCGTGCATAAACTCAAAAATTTTCATTTTGTTGTGATCTATTTGCCTTATCTTTTTGTTACCGAGAAAAAATGGGAGAGTGAAGACCCAAGTTTGGATTTGAAAAATAATTGAACATCCAAAATGGAAATGCACAAAGGCAGAGAGAGTTAATTCCAAAAAGTATATGTGATTTTTGAGGATTATAAACTCTTTTAGTTTTTTATATATTGGGTTTTGCAATCAACGGAAGAGGGGGGAGGGGGTGATGCATTTTTAACTGAGTGTTGACTCCCAAGCCATAAGTCATTTCTAACAAAAATTATAGCCATTACACATCATTAATCGATCAAGACATTTACGATGATCTATGATTGTTAGGTCCGCTTTTTGTAAAATAGGCAAAAAATGGGTGGTTTGGCTTTGGTAAATATCCTACCGCACGTTAACTTGAGAGTTTAATTTTTTCTACTCCTTGAAATTTTTGGATCATTAGGTCATTTGCATCTTCAACATGTTTCTGGCATGCACTTCCACCACATTTAAAACATGTTAAGATCAATTAGAAATCTCTTTCTTATAAAATTCCACCAAACTATTAGGGGTTGTACTAGAGGAATTTCCAACACAAGAATAGAAAAACATTTAGTGCATGAAATAATTTTCATCACTTACATTTGTTATAGTTTTCAATATTGAGCATACATAAACTCTAAAATTTTCATGTTTTTTTATCTATTTGCCTTATCTTTTTGTTTACGAGAAAAAAGGGAGAGTGAAAACTAAAGTTTGGTTGGAAAAAAAAATTGAACAACCGAAATGGAAATGCACAAAATATTAGAGAGTTCATTCAAAAAAGTATCTATGATTTTTACGGATGGTAAATTGTTTTAGATTTTTATATATTGGGTTTTGCAATCAGCGGAAGAGGAGGTGAGGCATTTTTAACTGAGTGTTAACTCCCAAACCATAAGTCATTTCGAGCAAAAATTATAGCCATTACACATCATTAATCGATTAAAACATTTACGATGATTTATTATTGTTAGGCCCACTTTTTTTAAAATAGGCAAAAAGTGGGTTGTTTGGCTTTGGTAAATATCCCACCGCATGTTAACTTGAGAATTTAATTTTTTCTACTGCTTGAAATTTTTGGATCATTACGTCATTTGCATGTTCAATATGTTTCAGGCATGCATATCCACCACATTTAAAACATGTTAGCATCAATTAGAAATCTCTTTCCTATAAAATTCCACCAAGCTTTTAGGGGTTGTGCCAGTGGAATTTCCGAAACATGGATAACAAAACTTTGGTGTTGATTTTTACTGCATGAAATAATTTTCTTAACTTACATTGATTATAGTTTTCTATTTTTTCATACATATACACTAAAATTTTCATTTTGTTGTGATCTATTTGCCTTATCTTTTTGTTTAGGAGAAAAATGGGAGACTGAAAACTCAAGTTTGGAATTAAAAAAAAATTGAACATCCAAAATGGAAATGCACAAATGCTGAGAGAGATAATTCCTAAAAGTATATGTGATTATTAAGGATTTTAAACTCTTTTAGTTTTTTACATATTGGGTTTTGCAATCATCGGAAGAGGGGGGCGAGTCATTTTTAACTGCCTGCTGACACCCAAACCATAAGTCATTTCAAAAAAAAATTGCAGTCGTTACACATCATTAATAGATCAAAATATTTATGATGATCTATGATTGTTAGGTCTGCTTTTTGTAAAATATGCAAAAAGTGGGTTGTTTGGTTTTGGTAATTATCCCAAAGCACGTTAACTTGAGAATTTAATTTTTTCTACTCGAAATTTTTGGATCATTAGGTCATTTGCATCTTAAACATGTTACGATCAATTAGAAATCTCTTTCTTATAAAATTCCTGCAAGTTATTAGGGGTTGCACAAGTAAAATTTCCCAAACATATATAACAAAACTTCAGTGTTCACTTTTAATGCATGAAATAATTTTCTTCATGCACATTTATTATAGTTTTCAATTTTTTGCATACATAAACTCTAAAATTTTCATTTTGTTGTGATCCATTTGCCTTATCTTTTTGTTTACGAGAAAAATGGGATTTGAAAACTCAAGTTTGGATTTGAAAACATATTGAACATCCAAGATGAAAATGCAAAAATGTTCCAAAAAGTATATGTGATTTTTAAGGATTGTAAACTCTTTTAGTTTTTTATATATTGGGTTTTGCAATCATCGGAAGAGGGGGCGAAGCATTTTTAACTGAGTGTTGAATTCCAAACCATAATTCATTCCTAACAAAAATTATAGCCATTACACATCATTAATCGATCCAAATATTTACGATGATCAATGATTCTTAGGTCTGTTTTTTTGTAAAATAGGTAAAAAGTTGGTTGTTTGGCTCTGGTAAATATCTCACCGCTCATTAACTTGAGAATTTAATTTTTTCTACTCCTTTAAATTTTTGGATCATTAGGTCATTTGCATTTTCAACATGTTTCAGGCAAGCATATCCACAACATTTAAAACTTGTTAGGATCAATTAGAAATCACTTTCTTATAAAATTCCACCAAGGTATTAAGGGTTGTACTAGTGGTATTTCCCAAACATGGATAAAAAAACATTGGTGTTCATTTTAAGTGCGTGAAATAATTTTCTTCACTTAAATTTATTATAGTTTTCAATTTTTTTTATACATAAACTCTGAAATTTTCCTTTTGTTGTGATTTATTTGCCTTATCCTTTTGTTTACGAGAAAAATGGGAGAGTTAAAACTCTTAAAAAAAATTGAACATCCAAAATGGAAATGCACAAATGCTGAGAGAGAAAATTCCAAAGAGTATCTGTGATTTTTAAGGATTGTAAACTCCTTTAATTTTCTATATATTGGGTTTTGCAATCATTGGAAGAAGGGGGGAGGCATTTTTAATGTAGTGTTGATTCCCGAACAATAAGTCATTTCTAAAAAAAAAGCAGCCGTTACACATCATTTATCATTCAAAAAATTTACGTGAACTATAATGGCTCGGACCACTTTTTGTAAAATCGGTAAAAAGTGGTTGTTTGGCTCTGGTAAATATCCCACCGCACGTTAACTTGCGCATTTAATTTTTTCTACTCCTTGAAATTTTTGGATCATTAGGTCATTTGAAACTTCAACATGTTTTAAGCATGCTTATCCACCACATTTAAAACATGTTAGGATCAATTAGAAATCTCTTTCTTTTAAAATTCCACCAAAGTTTTAAGGGGTTGTACTAGTGGAATTTGCAAAACATGGGTAACAAACTTTGGTGTTCATTTTTAGAGCAAGAAATAATTTTCTTCACTTACATTTATTATAGTTTTAAGTTTTTTGCATACATAAACTCAAAAAATTTCATTTAGTTGTGATCAATTTGCCTTATCTTTTTGGTTATGAGAAACATAGGAGAGTGAAAACTCAAGTTTGGATTTGAAAAAAAATTGAACACCCAAAGTGGAAATGCAAAAATGCTGAGAGAGATACTTCCTAAAAATATCTTTGATTTTTAAAGGTTGGAAACACTTTTAGTTTTTTATATATTGGGTTTTGCAATCATCAGAACGAGGGGGCGAGGCATTTTTAACTGACTGTTTACTCCGAAACCATAAGTCATTTCTAAAAAAAATAATAGCCATTACACATCATTAATCGATCAAAATCTTTACGATGATCTATGATTGTTAGGTTCGCTTTTTGTACAATAGGCAAAAAGTGGGTTGATTGGCTTTGGTAAATATCCCACCACATGTTGACTAGAGAATTTAATTTTTTCTACTCGAAATTTTTTGATCATTAAGTGATTTGCATCCTCAACATGTTTCAGGCATGCATATCCACCACATTTAAAACATGTTAGGATCAAATAGAATTATCTCTCTGATAAAATTCCACCGAGTTATTAGGGGTATTACTAGTAGAATTTCCCAAACATGGATAACAAAACTTTGGTGTTCATTTTTAGTGCGTGAAATAATTTTCTTCACTTACATTTATTATATTTTACAATTTTTTTGCATACATAAACTCTAAAATTTTCATTTTGTTGTGATCTATTTACCTTATCTTTTTGTTTACAAGAAAAATGGGAGGGTGAAAACTCAAGTTTGGATTTAAAAAAAAATTGAACATCCAAAATGGAAATGCACAAATGCTGAGAGAGAAAATTCCAATAATGTATCTGTGATTTTTAAGGATTGTAAACACTTTTAGTTTTTTATATATAGGGTTTTGCAATCATTGGAATAGGGCACTGGGGGGGAGAGAACATTTGTAACTGAGTGTGGACTTCAAAACCATAGGTCATTTCTAACAAAAGTTATAGCCGTTGCACATCATTAATCGGTCAAAACATTTATGATGATCTATGATTGTTAGGTCCTCTTTTTGTAATATAGGCAAAAACTGGGTTGTTTGGCTTTGGTAAATAACCCACCGCACGTTAACTTGAGAAATTAAATTTTTCTACTCCTTGAAATTTTTGGATCATTAGGTCATTTGCATCTTTAACATGTTTCTGGCATGCATATCCACCACATTTAAAACATATTAGGATCAATTAGAAATCTCTTTCTTATAAAATTCCACCAAGCTATTACGGGTTGTACTAGTGGAATTTCCCAAACATTGATAACAAAACTTTGGTGTTCATTTTTAGTGCGTTAAATAATTTTCTTCACTTACAATTATTATAGTTTTCAATTTTTTGCATACATAAACTGTAAAATTTTCATTTTGTTGTGATTTTTTTGCCTTATCTTTTTGTTTTCGAGAAAAATGGGAGAGTGAAAATTCTAGTTTGGATTTGAATAAAAATTCAACATCCAAAATGGAAATGCACAAATGCTAAGAGAGATAATTCCAAAAAGTATCTGAGATTTTTAGGGATCGTAAAATCTTTTTGTATTTTATATATTGGGTTTTGCAATCATCTGTTGAGGGGTGAGGCATTTTTAACTGAGTGTTGACTGATGTGGAATTTAATTACATCGGGTTTTATACATCGCAAGCGTACAAATCGTTCATGTAATCTAGCTGGAAGCGAGGGTCATATCCACAGGAAGGACTAAATTTTGTGTATTCTTCAGTCAACTAACCTAACCAAATATGATGAATTAATCTGAACTAAACACTAATTATATGCTAAATTGTCAAGCAATAATCTAATTAACTACTTGCACAATAGGAAACGTCAACTCTGGATTTTACTGTGATTCGTGCCTCTCTTGAGCACCATGTAACCATGAATCTGGATTCTCATTCCTTGCGTCTAACCCTTTCGGGCACATAGAGTGAAAGACAGAAATTGGATTAAAAACCCAAAATCCAACCTAAATTACAATCATACCCTAACTAGCTAATTTAATCAAATATCCGAAAAACAAATATTCCTTTAACATTAATTATCAAATCAAATTTAATAAACATTCAAAACCTAAGTTCAAACTATAGGAAAATTAAAATACAAAATGACAGATTACTCCCCTTCACCTTCCTCTCGCTCGGGCAGCATAGGCTCATTCTCACGGGTGCTGCAATTCCCGTAATTGATGGCTTCGGGTTGCAAGAGAAAGTGGCCGGAGGTAGAGACGACGCTGGCGAAGAGGGATAGAAACCCACGGATGGAGGTGGTGCGGCGGACGACGGAATGGAGCCGAAATCCTCTGACCGGCTGTCTCGAGTCTCGGTCGGAGTCGAAATAGCTTCGGAAATGGTCGGAAATGGGTAATTGACGCCGGAGGATGGTTGGAACGTGGAATCGGCGCCGGAGGAGCCCTCTCGGGTCACCTCTCAGCCTGGCGAGCAGAGAATGGCAGTGTTGAACTTGCCGTGATGGAGACTCTCTCGAGCTCTCCTCAGGTTTGTTCTCTGTTGCCAGATGGTGGTGAATGACGATGATGAACGTTGTTCGGAGGGAGCCCTCTCGGGTCTCCCCTTCGAACGGTCGACGGCCTCCCCTGTTTCTCTCTTCTTTCCGGTCAATGACCCCCTATTTTTCCCCTCGAGCTCCCTTTTTCTTTCAAAACGCCGTTACCCTAAAAATCTCTCCCTTTCACTAATGGCATTTTGGTAAATATCTCCTTCTCCACCAAAATTCTCCTGAAATTTTATAATTGAATCCATAAAAATCATTTTAGGAAGAAATAAACCCTAAAAGCAATGAAATATAATTCAGAAGAGAAAAATATGCAATATAGACAGTGATTAATACCAAATTCAATAAATGCACGTTTCATTTGAAAACCGATAAATACCCACCTATAACACAATTATAAGGGCTATTCTATTATAATTAACCTAGTTCTCATGTTAGAATCTAGCATCTATCACACCCCCAAACCTAAATCTTTGCTACTACCTAGCAAAACAACAATAGAACCAAAATTAAGCCTAGGAAAACAAAATACCACTTTTGTAGGGAACACGATTGCATTTAGCGTATGCAACAAGCCGTTAAACCCCTACTTGACGGTAGTGGATGAGTTGTGTCTCGTGAGGGTTTGCATGGAATTTACCCGCAAAATTCATCTAAATCAACAATATAAAAACAAAACTTAAGAAAATTTACTCCTCATTAGCATATGACTAACACTTAGTATCGTAAAATATCTGAAAATCATCTGAAACCCTGCTCAATTTGAAAATCTGTGTAAAATGTAGCACATTATCAATCCAAATACACTCATTGTTACTCCACCTGAACCAATGTGACCCATAAGCAATTACTTCAACAGAACAAAGAGGCAACAAATAACAATAAAATCTTGGTCACATCACAATTAAGAGAAAATAGTAGAGTAAGCCTGTTGTCTGACAATCTCACAAAAGAAGTATACAAATTTCAATCTTAACCTGCAACTTCTTTCAACATACGATTCATCATCAAAGTTAAGGAAACTCATTGCTTCCAGATTTAAACCCATTTTTTGCTATTACCAACACATTTTCTCTATTACCAGCGTAATTTTTGTTTCACTGAATACTATTGGTATTACCACCATTTTGTAATCGTCTTCACTGCATATGCACTTATTTTTAAGTAACAGACTGTTCCGGTGCATGTCTCTAGGTTTGCCCAGGCTGTTTCTGAGGTTATCTGTCTTTTGCAAGCAAGAACATTTCCATTTGCATTCATACATTACAACAAGGAATTTCACTGAGATATAAAAAAGAATGAGTTCAAATAGGCATACAAGACTATTCAGACTAACATAGATCAACACTAGATTTACATGTTCTCTGTTGCAAATAAGTTCCAAGTCTAATGTAATCGTAAGTTATCCCACTGAATTATCATGGATCACAACAAATGATATCAGATTTCTAATAGGCATATTCTACACAATTTTACAAAAACATTTGAAACACATTTGAGCAACTTATTATAACTCTACTAAAGTTAACCATACTAAGAGGAGTAATTTGAAAACCACGAACAAAAATCAAAAGAAAATCATTGCTAAGACATAAAAGAGCCATTCCTGCCCCCGCAAACCTAAACCTGACATTGTCCTCAATGGGGAAAAGTTAAAACACCAGAACGACTACAAAATAACATCTAAAGAATAATAAAACTCATGGAAACCACATGCTCCATTGGCACACAAGAAGTAAATCGAAGCCAAACAGTGCAAGGAAAAGAGATATCAACAAACACCCCCAAACCTAGAGCATGACACATCCTCAAACAAACCAACTAACAATCGCTAAAATATCTGATTTACTAGACGATTTATGGCTGGCCTTAACGTCGGTTATGGTGCCAGTCTTCTCATCTAGTAGCTACTACTCTAGTTGACTCATAGCTTAGCTAGTTATACTCCAGTAGAGTGAGGGTTAAGCTCCCTCAGGGCTCCTAAATCCATAGGTGAGACCATATGTGTTTGGTCATCAACAATAATACCGAAGAGTCAATAAAGACCCCCAGGAATGATACATAGTCTCCCTCGAAGAAGGTTTACTCGTATCAGCCGTACCGGTAGGTAATCATCCGTAGATGAAACCGCTATCCCACATCACACTTTGAAGAAATCTCCGTGTGACTGGCCACTGAAGGCAGTAGGAATCACGCGTTGAACACAAGTCCTTGAGTTACTCACCATAAGGTTTTCATTCAATACTTCAAGATCGAACTGGTCAATCCTAGAACGGTTGTTTGAGTACAGACCTCTCAAACTAGGGACCAAAAGTCTGGTCATCGACTACCGGAACCATTTATGCTCTCAGCCGGCAAGAGAGTACCCCGAGTCCATGTCGGGGCCAGCATCGCCGGGGGACCTCCAATCAATCAAGACTAGAGTACACCAAAGGTTATCCCAATAAGAATGAATAAGCCAAAAATAAAAACTGTAATGTACAAAGGGATAGAAACGTGGAGATTTCCCACAATGTGCTAAGTTTATAGTCGTAAGCAAGAATCTGACGCAGTCAAGATGAATGGATAGGTTCCTCCAAGAAAATCACCATCACGTCCTCCAGTGTGGGGACATTCTCACGATACGGTTTGAGCCTCTAACCGTTAACTTTGAAGACCGACCCATCTCAGTGATTGCGGATTTTCAACAACGCCATGAGGAAACACCTGTGTAACCTCAAATGGACTGGACCACCTAGATCTCAGCTTCCGTGGAAACAAATGCAATTGTGAGTTATAAAGTAAAACATTCTACCAACAGTAAAAGACTTGCGAAAAATAGATTTATCATGTAAAAGCTTTGTTCGCTCCTTGTACAGTTTGGCATTCTCATAAGCATCATGACGTATCCTCCAACTCATTCAATTGCAATTTCCTCTCCCCACCCGCTTGAGCCAAAGCAATATTCAAAGCCTTAATGGCCCAATAAGCTCTATGCTCAAGCTCAACAGGTAGATGACATGCTTTGTCGAACACTAGGCCACATCGAGACAACCCAATAGGAGTCTTAAGCAAGTTTTTTTTTATCCTAACCTAAGACCATGGAGAACAAAGAAATACACTTAATACGTGCCTCCTCGGCAACGGCGCCAAAAAATTGATGTGAAATTTAATTACGTCGGGTTTTATACCTCGCAAGCGTACGGATCGTTCATGTAATCTAGCTGGAAGCGAGGGTCATATCCACAAGGAGGACTAAATTTTGTGTATTCTTCAATCAACTAGCCTAACCAAATATGATAAATTAATCTGAACTAAAGATTAATTATATCCTAAATTGTCAAGCAATAATCTAATTAACTACTTGCACAACAGGAAATGTCAACTCTGGATTTTACCGTGATTCGTGCCTCTCTCGAGCGCCACGTAACCACGAATCCAGTTTCTCAATCCTTGCATCTAGCCCCTCTCGGGTGCCTAGAGTTAATGACAGAGATCGGATTACAATAAAATGTAGAGAATCAATTTTCTATTGTGATGATGCTAAAATTATCAACTCTGGATTTTACCTTGATTCGTGCCTCTCTCGAGCGCCCCGTAACCACGAATCCGGATTCTCAATCCTTGTGTCTAGCCCCTCTCGGGCGCATAGAGTGAAAGACAGAAATTGGATTAAAATACCAAAATCCAACCTAAATTACAATCCTACCCTAACTATTTAATTTAATCAAATATCCAAAAAACAAATATTCCTTAAACATTAATTATCAAATCAAATTTAATAAACATTCAAAACCTAAGTTCAAACTATAGGAAAATTAAATTAAAAAATGATGGATTCTCCCCTTCACCTTCCTCTCGCTCAGGCAACACAGGCTCGTTCTCACGGGTGCTGCAATTTCCCGAAATTGATGGCTTCGGGTTGCAAGAGCGAGTGGCTAGAGGTAGAGACGACGCCGGCGAAGAGGGATAGAAACCCACGGATGGAGGTGGTGTGGCAGATGACGGAATGGTGCCAAAATCCTCTGACCGGCTGTCTCGAGTCTCGGTCAGAGTCAAAATAGCTTCGGAAATGGTCGGAAATGGGTAATTGACACCGAAGGATGGTCGGAATGCTGAATCAGCGCCAGAGGAGCCCACTCGGTCACCTCTCGGCCTGGTGAGTAGAGAACGGCAGTGTCGAACTCACCGCGATGGAGACTCTCTCGAGCTCTCCTCAGGTCTGTTCTCGGTTGTCGGATGGTGGTGGACGACGGTGACGAACGCCGTTTTGAGGGAGCCCTCTCGGGTCTCCCCTCCGAACGGTCAGTGGCCTCCCCTATTTCTCTCTTCTTTTTGGTCAACGGCCCCCCTGTTTTTCCCCTCGAGCTCCCTTTTTCTTTCAAAACGCCGTTACCCTAAAAATCTCTCCCTTTCACTAATGGCATTTTGGTAAATATCTCCTTCTCCACCAAAATTCCCCTGAAATTCCATAATTGAATCCTTAAAAATCATTTCAGGAAGAAATAAACCCTAAAAGCAATGAAATATAATTCAGGAGAGAAAAATAGGCAATATAGACAGTGATTAATACCAAATTCAATAAATGCACGTTTCATTTGAAAACTGATAAACACCCACCTAAAACACAATTATAAGGGCTATTCTATTATAATTAACCTAGTTCTCATGTCAGAATCTGGCATCTATCATTGACTCCCAAACCAAAAGTTATTTCTAAAAAAAATTGTAGCCGTTACACATCATTAATTGATGAAAACATTTACGATGATCTATGATTGTTAGGTCCGATTTTTGTCAAATTGGAAAAAAGTGGGTTGTTTGGCTCTGGTAAATATCCCACCGCACGTTAACTTGAGAATTCAATTTTTTCTCCTCCTTGAATTTTTTGGATCATCAGGTCATTTGCATCTTCATCATGTTTCAGGCATGCATATCCACCACATTTAAAACAAGTTAGGATCAATTAGAAATCTCCTTCTTATAAAATTCCACCAAGCTATTAGGGGTTGTAATAGTGGAATTTCTCAAACATGGATAACAAAACTTTGGTGTTCATTTTTAGTGCATGAAATAATTTTATTCACTTACATTTATAGTTTTCAATTTTTAGCATACGTAACTCTAAAATTTTAATTTTTTTGTGATTAATTTTACTTATCTTTTTGTTTACGAGAAAAATGGGAGAGTGAAAACTCAAGTTTGGATTTAAAAAAATATTGTACTTCCAAAATGGAAATGTACAAATGCCGAGAGAGATAATTCCAAAAAGTATCTGTGATTTTTCAGGATTGTAAACTCTTTAGTTTTTTATATATTGGGTTTTGAAATAAGCTGAAGAGGGGGGGGGGGGGGGGGGGGGGGGGGGGGGGGGGAGGCATTTCTAACTGAGTGTTGACTCTAACTGAGTGTTGATCTTTTTGTTTACGAGAAAAATGGGAGAGTGAAAACTCAAGTTTGGAATTGAAAAAAAAATTGAACATCCAAAATGGAAATGCACAAATGCAGAGAGTGATAATTCCAAAAAGTATCTGTGATTTTTAAGAAATGTAAACTTTTTTAGTTTTTTATATATTGGGTTTTGCAATCATCGGAAGAGGGGGGCGAGGCATTTTTAACTGAGTATTGACTCCCTAACCATAAGTCTTTTCTAATAAAAAAATTAGCCTTTACACGTCATTAATAGATCCAAACATTTATGATGATCTATGATTGGTAGGTCCACTAATTGTAAAAAAGGAAAAAAAGTGGGTAGTTTGGCTCATGTAAATATCCCACCGAGCGTTAACTTGTGAATTAAACTTTTTCTACTCCTTGAATTTTTTGTATCGTTAGTTCATTTGCATCATCAACATGTTTCATGCATGCATATCCACCACATTTAAAAATATTTAGGATCAAGTAGAAATCTCTTTCTTATAAAGTTCCCCAAGTTATTAGGGGTTGTACTAGTGGAATTTCCAAAACATGGATAACCAAACTTTGGTGTTCATTTTTAGTGTGTGAAATAATTTTCTTCTCTTACATTTATTATAGTTTTAAATTTTTTGCAAACATAAAATCTAAAATTTTCTTTTTGTTGTGATCTATTTGCCTAATCTTTTTGTTTTGGAGAAAAATGGGAAAGTGAAAACTCAAGTTTGGATTTGAAAAAAAATTGAACATCCAAAATGGCAAAGCTCAAAGACTGAGAGAGATAATTCCAAAAAGTTTCTATAATTTTTAAGGATATTAAACTCTTTTAGTTTTTTATATATAGGGTTTTGAAATCATCGAAAGAGGGGGGGAGGGGGGTGACATTTTTAACTGAGTGTTGACTCCCAAACCATAAGTCATTTCTAACAGAAAGTTTAGCAGTTACACATCATTAATCGGTCAAAATATTTATGATGATCTATGACTTTTAAGTCGGGTTTTTGTAAAATAGGCAAAAAGTGGGTTGGTTGGCTTAAGTAAATATCCCACCGCATGTTAACTTGAGAATTTAATTTTTTCTACTCCTTGAAATTTTTGGATCATTAGGTCATTTGCATCATCAACATGTTTTAAGCATGCATATCGCCCACATTTAAAACATGCTAGGAGCAATTAGAAATCTCTTTCTTATAAAGTTCCACCAAGTTATTAGGGGTTGTACTAGTGGAATTTCAAAAACATGGAGATGCACAAATGAGAGTGTGAAAACTCAAGTTTGGATTTGAAAATAAATTGAACATCCAAAATGGAAATGCACAAATGCGGAGAAAGATAATTCCAAAAAGTATCTTTTATTTTTAAGGATTGTAAACTCCATTAGTTTTTTATATATTGGGTTTTGCAATCATTGGAGGAGGAGGGGGGTGGGGGCGAGGCATTTTTAACTATGTGTTGACTCCCAAACCAAAAGTAATTTTTAACAAAAATTATAGCCGTTACACATTATTAATCGATCAAAACATTTACGATGATCTATGATTGTTTGGTCCGCTTTTTGTAAAATCGGCAAAAAGTGGGTTGTTTGGATCTAGTAAATATCCCACCACACATTAACTTGAGAATTTAATGTTTTCTACTCGAAATTTTTGGATCATTAGCTCATTTGCATCTTCAATACGTTTCACGCATGCATATTCACCACATTTAAAACATGTTAGGCTCAATTAGAAATCTCTTTCTTATAAAATTCCACCAAGCTATTAGGGGTTGTACTAGTGGAATTTCCCAAACATGGATAACAAAACTTTGGTGTTCATTTTTAGTGCGTGAAATAATTTTCTTCACTTACATTTAATATAGTTTTGAAGTTTTTGCATACATAAACTCTAAAATTTTCTTTTCGTTGTGATCTATTTGCCTTATCTTTTTCTTTATGAGAAAAATGGGAGAGTGAAAACTCAAGTTTGGATTTGAAAAGAAATTGAGCATCCAAAAAGGAAATGCACAAATTCTGAGAGAGATAATTCCTAAAAGTATCCATGATTTTTACGGATTTTAAACTCTTTTAGTTTCTTAAATATTGGGTTTTGCAATCATGGGAAGTGGGGGCTGAGGCATTTTTAACTAAGTGTTGACTCCCAAACTATAAGTAATTTCTAATAAAACTATAGCCGTTACCAGTCATTAATTGATCAAAACATTTACGATGATCTATGATTGTTAGGTCCGCTTCTTGTAAAATAGGCAAAAAGTGGGTTGTTTGGCTCTGGTAAATATCCCATTGCACGTTAACTTGAGAATTTAATTTTTTTCTACTCGCAATTTTTGGATCATTAGGTCATTTGCATCTTCAACATGATTCAGACATGTATATCCACCACATTTAAAACATGTTAGGTTCAATTTTAAATCTCTTTCTTATAAAGTTCCTCCAAGTTATTAGGGGTTGTACTAGTGGAATTTTCCAAACATGGATAACAAAACATTGGTCTTCTTTTTTAGTGCGTGAAATAATTTTATTCACTTACATTTATTGTAGTTTTATATTTTTTGCATACATAACCTCTAAAATTTTCATTTTTTTTTATCTATTTGCCTTGTCTTTTTCTTTACAAGAAAAATAGGATAGTGAAAACTCAAGTTTGGATTTGAAAAAAAATTGAACATACAAAATGGAAATGCTCAAATGCTGAGAGAGAAAATCCCAAAAAGTATCTGTGATTTTTAAGGATTGTAAACTCTTTTAGTTTTTTATATATTGGGTTTTGCAATCATCGAAAAAGGGGGTGCGAGGCATTTTTAACTGAGTGTTGACACCCTAACTATAAGTCATTTCTAAAAAAAATTATAGTCGTTACACATTATTAATTGATCAAAATATATACGATGATCTATGATTGTTAGGTCCGGTTTTTGTAAAATACGATAAAAGTGGGTTGTTTGGCTCTGGTAAACTTCCCACCGCACGATAATTTGAGAATTTAATTTTTTCTACTCGAAATTTTTTTATCAGTAGGTCATTTGCATCTTCAACTTGTTTCAGGCATGCATATGCACTACATTTAAAACATGTTAGGATCAATTAGAAATCTCTTTCTTATAAAGTTCCAAAAAGTTTCTAGGGGTTGTACTAGTGGAATTTCCCAAACATGGATAACAAAACTTTGGTGTTCATTTTTAGTGCGTGTAATAATTTTCTTCACTTACATTTATTATAGTTTTCAATTCTTTGCATAAATAAACTCTAAAATTTTCATTTTGTTGTGATTAATTTGCCTTGTCTTTTTATTTACGAGACAAATGGGACAGTGAAAACTCAAGTTTGGATTTAAAAAAAAATTGAACATCCAAAATGGAAATGCACAAATGCTGAGAGAGATAATTCCAAAAAATATCTGTGATTTTTTACGAATTTAAAATATTTTAATTTTTTATATATTGGGTTTTCCAATCATCAGAAGACGGGGGTGAGACATTTTTAACTGAGTGCTGACTCCCAAACCATAAGTCATTTCTAACAAAAATTATAGCCGTTACACATCATTAATCGATCAAAACATTTAGGATGATCTATTATTGTTAGGTCCATTTTTTTGTAAAATAGGAAAAAAGTGGGTTGTTTGGCTTTGGTAAATATCCCACGACATGTTAACTTGAGAATTTATTTTTTTCTACTCCTTGAAATATTTGGATCATTAGGTAATTTGCATCTTTAAATTTTATCAAGCATGCATATCCACCACTTTCAAAACATGTTAGGATCAATTAGAAATCCCTTTCTTATAAAATTCCTGCAAGGTATTAGGGGTTGTTCTAGTGGAATTTCCCAAAAATGGATAACAAAACATTGGTGTTCATTTTTTGTGCGTGAAATAATTTTCTTCTCCAATATTTATTATAGTGTTCAACTTTTTTCATACATAAACTCTAAAATTTTCATTTTGTTGTGATCTATTTGCCTTGTCTTTTGGTTTAGAGAAAAATGGCAGACTGAAAACCCAAGTTTGAATTTGAAAAAAAAATAGCATCCATAATTGGAAATGCACAAATGCTAATGAGATAATTCCAAAAATTAACTGTGATTTTTAAAGATTGTAAACTCTTTTATTTTTTTATATATTGGGTTTTGCAATCAATGGAAGAAGGGGGAGGGGGGAGGGCAAGGCATTTTTAACTGAGTGTTGACTCCCAAACCGTAGGTCATTTCTAACAAAAATTATAGCCGTTACACATCATTAATCGATCAAAACATTTACGATGATCGATGATTTTTATGTCCGCCTTTTGTAAAATAGGCAAAAAGTTGGTTTTTATGCTCTGGTAAATATCCCACCACCGTTAACTAGAGAATTTAATTTTTTCTACTCCTTGAAATTTTTGGATCATTAGAACATTTGCAACATCAACATCTTTCTGGCATGCTTATCCACCACATGTGAAACATGTTAGGATCAATTAGAAATCTCTTTCTTATAAAATTCCAACAAGCTATTAGGGGTTTTACTAGTGGAATTTCCTAAACATGGATAACAAAACTTTGGCGTTCATTTTTAGTGCGTGAAATAATTTTCTTCGTTTACATTTATTTTATTTTTATATTTTTTTCATACATAAACTCTAAAATTTTCAATTTGTTGTGATCTATTTGCCTTATCTTTTTGTTTACGAGAAAAATAGGAGAGTCAAAACTAAAGTTTGGATTTTAGAAAAAATTTAAAATAAAAAAATAAATGCACAAACACTGAGAGAGACAATTCCAAAAAGTATCTGTGATTTTAAAGGGTTGTAAACTCTTTTAAGGTTTTTACATAATAGGTTTTGCAATCATGGGAAGAAGGGGGGCGGCACATTTTTAACTAAGTGTTGACTCCCAAACCGTAAGTCATTTCTAACAAAAATTATAGCCGTTACACATCATTAATCAATCAAAATATCTACGATGATCTATGATTGTTGCGCCGGATTTTTGTAAAATAGGCAAAAAGTGGGTTGTTTGGCTCTGGTAAATATCCCACCGCACTTTAACTTGAGAATTAAATTTTTCTATTTCTTGAAAATTTTAGATCATTAGGTCATTTGCATCTTCAACATATTTAAGGCATGCATATCCAACTCATTTAAAACATGTTAGGATCAATTAGAAATATCTTTCTTATAAAGTTTCACCAAGTTACTAGGGGTTGTACTAGTGGAATTTCCCAAACAAAGATAACAAAACTTTGGTGTTCAGTTTTAGTGCGTGAAATAATTTTCTTCACTTACAATTATTATAGTTTTCAATTTTTTGCATACATAAACTCTAAAATTTTCATTTTGTTGTGATCTATTTGCCTTATCGATTTATTTACGAGAAAAATGGGAGAGTGAAAACTCAAGTTTGGATTTGAAAAACAATTGAACATCCAAAATAGAAATTCACAATTGGTGAGAGCGATAATTCCAAAAAAGAATTTGTGATTTTTTAGGAATGTAAACTCTTTTAGTTTTTTATATATTGGGTTTAGCGATCATCGGAAGAGGGAGGCGAAGCATTTTTAACTGAGTGTACACTCCCTAACCATAAGTCATTTCTAACAAAAATTATAGCGGTTATATGACATGAATCGATCAAAACATTTACGATGATCTATGATTTTTAGGTCCGCTTTTTGTGAAATGGCAAAAAGTGTGTTGTTTGGCTCAAGTAATATCCCACAGCACATTAAATTGAGAATTTATTTTTTTCTACTCCTTGAAATTTTGGGATCATTAGGTCATTTGCATCTTCAACATGTTTCAGGCATGCATATCCACCACATTTCAAACTTGTTAGGATCAATTAGAAATCTCTTTCTTATAAAGTTCCACCAAGTTAGTAGGGGTTGTACTAGTGGAATTTCCCAAACATGGATAACAAAACTTTGGTGTTCATTTTTAGTACGTGTAATAATGTTCTTCACGTACATTTATTATAGTTTTAAATTCTTTGCATAAATAAACTCTAAAATTTTCATTTTGTTGTGATCAATTTGCCTTGTCTTGTTATTTACGAGAAAAATGGGATAGTGAAAACTCAAGTTTAGATTTGAAAAAAAATTGAACATCCAAAATGGAAATGCACAAATGCTGAGAGAGATAATTACAAAAAGTATCTATGATTTTTAAGCATTGTAAACTCTTTTAATTTTTTATATATTGGGTTTTGCAATCATCGTAAGAGGGGAGCGAGGGATTTTTAACTGAGTGTTGACTCTCTAACCATAAGCCATTTCTAACAAAAATTATAGCAGTTACACATCATTAATCGATCAAAACATTTACAATGATCAATGATTGTTAGGTTCGCTTTGTGTAAAATACGATAAAAGTGGGTTGTTTGGCTTTGGTAAACTTCCCACCACACGATAATTTGAGAATTTAATTTTTTCTACTCGAAATTTTTTTATCAGTAGGTCATTTGCATCTTCAACTTGTTTCAGGCATGCATATGCACTACATTTAAAACATGTTAGGATCAATTAGAAATCTCTTTCTTATAAAGTTCCAAAAAGTTTCTAGGGGTTGTGCTAGTGGAATTTCCCAAACATGGATAGCAAAACTTTGGTGTTAATTTTTAGTGCGTGTAATAATTTTCTTCACTTACATTTATTATAGTTTTCAATTCTTTGCATAAATAAACTCTAAAATTTTCATTTTGTTGTGATTAATTTGCCTTGTCTTTTTATTTACGAGACAAATGGGACAGTGAAAACTCAAGTTTGGATTTAAAAAAAAATTGAACATCCAAAATGGAAATGCACAAATGCTGAGAGAGATAATTCCAAAAAATATCTGTGATTTTTTACGAATTTAAAATATTTTAATTTTTTATATATTGGGTTTTCCAATCATCAGAAGACGGGGGTGAGACATTTTTAACTGAGTGCTGACTCCCAAACCATAAGTCATTTCTAACAAAAATTATAGCCGTTACACATCATTAATCGATCAAAATATTTAGGATGATCTATTATTGTTAGGTCCGCTTTTTTGTAAAATAGGAAAAAAGTGGGTTGTTTGGCTCTGGTAAATATCCCACTACATGTTAACTTGAGAATTTATTTTTTTCTACTCCTTGAAATATTTGGATCATTAGGTAATTTGCATCTTTAAATTTTATCAGGCATGCATATCCACCACTTTCAAAACATGTTAGGATCAATTAGAAATCCCTTTCTTATAAAATTCCTGCAAGGTATTAGGGGTTGTTCTAGTGGAATTTCCCAAACATGGATAACAAAACATTGGTGTTCATTTTTTGTGCGCGAAATAATTTTCTTCTCCAATATTTATTATAGTGTTCAACTTTTTTCATACATAAACTCTAAAATTTTCATTTTGTTGTGATCTATTTGCCTTGTCTTTTGGTTTAGAGAAAAATGGCAGACTGAAAACCCAAGTTTGAATTTGAAAAAAAAATAGCATCCATAATTGGAAATGCACAAATGCTAATGAGATAATTCCAAAAATTATCTGTGATTTTTAAAGATTGTAAACTCTTTTATTTTATTATATATTGGGTTTTGCAATCAATGGAAGATGGGGGGGGGGGGGGGAGGGCTAGGCATTTTTAACTGAGTGTTGACTCCCAAACCGTAGGTCATTTCTAACAAAAATTATAGCCGTTACACATCATTAATCGATCAAAACATTTACGATGATCTATGATTTTTATGTCCGCCTTTTGTAAAATAGGCAAAAAGTTGGTTTTTATGCTCTGGTAAATATCCCACCGCCGTTAACTAGAGAATTTAATTTTTTCTACTCCTTGAAATTTTTGGATCATTAGGACATTTGCATCATCAACATCTTTCTGGCATGCTTATCCACCACATGTGAAACATGTTAGGATCAATTAGAAATCTCTTTCTTATAAAATTCCAGCAAGCTATTAGGGGTTTTACTAGTGGAATTTCCTAAACATGGATAACAAAACTTTGGTGTTCATTTTTAGTGCGTGAAATAATTTTCTTCGTTTACATTTATTTTATTTTTATATTTTTTTCATACATAAACTCTAAAATTTTCAATTTGTTGTGATCTATTTGCCTTATCTTTTTGTTTACGAGAAAAATAGGAGAGTCAAAACTCAAGTTTGGATTTTAAAAAAAATTTAAAATAAAAAAAATAAATGCACAAACACTGAGAGAGACAATTCCAAAAAGTATCTGTGATTTTTAGGTTTTTACATAATAGGTTTTGCAATCATGGGAAGAAGGGGGGCGGCACATTTTTAACTAAGTGTTGACTCCCAAACCGTAAGTCATTTCTAACAAAAATTATAGCCGTTACACATCATTAATCAATCAAAATATCTACGATGATCTATGATTGTTGCGCCGAATTTTTGTAAAATAGGCAAAAAGTGGGTTGTTTGGCTCTGGTAAATATCCCACCGCACGTTAACTTGAGAATTAAATTTTTCTATTTCTTGAAAATGTTAGATCATTAGGTCATTTGCATCTTCAACATGTTTAAGGCATGCATATCCAACTCATTTAAAACATGTTAGGATCAATTAGAAATATCTTTCTTATAAAGTTTCACCAAGTTACAAGGGGTTGTACTAGTGGAATTTCCCAAACAAGGATAACAAAACTTTGGTGTTCAGTTTTGGTGCGTGAAATAATTTTCTTCACTTACAATTATTATAGTTTTCAATTTTTTGCATACATAAACTCTAAAATTTTCATTTTGTTGTGATCTATTTGCCTTATCGTTTTATTTACGAGAAAAATGGGAGAGTGAAAACTCAAGTGTGGATTTGAAAAACAATTGAACATCCAAAATAGAAATTCACAATTGGTGAAAGCGATAATTCCAAAAAAGAATCTGTGATTTTTTAAGAATGTAAACTCTTTTAGTTTTTTATATATTGGGTTTAGCGATCATCGGAAGACGGAGGCGAAGCATTTTTAACTGAGTGTACACTCCCTAACCATAAGTCATTTCTAACAAAAATTATAGCGGTTACATGACATGAATCGATCAAAACATTTACAATGATCTATGATTTTTAGGTCCGCTTTTTGTGAAATGGCAAAAAGTGTGTTGTTTGGCTCAAGTAATATCCCACAGCACATTAAATTGAGAATTTATTTTTTTGTACTCCTTGAAATTTTGGGATCATTAGGTCATTTGCATCTTCAACATATTTCAGGCATGCATATCCACCACATTTCAAACTTGTTAGGATCAATTAGAAATCTCTTTCTTATAATGTTCCACCAAGTTATTAGGGGTTGTACTAGTGGAATTTCCCAAACATGGATAACAAAACTTTGGTGTTCATTTTTAGTGCGTGTAATAATGTTCTTCACTTACATTTATTATAGTTTTAAATTCTTTGCATAAATAAACTCTAAAATTTTCATTTTGTTGTGATCAATTTGCCTTGTCTTGTTATTTACGAGAAAAATGGGATAGTGAAAACTCAAGTTTAGATTTGAAAAAAAATTGAACATCCAAAATGGAAATGCACAAATGCTGAGAGAGATAATTACAAAAAGTATCTATGATTTTTAAGCATTGTAAACTCTTTTAATTTTTTATATATTGGATTTTGCAATCATCGTAAGAGGGGGGCGAGGGATTTTTAACTGAGTGTTGACTCTCTAACCATAAGTCATTTCTAACAAAAATTATAGCAGTTACACATCATTAATCGATCAAAACATTTACAATGATCAATGATTGTTAGGTTCGCTTTGTGTAAAATAAGATAAAAGTGGGTTGTTTGGCTCTGGTAAACTTCCCACCGCACGATAATTTGAGAATTTAATTTTTTTTACTCCTTGAATTTTTTTGATCTTTAGGTCATTTGCATCTTCAACATGTTTTAGGCATGCATCTCTACCACATTTAAAACATGTTAGGTTCAATTAGAAATCTCTTTCTTATAAAATTCCAGCAAGCTATTAGGGGTTGTACTAGTGGAATTTCCCAAACGTGGATAACAAAACTTTGGTGTTCATTTTTAGAGCACGAAATAATTTTCTTCACTTTTATTATAGTTTTAAATTTTTTAATTACATAAATTCTAAAATTTTTATTTTGTTGTGATCTATTTGCCTTATCTTTTTCTTTATGTGATAAAAGGGAGAGGGAAAACTCAAGTTTGAATTTGAAATAGAATTGAACATCCAAATTGGAAATGCACAAATGCTGAGAGAGATAATTCCAAAATGTATTAGTCATTTTGAAGGATTGTAAACTCTTTTAGTTTTTTATATATTGGGTTTTGCAATAATCGGAAGAGGGGGGCGAGGCATTTTTAACTGAGTGTTGACTCCCAAACCATTAGTCACTTCTAAAAAAAATTATAGCCATTACACATCATTAATCGATCAAAACATTTACGTTGATCTATGATTGTTAGGTTTGCTTTGTGTAAAATAGGCAAAAAGTGGGTTGTTTAGCTCTGGTAAATATCCCACCGCACGTTAACTTGAGAATTAAATTTTTTCTACTTGAAATTTTTTGATCTTTAGGTCATTTGCATCTTCAACATATTTCAGGCATGCATATCTACCACGTTTATGACATGTTAGGATCAATTAGAAATCAATTTCTTATAAAATTCCACCAAGCTATTAGGGGTTGTACTAGTGGAATTTCCCAAACATGGATAACAAAACTTTGGTGTTCATTTTTAATGCGTGAAATAATTTTCTTCACTTACATTTATTATAGTTTTCCATTTTTTGCATACATAAACTCTTAAATTTTCATTTTGTTGTGATCTATGTGCCTTATCTTTTTGTTTACGAGAAAAATGGGAGAGTGAACTCAAGTTTGGCTTTGAAAAAAAATCTATCATCCAAAATGGAAATGCACAAATGCTGAGAGAGATAATTCCAAAAAGTAACTGTGATTTTTAAGGATTGTAAACTCTTTGAGTCTTTTATATATTGGGATTTCCTATCATCGGTAGAGGGGAGTGAGTCATTCTTAACTAAGAGTTGATTCCCGAACCATAAGTCATTTCTAACAAAAATTATACCCATTACACATCTTTAATCGATCAAAACATTTACGATGATCTATGATTGTTAGGTCCGCTTTGTGTAAAATATGTAAAAAGTGGGTTGTTTGCCTCAGGTAAATATCCCACCGCACGTTAACTTGAGAATTTAATTTTTTCTACTCCTTGAAATTTTTTGATCTTTAGGTCATTTGCATCTTCAACATTTTTAAGGCATGCATATCTACAACATTTTAAACTTGTTAGGATCAATTAGAAATCTCTTTCTTATAAAATTCCAGCAAGCTATTAGGGTTGTATTAGTGGAATTTCCCAAACATGAATAACAAAACTTTGTTGTTCATTTTTAGTGCATGAAATTATTTTCTTCACTTTTATTTATTATTGTTTTCAATTTTTTGCATACATAAACTCTAAAATTTTCATTTTGTTGTGATCTATTTGCCTAATCTTTTTGTTTACGAGAAAATTGGGAGAGTGAAAACTCAAGTTTGGATTTGAAAGAACATCGAAAATGGAAATGCTCAAATGTTGAGAGAGATAACTCCAAAAATTATCTTATTTTTTTAAGGATTGAACACTCTTTTAGTTTTTTATATATTGAGTATTGCAATCAACAGAAGAGGGGGGGCTAGGATTTTTCACAGAGTGTTGACTACCAAACCATAGGTCATTTCTAACCAAAATTATAGTCTTTAAACATCATTAATCGATCAAAACATTTACGATGATCAATGGTTGTTAGGTCCGTTTTTTTTAAAATAGGCAAAAAGTGGGTTGTTTAGCTCGGGTAAATATCCCACCGCACATTAACTTGAGAATTTAATTTTTTCTGCTCCTTGAAATTTTTGGATCATTAGGTCATTTGCATCATCAACATGTTTCTGGAATGCTTATCCACCACATGTGACACATGTTAGGATTAATTAGAAATCTCTTTCTTATAAAATTCCTGCAAGCTATTAGGGCTTGTACTAGTGGAATTTCCCAAACATGGATAATAAAACTTTGGTAATCATTTTTTGTGCGTGAAATAATTTTCTTCACAAACATTTATTAGTGTCTTCAATTTTTTGCATACATAAACTCTAACATTTTCATTTTGTTGTGATCTATGTGCCTTATCTTTTTGTTTACGAGAAAAATGGGAGAGTAAAAACTCAAGTTTGAATTTGCAAAAAAATTGGTCATCCAAAATGCAAATGCACAAATGCTGAGAGAGATAATTCCAAAAAGTATCTGTGATTTTTAAGGATTGTAAACTCTTTTAGTTTTTATATATTGGGTTTTGCAATCATCGAAAGAGGGGAGCGACATTTTTAACTGAGTGTTGACTCCCAAACCATAAGTCATTTTTAACAAAAGTTATTGTTATTACACATCATTTATCGATCAAAACATTTACGATGATCTATGATTGTTATGTCTACTTTTTGTAAAATAGGAGAAAAGCGGGTTGTTTGACTATGGTAAATATCTCACCGCATGTTAACTTGAGAATTTAATTTTTTCTACACCTTGAAATTTTTGGATCATTAGGTCATTTGCATCATCAATATGTTTTTGGCATGCTTATCCACCACATTTAAAACATGTTATAATCGATTAGAAATCTCTTTCTTATAAAATTCTAGCAAGCTATTAGGGCTTGTACTAGTGGAATTTCCCAAAAATGGATAACAATACTTTGGTGTCCATTTTTAGTGCGTGAAATTTTTCTTCACTAACATTTATTATAGTTTTTAATTCTTTACATACATAAACTCTAAAATTGTAATTTTATTGTTATCTATTTGCCTTATCGTTTTGTTAATTAGAAAAATGGGAGAGTGAAACCACAAGTTTGGATTTGAAATAAAATTGAACATCCAGAATGGAAATGCACAAATGCTGAGAGAGATAATTCCAAAAAGTGTCTGTGATTTTTAAGGATTGTTAACTCTTTTAGTTTTTTATATATTGGGTTTTGCAATCATCGCAAGAGGTGGGCGAGGCATTTTTAATTGAGTGTTGAATCCCAAACCATAAGTCATTCCTAACATAAATTAAAGCCATTACACATCATTAATCGATCAAAACAGTTATGATGATCTATGATTGTTGGGTCCATTTTTTGTAAAATAGGCAAAAAGTGGGTTTTTGGTTCTGGTAAATATCCCACCGCACTTTAACTTGAGAATTTAATTTTTTCTAATCCTTGAAATTTTTTTATCATTAGATCATTTGCATCTTCAACAAGTTTCAGGCACGCAAAATTTAATACATGTTAGGATCAATTAGAGCCCGAACATGCCTATGTTCGAGCCCAGCTTGATTTAAATATTTCAAGTCGAGCCTCATCTCGAGCCTAAAATTTTTATTGAGCTCGAGCCCACCGAGTACGAGCCGAGCTTCGAGCCGAACTCGAGCCTCAATATACATTTAAAACTTTTGAAAAAATATATATCAAATAAAATATATATAAAATTCGGCATACATTTTACATAAAATTGGGTATGACCTCTACATAAAATTGGGCATAACCTATATATAATACATGTATAAGATTGGGCATAACCTCTACTTAAAATTAAGCATAATCTATATATGTAATACCTATATAAAATTCGACATGACCTCTATTTAAAATTGGGCATAATCAACATACATAATACCTGCATAAATATTCCATAAAATTGTTTATACATTCCTTAAACACTCCTAGAAATTGTTTATACACTCCATAAAATAGTCTAAACACTCCATACACTGAATAATATTATAAAAACATTCCATTCAATAATCAAACATAACAAAATTAAATGAAATATCACTATCAATTTACAATCACCCAAATAAAAACTATAAATCCATTATAAATTACAAACTATAGTTATTTCTCTTCATGCTAGAAAATAATATACGTCCTTGCTTGAGCAAAATCTCCACCTATGACAAAAACAAAAAAATAAAATTAGTTATTGTCAGTTAAAAAAATACTCTTCCACTACTAGTTACTTAATGTCGTTAAAAATATTAAAATTACCATGATGAGAAAAACATAAAAAATCATGTAGCTGGTAGCATTGTCTCTGTACTCTTCTTCTCAGGCTGTAATCATAAAACAAAATTTTAATAAATAAAACTAAAAAATATCATAATAAATAATTAATCAAATAAATTCACTTTTTGAATTTTCTTTATATTGTGAAGAGTCCGAACTCAATCACTGCCACAAATCAAAGTTTGAAATATATTTGGTACCAAGGAAGAACGATACGAGTCTATTACTCTACCACCAGCACTAAATAATGACTCCGAAGCTACTGTGGATATGAGAATTATAAGGGGGGTTAGTCAACAAACTTAAAATTTGAAGTTCATTTTCATCTCTTGCTTCAAATTCATTTAATTCCTCTACATGAAATTCAATTTCAAACTTGGTGTTAGTGTGGACGAGTTCATATAAATTGGAAAATAGTTTCCAGTGTTAGTGCCCCAAAGTAAGAAAAATATAAAACACAAGAAAACGAGTAACTTATAAGAGTATACTTAATTCAAACATAATATTTAAACCCCAAATTAGGTAAAACAAACATGATTACAACACAAATAAGCAATTTAATGTATAATTAAAATAAATTAATATATTAATTAATTAAATTAGATATTATATTATTTAATGATTGCAGTTTATTATACATGAATACAATAATTACGTGAGCCAATTAACTGTGTACATGATTAATTATAAAAAAATAAATAGGAAAATTTAATCAAATGCTAACTTTAACACACTATATTTTTACGTATTATAGCATCGTCTAGAGGAAAAACTAGCAGAGAATAGGATTTGCAAGCTCTTTTTTTTTTTTTTATAAAAATCACATGTGTGAAACTCACATGGGTGAACTGCACATGCGAGTTCGCATGTTGTACAGGACGAAGAGTCGAGGGGGGAAAATAATCTCCCCCCCTCAACTTAGGTATCTGAACTTTAGGTATCTGGGGGTTCTGTGCCATTCCAGCGATAGCGGTGGCCGACTGATTTGACGGCGGTAGTAGGCGGTGGTAGGGGGGTGACAATGATGAGAGAGGGTCTAGAGCAGCCGCTCTAGTTTGGGTACAATGAGGCGAGGGCAACGTTACGAAAGTCGATGGCGACAACGATGAGAGGCCGAGAAGGTGATGAGCAGGGGAAAGGATTAGGTGCGGCGGCGACGGAAGGGGCACCTACGGCGAGAGGGAGAAGGGAGATGGAGGCCAAGAGAGGGAGAAGGGATAAGGGAGATGGAGAACCTGGCTTTGTTCGCGCTCATCTCGTTAACTTAAACAAGCCCATTTCTGAGTTCGAGTTCGGCTCGAGCTCAATATCTAACGAGTCAAACCGAGCCGAACACGAACCGCTCATGAGCCAGCTCGGTTCGAAGCCACCCCTAGTTTCAGCCATGCATATCCACCACATTTAAAACATGTTAGGATCAATTAGAAATCTCTTTCTTATAAAATTCCACCAAACAATTAGGGGTTGTACAAGTGGAATTACCCAAAATGGATAAAAAAACTTTGTTGTTCATCTTTAGTGCGTGAAATAATTTTCTTCACTTGCAATTACAAGAGTTTTCAATTTTTTGAATACATAAACTCTAAAATTTTCATTTTTTTGTGATCTGTTTGCCTTATCTTTTGTTTTACGAGAAAAATGGGAGTGTGAAAACTCAAGTTTGGATTTGAAAAAAAAATGAACATCCAAAATGGAAATGCACAAATGATGAGAGAGATAATTCCTAAAAGAATCTATGATTTAGAAATGACTTAGATAAGGATAGTAAATTCTTTTAGTGTTTTATATATTGGGTTTTGCAATCATCGGAAGAGGGGGGCGAGGCATTTTTAATTGAGTGTTGACTCCCAAACCATAAGTCATTTTTAACAAAAATTATTGCCGTTACACATTATTAATCGTTGAAAACATTTACGATGATCTATGATTGTTAGGTCCGCTTTTTGTAAAATAGGCAAAAAGTGGGTTGTTTGGCTTTGGTAAATAACCCACAGCACTTTAACTTGAGATAATACCAAAAAGTATCTGTGATTTTTATGGATTGTAAACTATTTTAGTTTTTTATATATTGGGTTTTGCAATCATTGGAAGAGGGTGGGAGAGGGGGGGGGGAGGCATTTTTAACTGAGTGTTGACTCCAAAACCATTAGTCATTTCTAACAAATATTATAGTTGTTACAGATTATTAATCATTCAAAACATTTACGATGATCTATTATTGTTAGGTCTGCTTTTTGTAAAATAGGCGAAAAGTGGGTTGTTTGGCTCTAGTAAATATCCCACCCACGTTAACTTGAGAATTTTTTTTTTCTTCTCCTAGAAAATTTTAGATCATTCGGTCATTTGCATCTTCAACATGTTTCTGGCATGCATATCCACCACATTTAAAACATGTTAGGATCAATGAGAAATCTCTTTCTCCAAAAATTCCACTAAGCTATTTAGGGGTTGTACTAGTGGAATTTCCCAAACATGGATAACAACAAAACATTGGTGTTCATTTTTAGTGCTTGAAATAAATTTCTTAACTTATATTGATTTTTAGTCTTCAATTTTTGGCATACATAAACACTAAAATTTTCATTTTGTTATGATTTATTTGTTTTATCTTTTTATTTACAAGAAAAATGAGAGAGAGAAATCTCAAGTTTGGATTTGAAAAAAAATTGAACATCCAAATGGAACTACACAAATGCTAAGAGAGATAATTCCAAAAAGAATCTGTGATTTTTATGAATTGTAAACTCTTTTAGTTTTTTTTTATATTGGGTATCGCAATAATCAAAAGAGGGGGCTGCGAGGCATTTTCAACTGAGTGTTGACACCCAAACCATAAGTCATTTCTAACTAAAATTATAGTCATTACACATCATTAATCGATCAAAAAATTTACGATGATCTATGATTGTTACGTCCGCTCTTTGTAAACTAGGCAAAAAGTGGGTTGTTTGGCTCTAGTAAATATCCCTCTGCACGTTGACATGAGAATTTAATTTTTTCTACTCCTTGAAATTTTTGGATCAGTTGGTTATTTGCATCATCAACATGTTTCAGGCATGCATATCCACCACATTTAAAACATGTTAGGATCAATTTGAAATCTTTTTCTTATAAAATTCCACCAAGCTATTAGGGTTTGTACTAGTGGAATTTCCCAAAGGAAGATAACAAAACTTTGGTGTTAATTTTTTGTGCCCGAAATAATTTTCTTCGCTTACATTTATTAATGCTTTCAATTTTTTGCGTACATAACCTCTAAAATTTTTATTTTTTTGTGATTTATTTGCCTTATCTTTTTGTTTACGAGAAAAATGGGAACGTGAAAACTCGACTTTGGATTTGAAAAAAAATTGCACTTCCAAAATGGAAATGCACAAATGCTGAGAGCAATCATTCCAAAAAGAATCTTTGATTTTTAAGGATTGTAAACTCTTTTAGTTTTTTATATTTTGGGTTTCGCAATCATCGAAAGAGGGGGGCGAGGCATTTAAAACTGAGTGTTGAATCCCAAACAATAAGTCAATTCTATAAAAAATTGTAGCCATTACACATCATTAATTGATCAAAAATTTTACGATCATCTGTGATTGTTAAGTCCACTTTTTGCAAAATAGACAAAAATTGGGTTGTTTGGCTTTGGTAATTATCCCACCGCACGATAACTTGAGAATTTAATTTTTTCTACTCCTTGAAATTTTTTGAGCATTAGCTCACTTTCATCTTCAACATGTTTCAGGCATGCATATGCACCACATTTAAAACATGTTAGGATCAATTAGAAATCTGTGAAATGGATAGTACACTCTTTTAGTTTTTTATATATTGGGTTTCACAATCATCGGAAGAGGGGGGCGAGGCATTTTTAATTGAGTGTTGACTCCCTAACCAAAAGTCATTTCTACCAAAAATTATAGCCATTACAGATCATTAATCGATCAAAACATTTACGATGATCTATGATTTTGAGGTCAACTTTTTGTAAAATAGGCAAAAATTGGGTTGTTTGGCTCTGGTAAATATCCTACCGCACGTTAAATTGAAAATTTTATTTTTTCTACTCGAAATTTTTTTATCATTAGCTCATTTGCATCCTCAACATGTTTCAGGCATGCATATCTACCATATTTAAAACATGTTAGGATCAATTAGAAATCTCTTTCTTATAAAATTCCACCAAGCAATTAGGGGTTGTACAAGTGGAATTTCCCAAACATGGATAAAAAAAGTTTTGGTGGTCATCCTTAGTCCGTGAAACAATTTTCTTCACTTGCATTTATTAGAGTTTTAAATTTTTTGCATACATAAACTCTAAAATTTTCATTTTGCTGTGATCTATTTGCTTTATCTTTTTTTTTTACGAGAAAAAGGGAGAGTGAAAACTCAAGTTTGGATTTGAAAAAAAATTGAACATCTAAAATGGAAAAGCACAAATGATGAGAGAGATAATTCCAAAAAGAATCTTTGATTTTTAAGGATTGTAAACTCTTTTAGTCATTTCTAAAAAAAATTATAGCCGTTACACATTATTAATCGATCAAAACATTTCCAATGAACTATCATTGTGAGGTCCATGCTTTGTAAAATAGGCAAAACCTGGGTTGTTTGGCGCAAGTAAATATCCAACCGCACGTTAACTTGAGAATTTAATTTTTTCTACACTATGAAATTTTTGGATCATTAGGTCATTTGCATCTTCAAAAAGTTTCAGGCATGCATATCCACCACATTTAAAACATGTTAGGATCAATAAGAAATCTCTTTCTTTTAAAATTCCACTAAGCTATTAGGGGTTGTACTAGTGGAATTTCCCATACTTGGATAACAAAACTTTGGTGTTCATTTTTAGTGCGTGAAATAATTTTCTTCACTTACTTTTTTTATAGTTTTCAATTTTTTTCATCCATAAACTCTAAAATTTTCTTTCTGTTGTGATCTATTTGCCTTATCTTTTTGTTTACGAGAAAAATGGGAGAGTAAAAACTCAAGTTTGGATTTGAAAAAAAATTGAACATCCAAAATTGAAATGCACAAATGTTGAGAGATATAATTACAAAAAGAACGTGTGATTTTTAAGAATTTTAAACTATTTTGGTTTTTTATATATTGGGTTTTGCAACCATCGAAAGAAGGGAGAGGAGGGGGGGGGAGCACATTTTGAACTGAGTGTTGACTCCCAAACTACAAGTCATTTCTAAATAAAAATTATAGCCGTTAGACATCATTAATCGATCAATTTACGATGATGTTTGACTGTGAGGTGTTCTCTTTGTAAAATTGGCAAAAAAATAGGGTTGAATGGCTCTGGGAAATATCTCAGCACACGTTAACTAGAGAATTTTATTTTTTTACTCTTTGAAATTTTTGGATCATTAGGTCATTTGCATCTTCAACATGTTTCAGGCATGCATATCCACCACATTTAAAACCTCTTAGGATTCAATTAGAAATATCTTTCTTATAAAATTCCACCAAGGTATTAGTGGTTGTACTAGTGGAATTTCCCAAACATGGATAACCAAACTTTGGTGTTCATTTTTAGTGCGTTAATTAATTTTCTTCACCAACATTATTTATAGTTTTCAATTTTTTGTGTACATAAATTCTAAATTTTTCATTTTGTTGTGATCTATTTGCCTTATCTTTTTATTTACGAGAAAATGGGAGAAAGAAAACTCAAGTTTGGATTTGAAAAAGAATTGAACATCCAAAATAGAAATGCACATATGCTGAGAGAGATAATTCCAAAAAGTATCTATGATTTTTAAGGATTGTAAACTCTTTTAGTTTTTTATATTGGGTTTTGCAATCATCGGAAGAGGGGGCGGGGGGGGGGGGGGGAGGGGGAGGCATTTTTATGTATGTGTTGTTAGGTCCACGCTGTGTAAAATAGACAAAATTTGGGTTGTTTTGCTCAGGTAAATATCCAACCGCCCGTTAACTTGAGAATTTAATTTTTTCTACACTATGAAATTTTTGGATCATTAGGTCATTTGAATCTTCAACAAGTTTCAGGCATGCATATCCACCACATTTAAAATATGTTAGGATCAATAAGAAATCTCTTTCTTATAAAATTCCACCAAGCTATTAGGGGTTGTACAAGTGGAATTTCCCATACATGGATAACAAAACTTTGGTGTTCATTTTTAGTGCGTGAAATAATTTTCTTCACTTACACTTTTTATAGTTTTCAATTTTTTGCATACATAAACTCTAAAATTTTCATTTTTTGTGATCTATTTTTCTTTATCTTTTTGTTTACGAGGAAAATGGGACAGTGAAAACTCTAGTTTGGATTTGAAAAAAACTTGAACATCCAAAATGGAAATGCAGAAATGCTGGGAGAGGTAATTCCAAAAGGAATCTGTGATTTTTAAGGATTGTAAACTCTTTTAGTTTTTTATATATTGTGTTTTGCATTCATCAAAAAATGAGGGGGGGGGGGGGGGGGGGGGGGGGGGGGGGGTTGGGTGGAGGCAATTTTTCACTGAGTGTTGACTCCCTAACAATAAGTCATTTCTAACAAAAATTATAGTCGTTAAACATCATTAATCAATCAAAACGTTTACGATGATCTATGATTGTTAGGTCCGCTTTTTGTAAAAGAGGCAAAAATAGGGTTGTTAGGCACTGGTAAATATCCCACCCCATGTTAACTTGAGAATTTATTTTTTTCTACTCTAAATTTTTTATCATTTGGTCATTTGCATCTTCAACATGTTTCAGGCATGCATATCCACCACATTTAAAACATGTTAGGATTCAATTAGAAATCTCTCTCTTATAAAATTCTATCAAGCTATTAGGGGTTGTACTAGAGGAATTTCCCTAACATGGATAACAATACTTTGGTGTTCTTTTTTAGTGCGTGAAATAATTTTCTTCACTTACATTTATTATTGTTTTCAATTTTGGGCATACATAAACTCTAAAATTTTCATTTTGTTGTGATCTATTTGCCTTATCTCTTTGTTTACGAGAAAAATTGAAGAGTGAAAACTCAAGTTTGGATTTGAAAAAAAATTCAACATCCGAAATGCAAATGCAAAAATTATGAGAGAGATAATTCCAAAAAATATCTGTAATTTTTAAGGATTGTAAACTCTTTTAGTTGTTTATATATTGGGTTTTTCAATCAATGGAAGAGGGGAGGAGGGGGGGGGGGGGGGGGGGGGGGGGGGGGGGGGGGGGGAGGCATTTTTAACCCAGTGTTGACTCCCAAACCACAAGTCATTTCTAACAAAAATTATAGCAGTTAGACATCATTAATCGATCAATTTACGATGATCTATTGCTATGAGGTGTTCTCTTTGTAAAATTGGCAAAAAAATAGTGTTCAATGGCTCTGGGAAATATCCCACCACACGTTAACTAGAGAATTTAATTTTTTCTACTCTTTGAAATTTTTGGATCATTAGGTCATTTGCATCTTCAACATGTTTCAGACATGCATATCCACCACATTTAAAACCTCTTAGGATTCAATTAGAAATCCTTTTCTTATAAAATTCCACCAAGCTATTAGTGGTTGTACTAGTGGAATTTCCAAAACATGGATAACCAAACTTTTGTGTTCATTTTTAGTGCGTGAAATAATTTTCTTCACCAACATTATTTATAGTTTTCAATTTTTTGCATACATAAATTCTAAATTTTTCATTTTGTTGTGATCTGTTTGCCTTATCTTTTTATTTATTAAAAAATGGGAGAATGAAAACTCAAGTTTGAATTTGAAAAAGAATTGAACATCCAAAATAGAAATGCACATATGCTGAGAGAGATAATTCCAAAAAGTATATGTTATTTTTAAGGATTGTAAACTCTTTTAGTTTTTTATATTGGGTTTTGCAATAATCGAAAGAGTATCCCACCACACGTTAAATATCCCACCTCCCGTTGACTTGAGAATTAAAATTTTTCTTCTCCTAGAAATTTTTGGATCATTTGGTCATTTGCATCTTCAACATGTTTCAGGCATGCATATCCACCCCATTTAAAACATGTTAGGATCAATTAGAAATCTCTTTCTTATAAAATTCCACCAACCAATTAGGGGTTGTACAAGTGGAATTTCCCAAACATGGATAAAAAAACTTTGGTGTTCATCTTTAGTCTGTGAAATAATTTTCTTCACTTGCATTTATTAGTGTTTTCAATTTTTTGCATACATAAACTCTAAAATATTCATTTTGTTGTGATCTATTTGCCATATCATTTTATTTACAAGAAAAATGGGAGAGTGAAAACACAAGTTTGGATTTCAAAAAAAGTTGAACATCCAAAATGGAAATTCTCAAATGCTGAGAGCAATAATTCCAAAAATTATCTGTGATTTTTTAGGAATGTAAAATCTTTTAGTTTTTTATATATTGGGTTTAGCGATCATCGAAAGAGGGGGGAGAAGCATTTTTAACAGAGTGTACACTCCCTGACCATAAGTCATTTCTAACAAAAATTATAGCCGATACACGTTATGAATCGATCAAAATGTTTACGATGATCTATGATTTTTAGGTCCGTTTTTTGTAAAATGGCAAAAAGTGCGGTGTTTGGCTCAAGTAATTATCCCATAGCACATTAAATTCAGAATTTAATTTTTTCTACTCCTTGAAATTTTTGGATCATTAGGTCATTTGCATCTTCAACATGTTTCAGGCATGCATATCCACCACATTTAAAACATGTTAGGATCAATTAAAAATCTCTTTCTTATAAAGTTCCACCAAGTTTTTAGGGGTTGTACTAGTGGAATTTCCCAAACACGAATAACAAAACTTTGGTGTTCATTTTTAGTGCGTGTAATAATTTTCTTTACTTACATTTATTATAGTTTTCAATTCTTTGCATAAATAAACTCTAAAATTATCATTTTGTTGTGGTCAATTTGCCTGGTCTTGTTATTTACGAGAAAAAATAGGAGAGTGAAAACTCAAGTTTGGATTTGAAAAGAAATTGAAACTCCAAAATGGAAATGCACAAATGTCGAGAGAGATAATTGCAAAAAGTATCTGTTATTTTTAAGCATTGTAAACTCTTTTAATTTTTTATATATTGGGTTTTATAATCATCAGAAGAGGGGGGCGAGGCATTTTTAACCGAGTCTTGACTCCCTAACCATAAGTCATTTCTAACAAAAATTAAAGCCGTTAAACATCATTAATCAATCAAAACATTTACGGTGATCTATGATTGTTAGGTCCGTTTTGTGTAAAATCGACAAAAAGTGGGTTGTTTGGCTAAGGTAAATATCCCACTGCACGTTAACTTGAGAATTTAATATTTTTTACTCCTTGAATTTTTTTTATCTTTAGGTCATTTGCATCATCAACATGTTTTAGGCATGCATCTCTACCACATTTAAAACATGTAAGGTTCAATTAGAAATCTCTTTCTTATAAAATTCCAGCAAGCTATTAGGGGTTGTACTTGTGGAATTTTCCAAACATGGATAACAAAATTTTGCTGTTCATTTTTAGTGCATGAATTAATTTTCTTCACTTTTATTATAGTTTTCAATTTTTTACATACATAAACTATAAAATTTTCATTTTGTTGTGATCTATTTGCCTTATCTTTTTCTTTACCTGATAAAAGGGAGAGTGAAAACTCAAGTTTGGATTTGAAAAAAAATGAACATCCAAAATGGAAATGCACAAATGCTGAGAGAGATAATTCCAAAAAGTATCAGTGATTTTGAAGGATGGTAAACTCATTTAGTTTTTTATATATTGGGTTTTGCAATAATCGAAAGAAGGGGGCTAGGCATTTTAACTGAGTATTGACTCCCAAACCATTAGTCACTTCTAAAAAAAATTATAACCATTAGACATCATTAATCGATCAAAACATTTACGTTGATCTATGATTGTTAGGTCTGCTTTCGGTAAAATAGGCAAAAAATGGGTTGTTTAGCTCTGGTAAATATCCCACCGCACGTTAACTTGAGAATTAATTTTTTTCTACTCAAAATTTTTTGATCTTTAGGTCATTTGTATCTTCAACATATTTCAGGCATGCATATCTACCACATTTAAGACATGTTAGGATCAATTAGAAATCTATTTCTTATAAAATTCCACCAAGCTATTAGGGGTTGTACTAGTGGAATTTCCCAAACATGGATAACAAAACTTTGGTGTTCATTTTGAGTGCGTGAAATAATTTTTTTCACTTACATTTTTTATAGTTTTCAATTTTTTGCATACATAAACTCTTAAATTTTCATTTTGTTGTGATCTATGTGCCTTATCTTTTTGTTTACAAGAAAAATGGGAGAGTGAAAACTCAAGTTTGGATTTGAAAAGAAATCTATCATCCAAAATGTAAATGCACAAATGCTGAGAGAGATAATTCCAAAAAGTAACTGTGATTTTTAAGGATTGTAAACTCTTTGAGTCTTCTATATATTGGGGTTTTCCTATCATCGGTAGAGGGGAGTGAGTCATTCTTAACTGAGTGTTGATTCCCAAACCATAAGTCATTTCTAACAAAAAGTATACCCATTACACATCATTAATTGATCAAAACATTTACGATGATCTATGATTGTTAGGTCCACTTTGTATAAAATATGCAAAAAGTGGGTTGTTTGGCTCAGGTAAATATCCCACCGCATGTTAACTTGAGAATTTAATTTTTTCTACTTCTTGAAATTTTTTGATGTTTAGGACATTTGCATCTTCAACATTTTTAAGGCATGCATATCTACAACATTTTAAACACGTTAGGGTCAGTTAGAAATCTTTTTCTTATAAAATTCTAGCAAGCTATTAGGGTTTGTACTAGTGGAATTTCCCAAACATGGATAACAAAACTTTTTTGTTCATTTTTAGTGCATGAAATAATTTTCTTCACTTATATTTATTATTTTTTTCAATTTTTTGCAAACATAAACTCTAAAATTTTCATTTTGTTGTGATCTATTTGCCTAATCTTCTTGTTTGCGAGAAAAATGGGAGAGAGAAAACTCAAGTTTGGATTTGAAAAAAATTGAACATCGAAAATAGAAATGCAGAAATGTTGAGAAAGATGATTCCAAAAAGTATCTGTGATTTTTAAGGATTGTAAACTCATTTAGTTTTTTATATATTGAGTTTTGCAATCAACAGAAGAGGGGGCTAGGCATTTTTCACAGAGTGTTGACTACCAAACCATAGGTCATTTCTAGCCAAAATTATAGTCGTTACACATCATTAATCGATCAAAATATTTACGATGATCAATGGTTGTTAGGTTCGCTTTCTTTAAAATAGGCAAAAAGTGGGTTGTTTAGCTCTGGTAAATATCCCAACGTACGTTAACTTGAGAATTTAATTTTTTTACTCCTTGGAATTTTTGGATCATTAGGTCATTTGCATCATCAGCATGTTTCTGGAATGCTTATCCACCACATGTGAAACATGTTAGGATCAATTAGAAATCTCTTTTTTATAAAATTCCAGCAAGCTATTAGGGCTTGTACTAGTGGAATTTTCCAAACATGGATAATAAAACTTTGGTGTTCATTTTTTGTGCATGAAATAATTTTCTTCACAAACATTTATTATAGTTTTCAATTTTTTGCATACATAAACTCTAAAATTTTCTTTTTGTTGTGATCTATGTGCCTTATCTTTTTTTTACGAGAAAAATGGGAGAGAAAAAACTCAAGTTTGGATTTGTAAAAAAATTGATCATCCAAAATGCATATGCACAAATGCTGAGAGAGATAATTCCAAAAAGTATCAATGATTTTTAAGGATTGTAAACTCTTTTAGTTTTTTATATATTGGGTTTTGCAATCATCGGAAGAGGGGAGAGAGGCATTTTTTCTGAGTGTTGACTCCCAAACCATATGTCATTTCTAACAAAAGTTATTGTTGTTACACATCATTTATCGATCAAAACATTGACGATGATCTATGATTGTTAGGTCTGCTTTTGGTAAAATAGGCAAAAAGTGGGTTGTTTGGCTTTGGTAAATATTCCACCGCATGTTAACTTGAGAATTTCATTTTTTCTACACCTAGAAATTTTTGGATCATTAGGTCATTTGCATCATCAATATGTTTTTGGCATGCTTATCCACCACATTTAAAACATGTTATGATCGATTAGAAATCTCTTTCTTATAAAATTCTAGCAAGCTATTAGGGCTTGAACTAGTGGAATTTCCCAAAAATGGATAACAATACTTTGGTGTCCATTTTTAGTGCGTGAAATAATTTTCTTCACTAACATTTATTATAGTTTTTAATTTTTTACATACATAAACTCTAAAATTTTAATTTTATTGTTATCTATTTGCCTTATCTGTTTGTTAACGAGAAAAATGGGAGAGTGAAAACACAAGTTTGGATTTGAAATAAAATTGAACATCCAGAATGGAAATGCACAAATGCTGAGAGAGAATTCAAAAAGTATCTGTGATTTTTAAGGATTGTTAACTCTTTTAGTTTTTTTATACATTGGGTTTTGCAATCATCGGAACAGGTTGGCGAGGCATTTTTAACTGAGTGTTGACTCCCAAACCATAAGTCATTCCTAACATAAATTAAAGCCATTACACATCATTAATCGATCAAAACAGTTACGATGATCTATGATTGTTAGGTCTGTTTTTTGTAAAATAGGCAAAAAGTGGGTTTTTGGCTCTAGTAAATATCCCACCGCACGTTAACTTGAGAATTTAATTTTTTATAATCCTTGAAATTTTTTGATCAGTAGGTCATTTGCATCTTCAACAAGTTTCAGGCATGCATATCTGCAACATTTAAAACATGTTAGGATCAATTAGAGCCCGAACCTGCCTATGTTCGAGCCCAGCTTGATTTAAATATTTCGATCTAAGCTTCGAGCCGAGCCTCATCTCGAGCCTAAAATTGTTATCGAGCTCGAGCCCACAGAGTCCAAGCCGAGCTTCGAGCCGAGCTTCGAGCCACTACATACATTTAAAACTTTTGAAAAAATATATATCTAATAAAAAATATATAAAATTTTGCATACATTTTACATAAAATTGGGCATAAACTAAATATATAATACATGTATAATATTTGGCATAACCTCTACTTAAAATTAAGCATAATATATATATATATATATATAATACCTGTATAAAATTCGACATGACCTCTATTTAAAATTGGGCATAATCAACATACATAATACCTGCATAAATACTCCATAAAATTGTTTATACATTCCATAAACACTCCAAGAAATTGTTTATACACTCCATAAAATAGTCTAAACACTCCATACACTGAATAATATTATAAACAAATTCCATACAATAATCAAACATAACAAAATTAAATGAAATATCACTATCAATTTACAATCACCCAAATAAAAACTATAAATCCATTATAAATTACAAACTATAGTTATTTCTCTTCATGCTAGAAAATAATATACGTCCTTGCTCAAGCAAAATCTCCACCTATGACAAAAATAAAATAAAATTAGTTATTGTTAGATAAAAAAAATACTCTTCCACTACTAGTTACTTAATGTCGTTAAAAATATTAAAATTACCATGATGAGAAAAAAATGAAAAATCATGTAGCTGGTAGCATTGTCTCTGTACTCTTCTTCTCAGGCTGTAATCATAAAACAAAATTTTAATAAATAAAACTAAAAAATATCGTAATAAATAATTAATCAAAGAAATTCACCTTTTGATTTTTCTTTATACCATGAAGAGTCCGAACCCAATCACTGCCACAAATCAAAGTTTGAAATGTATTTGGTACCAAGGAAGAACGATACGAGTCTATTACTCTACCACCAGCACTAAATAATGACTCTGAAGCTATTGTGGATATGAGAATTATAAGGGGGGTTAGTCAACAAACTTAAAATTTGAAGTTCATCTTCATCTCCTGCTTCAAATTCATTTAATTCCTCTACATGAAATTCAATTTCAAACTTGGTGTTAGTGTGGACGAGTTCATATAAATTGGAAAACAGTTTCTAGTGTTAGTGCCCCCAAAGTAAGAAAAATATAAAAAACAAGAAAATGAGTAACTTATAAGAGTATACTTAATTTAAACCCCAAATTAGGTAAAACAAACATGATTACAACACAAATAAGTAATTTAAAATATAATTAAAATAAATTAATATATTAATTAATTAAATTAGATATTATATTATTTAATGATTGCAGTTTATTATACATGAATACAATAATTACGTGAGCCAATTAACTGTGTAAATGATTAATTATAAAAAAAATAAACAGGAAAATTTGATCAAATGCTAACTTTAACACACTATATTTTTACGTATTATTGCATCATCCAGAGGAAAAACAGGCAAAGAATAGGATTTGCAAGCTTTTATTTTTTTATAAAAACCACATGTCCGAAACTCGCATGTGTGAACTGCACGTGCGAGTTTGCACGTTGTACAGGACAAAGCGTCGAGGGGGCAAAATAATCTCCCCCCCTGAACTTAGGTATCCGAACTTTTAGTATCCGGGGGTTCTGTGCTGTTCTGACGACAGCGGTGGCCGGCTAAATTAGATATTATATTATTTAATGATTGTAGTTTATTGTACATGAATACAATAATTATGTGAGCCAATTTACTGTGGAAATGATTAATTATAAAAAATAAAAAATAAACAGGAAAATTTGATCAAATGCTAACTTTAACACACTATATTTTTACATATTATTGCATCATCCAGAGGAAAAACAGGCAAAGAATAGGATTTGCAAGCTTTTATTTTTTTATAAAAAACACATGTGCGAAACTCGCATGTGTGAACTGCACGTGCGAGTTCGCACATTGTACGGGATGGAGCGTCGAGGAGGGGAAATAATCTCCCCCCCTCAACTTAGGTATCCGAACTTTAGGTATCCAGGGGTTCTGTGCCGTTCCGACGATAGCGGTTGCCGGCTGATTTGACAGCGACAACAGGCAGTGGTAGGGGGGTGACAACGACGAGAGAGGGTCTAGAGCAGCCGCTCTAGTTTGGGTACGACGAGGCGAGGGTGACGCTACGGAAGTCGATGGCGACGACGATGAGAGGCAAAGAAGGCGATGAGCAGGGGCAAGGATTAGGTGGGGCGGCGACGGAAGGGGCACCTGCGGCTAGAGGGAGAAGGGTGATGGAGGCCGAGAGAGGGAGAAGGGAGAAGGGAGATGGAGAACCTGGCTCTGCTCGAGCTCGGCTCGTTAACCTAAACAAGCCCATTTCTGAGTTCAAGTTCGGCTTGAGCTCGATATATAATGAGCTGAACAGAGCCGGAACCGAGCCGAACACGAGCCGCTCATGAGCTAGCTCGGTTCGAAACCACCCCTAGTTTCAGCCATGCATATCCACCACATTTAAAACATGTTAGGATCAATTAGAAATCTCTTTCTTATAAAATTCCACCAAACAATTAGGGGTTGTACAAGTGGAATTTCCAAAACTTGCATAAAAAAACTTTGGTGTTCATCTTTAAAGCGTGAAATAATTTTCTTCACTTGCATTTATTAGAATTTTCAATTTTTTGCATACGTAAACTCTAAATTTTTTATTTTTCTGAGATCTATTTGCCTTATTTTGTTTTACGAGAAAAATAGGAGAGTGAAAACTCAAGTTTGGATTAGAAAAAAAATTGAACATCCAAAATGGAAATGCACAAATGATGAGAGAGATAATTCCTAAAAGAATCTATGATTTAGAAATGACTTAGATAAGGATAGTAAACTCTTTTAGTGTTTTATATATTGGGTTTTGCAATCATCAGAAGAGAGGCGTGAGGCATTTTTAATTGAGTGTTGACTCCCAAACCATAAGTCATTTGTAACAAAAATTATTTTCGGTACACATTATAAATCGTTCAAAACATTTATGATGATCGATGATTGTTAGGTCCGCTTTTGTAAAATAGGCAAAAATTGGGTTGTTTGGCTCTGGTAAATATCCCACCGCACGTTAACTTGAGATAATTTGAAAAAGTATCTGTTATTTTTAAGGATTGTAAACTATTTTAGTTTTTTATATATTGGGTTTTGCAATCATCGAAAGAGGGGGGGGGGGGGGGAGGGGGAAGGCATTTATAACTGACTGTTGACTCCCAAACCATAAGTCATATCTAACAAAAATTATAGTTGTTACAGAATATTAATCGTTCAAAAAATTTACGATGATCTATGATTGTTAGGTCCATTTTTTCTAAAATAGGCAAAAAGTGGGTTGTTTGGCTCTAGTAAATATCCCACCACACGTTAACTTGAGAATTTCATTTTTTCTGCTCCTTGAAATTTTTACATCATTTGGTCATTTGCATCTTCAACATGTTTCTGGCATGCATATTCACCACATTTAAAACATGTTAGGATCAATGAGAAATCTCTTTCTCATAAAATTCCACCAAGCTATTTAGGCGTTGTACTAGTGGAATTTCCCAAACATGGATAACAACAAAACATTGGTGTTCATTTTCGTGCGTGAAATAAATTTCTTAACTTACATTTATTATAGTTTTCAATTTTTCACATAGATAAACACTAAAATTTTCATTTTGCTATGATTTATTTGTTTATCTTTTTATTTCCGAGAAAAATGAGAAAGAGAAAACTCAAGTTTGGATTTGAAAAAAAATTGAACATTCAAATGCAAGTGCACAAATGCTGAGAGAGATAATTCCAAAATGAATCTTTGATTTTTTAGAATTTTAACTCCTTTAGTTTTTTATATATTGGGTTTCGCAATGATAAAAAGAGGGGTCGACGAGGCATTTTTAACTGAGTGTTGACTCCCAAACCATAGGTTATTTCTAACAAAAATTATAGCCATTACACATCATTAATCGATCAAAAAATTTATGATGATCTATGATTGTTAGTTGCACTTTTTTTAAAATTGGCAAAAAGTGGGTTGTTTGGCTCTTGTAAATATCCCTCCACACGTTGACTTGAGAATTTAATTTTTTCCACTCCGTGAAATTTTTGGATCATTAGATTATTTGCATCATCAACATGTTTTAGGCATGCATATCCACCACATTTAAAAAATGTTAGGATCAATTAGAAATCTTTTTCTTATAAAATTCCACCAAGCTATTAGGGTTTGTACTAGTGGAATTTCCCAAAAGTAGATAACAAAACTTTGGTGTTCATTTTTTTGTGCCAGAAATAATTTTCTTCACATACATTTATTATTGCTTTAAATTTTTGGGGCACATAACCTCTAAAATTTTCATTTTTGTTGTGATTTATTTGCCTTATCATTTTGTTTACGAGAAAAATTGGAGCGTGAAAACTCAAGTTTGGATTTGAAAAAAAATTGCACATCTAAAATGGAAATGCACAAATGCTGAGAGTGATAATTCCAAAAAGAATCTGTGATTTTTAAGGATTGTAAACTCTTTTAGTTTTTTATATATTGGGTTTCGCAATCATCGAAAGAGGGGGGTGAGGCATTTATAACTGAGTGTTGAATCCCAAACTATAAGTCATTTCTAACAAAAATTATAGCCGTTACACATCATTAATCGATCAAAAAATTTATGATCATCTATGATTGTTAAGTCCACTTTTTGTAAAATAGGCAAAAATTGGGTTGTTTGGCTCTGGTAAATATCCCACCACACATTAACTTGAGAATTTAATTTTTTTAACTCCTTGAAATATTTTGATCATAAGCTCATTTGCATATTCAACATGTTTCAGGCGTGCATATCCACCACATTTTAAACATGTTGGGATCAATAGGAAATCTGTGATAAGGATAGTAAACTCTTTTAGTCTTTTATATATTAGGTTTCACAATCATCAGAAGAGGGGGGCGAGGAATTTTTAATTGAGTGTTGACTCCCTATCCATAATTCATTTCTATAAAAAATTATAGCAGTTACATATCATTAATCGATCAAAACATTTATGAAGATCTATGATTGTTAGGTCAACTTTTTGTAAAATAGGAAAAAATTGGGTTGTTTAGCTCCAGTAAATATCCCACCACACGTTAACTTGAAAATTTTATTTTTTCTACTCCTTGAAATTTTTTTATCATTAGCTGATTTGCATCTTCAACATGTTTCAGGCATGCATATCCACCACATTTAAAACATGTTAGGATCAATTAGAAATCTCTTTCTTATAAAATTCCACCAAGCAATTAGGGGTTGTACAAGTGGAATTTCCCTAACATGGATAGAAAAAACTTTGGTGGTCATCTTTAGTCCGTGAAATAATTTTCTTCACTTGCATTTATTAGAGTTTTTAATTTTTTGCTTACATAAACTCTTAAATTTTCATTTTGTTGTGATCTATTTGCTTTTTCTTTTGTTTTACAAGAAAATGGAAGTGTAAAAACTCAAGTTTGGATTTGAAAAAAAATTGAACATCTAATATGGAAATGCACAAATGATGAGAGAGATAATTCCAAAAAGAATCTTTGATTTTTAAGGATTGTAAACTCTTTTAGTCATTTCTAAAAAAAATTATAGCGGTTACACATCATTAATCAATCAAAACATTTTCGATGATCTATTATTGTTAGGTCCACGCTTTGTAAAATAGGCAAAAACTGGGTTTTTTGGCTCAGGTAATTATCCAACTGCACGTTAACATGAGAATTTAATTTTTTCTACACTTTGAAATTTTTGGATGATTTGGTCATTTGGATCTTCAACAAGTTTCAGGCATGCATATCCACTACATTTAAAACAAGTTAGGATCAATAAGAAATCTCTTTCTTATAAAATTCCACCAAGCTATTAGGGGTTGTACTAGTGGAATTTCCCATACATGGATAACAAAACTTTGGTGTTCATTTTTACTGCGTGAAATAATTTTCTTCACTTACATTTTTTATAGTTTTCAATTTTTTGCATGCATAAACTCTAAAATTTTCATTTTTTTGTGATCTATTTTGCTTTATCTTTTTGTTTACGAGGAAAATGGGACTGTGAAAACTCAACTTTGGATTTGAAAAAAAATTGAACATCCAAAATGGAAGTGCACAAATGCTGAGAGAGATAATTCCAAAAAGAATCTGTGATTTTTAAGGATTGTAAACTGTTTTAGTTTTTTATATATTGTGTTTTTCATTCATTAGAAATGGAGGGGAGGGGAGGGGGGGAGGCAATTTTTCACTGAGTGTTGACTCCCTAACAATAAGTCATTTCTAACAAAAATTATAGCCGTTAAACATCATTAATAAATCAAAACATTTACGATGATCTATGATTGTTTGGTCCGCTTTTTGTAAAATAAGGAAAAAATGGGATTGTTTGGCACTGGTAAATATCCCACCCCACGTTAACTTGAGAATTTTTTTTTCAACTCCTTGAAATTTTTTATCATTAGGTCTTTTGCATCTTCAACAAGCTTCAGGCAAGCATATCCACCACATTTAAAACATGTTAGGATTCAATTAGAAATCTCTCTCTTATAAAATTCCACCAAGCTATTAGGGGTTGAACTAGAGGAATTTCCCTAACATGGATAACAAAACTTAGGTGTTCATTTTTAGTGCGTGAAATAATTTTCTTCACTTACATTTATTATTGTTTTCAATTTTTTGCATACATAAACTCTAAAATTTTCATTTTTAATGATCTATTTGGCTTATCTTTTTGTTTACAAGAAAAATGGAAGAGTGAAAACTCAAGTTTAGATTTGAAAAAAATAGAACATCCAAAATGGAAATGCAAAATTGATGTGAGAGATAATTCCAAAAAATATCTGTAATTTTTAGGGATTGTAAACTCTTTTAATTTTTTATATATTGGGTTTTGCAATCATCGGAAGAGGGCGGAGGGGGGGGGGGGGGGGGGGGGGGGGGTAGGCATTTTTATCTCTGTGTTGACTCCCAAACCATAAGTCATTTCTAACAAAAATTATAGCCATTAGACATCATTAATCGATCAAAATGTTTACAATGATCTATGACTGTGAGGTGTTCACTTTGTAAAGTTGGCAAAAAAATAGGGTTGAATGGCTCTGGGAAATATCCCTCCGCACGTTAACTAGAGAATTTAATTTTTTCTACTCTTTGAATATTTTGGATCATTAGGTCATTTGTATCTTAAACATGTTTCAAGCATGCATATCCACCACATATAAAAATTCTTAGGATTCAATTATAAATCTCTTTTTTATAAAATTCCACCAAGCTATTAGTGGTTCTACTAGTGGAATTTCCCTAACATGGATCACAAAACTTTGGTGTTCATTTTTAGTGCGTGAAATAATTTTCTTCACTTACATTTATTTTAGTTTTCAATTTTTTGCATACATAAACTCTAAAATTTTCATTTTTTTTTGTGATCTATTTGCTTTATCTTTTTGTTTACGAGGAAAATGGGACAGTGAAAACTCAACTTTGGATTTGAAAAAAAATTATCATCCAAAATGGAAATGCACATATGCTGAGAGAGTTAATTCCAAAAAGAATCTATGATTTTTATGGATTGTAAACTCTTTTAGTTTTGTATATATTGTGTTTTGCATTCATCGGAAAAGGAGGGGAGAGAGAGGCATTTTTTATTGTGTGTTGACTCCCAAACTATAAGTCATTTCTAACAAAAATTATAGTCGTTAGACATCATTAATCGATCAAAATGTTTACGATGATCTATGATTTTGAAGTCCTCTCTTTGTGAAATTGGCAAAAAAATAGGGTTGAATGGCTCTGGGAAATATCCCACCACACATTAACTAGAGAATTTAATTTTTTCTACTCTTTGAAATTTTTGGATTATTAGGTCATTTGCATCTTCAACATGTTTCAGGCATGCATATCCACCACATTCAAAACTTCTTAGGATTCAATTAGAAATCTGTTTCTTATAAAATTCCACCAAGCTATTAGTGGTTGTACGAGTGGAATTTCCCAAACATGGATAACCAAACTTCGGTGTTCATTTTTAGTGCGTGAAATAATTTTCTTCACCAATATTTGTTAAAGTTTTCAATTTTTTGCGTGCATAAATAGGCGTTGTACTAGTGGAATTTCCCAAACATGGATAAAAAAACCTTGGTGTTCATTTTTTTAGCGTGAAAAAATTTTCTTCACTTACTTTTATTATAGTTTTCAATTATTTGCATAGATAAACTCTAAAATTTTCATTTTGTTGTGATCTATTTGCCTTATCATTTTATTTACAAGAAAAATGAGAGAGAGAACACTCAAGTTCGGATTTGAAAATAAAATTAACATCCAAAATGGCAATACACAAATGCTGAGAGAGATAATCCAATAAGTATCTGAGATTTTTAATGATTGTAAACTATTTTAGTTTTTTATATATTGGGTTTTGCAATCATCAGAAGAGGGGGGCTGGGCATTTTTCACAAAGTGTTGAACTCAAATCATAGGTCATTTCTAACCAAAATTATACCTGTTACACATCATTAATCGATCGAAACATTTACGATGATTTATAATTGTTAAGTCCTCTTTTATTAAATTAGGAAAAAAGTGGGTTTTAGGCTCTGGTAAATAACCCACCGCACGTTAACTTGAGAATTTAATTTTTTCTACTACTTGAAATTATTGAATAATTAGGTCATTTACATCTTCAACATGTTTCAGGCATGCATATCCAGCACATTTAAAACATGTTAGGATCATGTAGAAATCTCTTTCATATTAAACTCCACCAAGCTATTAGGGGTTGTAGTAGTCGAATTTCCAAAACATGGATAACAAAACTTTGGTGTTCATTTTTAGTGCGTGAAGTAATTTTCTTAACTTAAATTTGTTATAGTTTTCATTTTTTTGCATACATATACTCTAAAATTTTCATTTTTTTACGATCTATTTGCCTTTTCTTTTTGTATACGTGAAAAATGGGAGAGTGAAAACTCAAGTTTGGATTTGAAAAAAAATTGAGCATCCAAAATGGAAATGCACAAATTCTGAGAGAGATAATTCCAAAAAGTATTTGTGATTTTTAAGGATTGGAAGCTCTATTAGTTTTTTTATATATTGGGTTTTGCAATCATCAAAAGAGGTGGAAGGGGGGGGCGGGGGGGGGTTGCGACACTTTTTTGACAGAGTGTTGACAGCCAAACCATAAGTCATTTCTAACAAAAATTATAGTCGTTACACATCATTAATCGATTAAAAAATTTACAATGATCTATGATTGTTAGGTCCGCTATTTCTAAAATTGGCAAAAACTAGGTTGTTTAGCTCTGGTAATTATCCCGCCACACATTAACTTGAGAATTTAATTTTTCGTACTCAAAATTTTTGGATCATTAGATCATTTGCATCTTCAACATGTTTCAGGCATGCACATCCAGCATATTTAAAACTTTGATGTTTAGTTTTAGTGCATGAAATAATTTTCTTCACTTATATTTATTATAGTTTTCAATTTTTTGCATATAGAAACTATTAAATTTTCATTTTGTTGTGATATTTTTGCCTTATCTTTTTGTTTACGAGAAAAAATAGGAGAGTGAAAACTCATTTGAAGAAAAATTGAACATCAAAACTGGAAATGCACAAATGTTGAGAGAGATAACTCCAAAAAGTATCTGTGATTTTTAAGGATTGTCAACTCTTTCAGTTTTTTATATATTGGGTTTTGCAATCATCGGAAGAAGGGGGGGGGGGGGGGGGGGGTGTATTTTTAAATGAGTGTTGACTCCCTAACTATAAGTCATTTTTAACAAAAAGTATAGCCGTTACACATCACTAATTATTCAAATAATTTACGATGATCTATGATTGTTACGTCTGCTTTTTGTAAAATAGGCAAAAAGTGGTTTGTTTGGCTCTGGTAAATATCCCACCGCACGTTAACTTGAGAATTTAATTTTTTCTACTCCTTGAAATTTTTGGATCATTAGGTCATTTGCATCTTCAACTTGTTTCAGGCATGAATATCCACCACATTTAAAACATTTTAGGACTCAATTAGAGATCTCTTTCTATTAGAATTCCACCAAGCTATTAGGGGTTGTAGTTGTGGAAGTTCCCTAACATTAATAACAAATATTTGGTGTTCAATTTTAGTGTGTGAAATAATTTTCTTCACTTAAATTTATTATATTTTTCAATATTTTGCATACATCAACACTTCAATTTTTATTTTATTATGGTCTATTTGCCTGATCTTTTTGTTAACGAGAAAAATGGGAGAGTGAAAACTGAAGTTTGGACTTGAAAAAAAAATTAACATCGAAAATTGAAATGCACAAATGCTGAGAGAGATAATTCCAAAAAGTATATGTGATTTTTGAAGATTGTAAACTCTTTCAGTTATTTATATATTGGGTTTTGCAATCAACAGAAGAGGGGGGCGAGGCATTTTAACTAAGAGTTGACCCCCAAACCATAAGTCGTTTCTAACAAAAATTATAGCCGTTACACTTCACTAATCGATCAAAACTTTTACGATGATCTAAGACTGTTAGGTCTACTTTTTTTAAAATAGGAAAAAAGTGGGTTGTTTGGCTCTGGTAAATATCCCACCACACGTCAACTTGAGAATTTAATTTTTTCTACTCGAAAATTTTGGATCATTAGGTCATTTGCATCTTCAACTTGTTTCAGGCACGAAAATCCACCACATTTAAAACATTTTAGGACTCAATTAGAGATCTCTTTCTAATATAATTCCACCAAGCTATTAGGGGTTGTAGTAGTGGAAGTTCCCTAACATTAATAGCAAATATTTGGTGTTCAATTTTAGTGCGTGAAATAATTTTCTTCACTTAAATTTATTATAGTTTTCATTTTTTTGCATACATAAACACTTCAATTTTTATTTTATTATGTTCTATTTGCCTGATCTTTTCGTTAACGAGAAAAATGGGGGAGTGAAAACTGAAGTTTGGACTTTAAAAAAAAATTAACATCGAAAATTGAAATGCACAAATGCTAAGAGAGATAATTCCAAAAAGTATATGTGATTTTTCAGGATTGTAAACTCTTTCAATTTTTTATATATTGGGTTTTGCAATCAACAAAAGAGGGGGGCGACACATTTAAACTGAGAGTTGACCCCCTAACCATAAGTCATTTCTAACAAAAATTATAGCTGGTACACATCACTAATCGATCAAAACTTTTACGATGATCTAAGATTGTTAGGTTTGCTTTTTGTAAAATATGCAAAAAGTGAGTTGTTTGGCTCTGGTAAATATCCTACTACACATTAACTTGAGAATTTAATTTTTTCTACTCGAAATGTTTTGATCATTAGGTCATTTGCATCTTCAACATGTTTCTTGCATGCATATCCACCACATTTAAAAAATGTTAGGACTCAATTAGAAATCTCTTTCTTATAAATTCCACCACGCTATTGGGGGTTGTACTAGTGGAATTTCCCTATCATGGATAACAATACTTTGGTGTTCATTTTTTGCGTGTGAAATAATTTTCTTCAGTTACATTTATTATAGTTTTCAATTTTTTGCAGACTTAAACTCTAAAATTTTCATTTTGTTGTGGGCTTTTTGCCTTATCTTTTTGTTTATGAGAAAAATGGGAGAGTGAAAACTCCAGTTTGGATTTGAAAAAAAATTTAACTTCCAAAATGGAAAGGCACAAATGCTGTGAGAGATAATTCCAAAAATAATCTGAGATTTTTAAGGATAGTAAACTCTTTTAGTTTTTTATATATTGGGTTTTGCAATCATCAAAGCGTGGCATTTTTAACTTAGTGTTGACTCCCAAACCATATGTCATTTCTAACAAAAATTAACGTCGTTACACATCATTAATCGATCAAAAAATTTATGATGATCTATGATTGTTGGGTGTACTTTTGTAAAATAGGCATAAAGTTGGTTGTGTGGCTCTGGTAAATATCCCACCGCAAGTTAACTTGAGAATTTAATTTTTTCTAGTCCTTGAAATTTTTGGATCATTAGGTCATTTGCATCTTCAACATGTTTCAGGCATGAATATCCACCACCTTTAAAACATTTTAGGACTCAATTTGAGATCTCTTTCTATTATAATTCCACCAAGCTATTAGGGGTTGTAGTAGTGGAATTTCCCTAACATTAATAACAAATATTTGGTGTTCAATTTTAGTGCGTGAAATAATTTTCTTCACTTAAATTTATTATAGTTTTCAATTTTTTGCATACATAAACACTTCAATTTTTATTTTATTATGGTCTATTTCCCTGATCTTTTTGTTAACGAGAAAAATGGGAGAGTGAAAACTGAAGTTTGGACTTGAAAAAAAAAAATTAACATAAAAAATTGAAATGCACAAATGCTGAGAAAGATAATTCCAAAAAGTATATGTGATTTTTGAGGATTGTAAACTCTTTCTGTTTTTTATATATTGGGTTTTGCAAAAAAAAGAGGAGGGGGGCGAGCCATTTTAACTGAGAGTTGACTCCATAACCATAAGTCATTTCTAAAAAAAATTATAGCCGTTACACATCACTAATCGATCAAAACTTTTACGATGATCTAAGACTGTTAGGTCCGCTTTTTTTAAAATAGGCAAAAAGTGGGTTGTTTGGCTCTGGTAAATATTCCACCACACGTTAACTTGAGAATTTAATTTTTTCAACTCCCTGAAATTTTTTGATCATTAGGTCATTTGCATCTTCAGCATGTTTCTGGCATGCATATCCACCACGTTTAAAACATGTTAGAACTCAATTAGAAATATCTTTCTTATAGATTCCACCACGCTATTGGGGGTTGTACTAATGGAATTTCCCTACATTGGATAACAATACTTTGGTGTTCATTTTTAGTGCGTAAAATAATTTTCTTCAGTTACATTTATTATAGTTTTCAATTTTTTGCAAACATCAACTCTAAAATTTTCATTTTGTAGTGGGCTTTTTGCCTTATCTCTTTGTTTACGAGAAAAATGGGAGAGTGAAAACTCAAGTTTGGATTTGAAAAAAAATTTAACTTCCAAAATGGATAGGCACAAATGATGTGAGAGATAATTCCAAAAAGAATCTGTGACTTTTAAGGATTGTAAATTCTTTTAGTTTTTTATATATTGGGTTTTGCACTCATCGGAGCGTGGCATTTTTAACTTTGTGTTGACCCCCAAACCATATGTCATTTCTAACAAAAATTATAGCCGTTACACATCATTAATCGATCAAAACATTTATGATGATCTATGGTTGTTGGGTGTACTTTTGTAAAATAGGCAAAAAGTTGGTTGTATGGCTTAGGTAAATATCCCACCGCACGTTAATTTGAGAATTTAATTTTTTCTACTCCTTGAATTTTTTTGACCAATCAGTCATTGAATCTTCAATATGTTTTAGGCATGCATACCCACCACATTTAAAACATGTTAGGACTCAATTAGAGGTGTCTTTCTTATAAAATTCCACCAAGCTATTAGGTGTTGTAGTTGTTGAATTTCCCAAACATTGATAACAAAACTTTGGTGTTCATTTTTAGTGCGTGAAGTAATTTTCTTAACTTAAATTTGTTATAGTTTTATATTTTTTTGCAAACATATTCTCTAAAATTTTAATTTTGTTACGATCTATTTGCCTTTTCTTTTTGTTTACGTGAAAAAATGGGAGAGTGAAAACTCAAGTTTGGATTTGAAAAACAATTGAACATCCAAAATGGAAATGCAAAAATTCTGAGAGAGATAATTCCAAAAAGTACCTGTGATTGTTAAGGATTGGAAACTCTATTAGTTTTTTTATATATTGGGTTTTGCAATCATCAAAAGAGGTGGAGGGGGGATATGTAGTTTTGACAGAGTGTTGACAGCTAAACCATAAGTCATTTTCAACATGTTTCAGGCATGCACATCCAGCATATTTAAAACATGTTAGGATCAATTAGGAATCTCTTTCTTATAAAATTCCACCAAGCTATTAGGGGTTATACTTGTGGAATTTTTTAAACATGGATAACAAAACTTCGACGTTCAATTTTAGTGCGTGAAATAATTTTTTTCACTTACATTTATTATAGTTTTCAATTTTTTGCATATAGAAACTATTAAATTTTCATTTGTTGTGATTTTTTTCCTTATCTTTTTGTTTACGAGAAAAAATGGCACAGTGAAAACTCATTTGAAGAAAAATTGAACATCAAAACTGGAAATGCACAAATGCTGAGAGAGATACCTCCAAAAAGTATCTGTGATTTTTAAGGATTGTCAACTCTTTCAGTTTTTTACATATTGGGTTCTGCAATCATCGGAAGGGGGGGGGGGGGGGGGGTTGTGTTATTTTTTAATGAGTGTTGACTCCCTAACTATATGTCATTTTTAACAAAAATTATAGCCGTTACACACCACTAATTATTCAAAACATTTACGATGATCTATGATTGTTATGTCCGCTTTTTGTAAAATAGGCAAAAAGTGGGTTGTTTGGCTCTGGTAAATATCCCACCACACGTTAACTTGAGAATTAAATTTTTTCTACTCGAAATTTTTGGATCATTAGGTCATTTTCATCTTCAACATGTTTCAGGCATGAATATCCACCACATTTAAAACATTTTAGGACTCAATTAGAGATCTCTTTCTAATATAATTCCACCAAGCTATTAGGGGTTGTAGTAGTGGAATTTTCCCTAACATTAATAACAAATATTTGGTGTTCAATTTTAGTGTGTGAAATAATTTTCTTCACTTAAATTTATTATAGTTTTCAATTTTTTGCATACATAAACACTTCAATTTTTATTTTATTATGGTCTATTCGCCAGATTGTTTTTTTGTTAACGAGAAAAATGGGAGAGTGAAAACTGAAGTAAGGACTTGGAAAACAAATTTACATCGAAAATTGAAATGCACAAATGCTGAGAGAGATAATTCCAAAAAGTATATGTGATTTTTGAGGATTGTAAACTCTTTCTGTTTTTTATATATTGGGTTTTGCAATCAACAGAGGAGGGGCTAGGCATTTTAACTGAGAGTTGACTCCATAACCATAAGTCATTTCTAAAAAAAAATTATAGCCGTTACACATCACTAATCGATCAAAACTTTTACGATGATCTAAGACTGTTAGGTCCGCGTTTTTTAAAATACGCAAAAAGTGGGTTGTTTGGCTCTGGTAAATATTCCACCACACGTTAACTTGAGAATTTAATTTTTTCAACTCCCTGAAATTTTTTGATCATTAGGTCATTTGCATCTTCAGCATGTTTCTGGCAATTATATCCACCACATTTAAAACATTTTAGGACTCAATTAGAAATCTCTTTCTTATAAATTCCACCACGCTATTGGGGGTTGTACTAGTGGAATTTCCCTATCATGGATAACAATACTTTGGTGTTCATTTTTAGTGCGTGAAATAATTTTCTTCAGTAACATTTATTATAGTTTTCAATTTTTTATAGACATAAACTTTAAAATTTTCATTTTTTTGTGGGCTTTTTGCCTTATCTTTTTGTTTACGAGAAAAATGGGAGAGTGAAAACTCAAGTTTGGATTTGAAAAAAAATTTAACTTCCAAAATGGAAATGCACAAATGCTGTGAGAGATAATTCCAAAAAGAATCTATGATTTTTAAGGATTGTAAACTCTTTTAGTTTTTTATATATTAGGTTTTCCAATCATTGGAGCGTGGCATTTTTAACTTAGTGTTGACTCCCAAACCATATGTCCTTTCTAACAAAAATTATAGCCGTTACACATCGTTAATCAATCAAAATATTTATGATGCTCTATGATTGTTGGGTGTACTTTTGTAAAATAGGCAAAAAGTTGGTTGTATGGCTCAGGTAAATATCCTACCGCACGTTAATTTGAGAATTTAATTTTTTCTACTCCTTGAATTTTTTTGACCAATTAGTCATTTGAATCTTCAATATGTTTTAGGCATGCATATTCACCACATTTAAAATATGTTAGGACTCAATTAGAGGTCTCCTTCTTATAAAATTCGACCAAGCTATTAGGCGTTGTAGTAGTTGAATTTCCCAAACATTGATAACAAAACTTTGGTGTTCATTTTTAGTGCGTGAAGTAATTTTCTTAACTTAAATTTGTTATAGTTTTCATTTTTTTGGATACATACACTCTAAAATTTTCATTTTGTTACGATCTATTTGCTTTTTCTTTTTGTTTACGTGAAAAGTGGGAGAGTGAAAACTCAAGTTTGGAATTGAAAAACAATTGAACATCCAAAATGGAAATGCACAAATACTGAGAGAAATAATTCCAAAAAGTATATGTGATTTTTAAGGATTGGAAACTCTATTAGTTTTTTTATATATTGGGTTTTGCAATCATCAGAAGAGGTGAAGGGGAGGGGGCAGGGGGGGGGGGGGGGGGGGGGGGGGGGGGGGGGTGGTGTGGGGCGGGATATATTGTTGAGAGAGTGTTGACTGCCAAACCATGAGTCATTTCTAACAAAAATTATAGTCATTACACATCATTAATCGATTAAAACATTTACGATGATCTATGATTGTTTGGTCCGCTTTTTGTAAAATTGGCAAAAACTAGGTCGTTTGGCTCTGGTAATTATCCCACCACACGTTAACTTGAGAATTTAATTTTTCCTACTCAAAATTTTTGGATCATTAGATCATTTACATCTTCAACATGTTTCAGGCATGCACATCCAGCATATTTAAAACATGTTTGGATCAATTAGAAATCTCTTTCTTATAAAATTTCACCAAGCTATTAGGGGTTGTACTTGTGGAATTTCTTAAACATGGATAACAAAACTTTGATGTTCAGTTTTAGTGCGTGAAATAATTTTCTTCACTTAAATTTATTATAATTTTCAATTTTTTGCATATAGAAACTGTTAAATTTTCATTTTGTTGTGATATTTTTGCCTTATCTTTTTGTTTACGAGAAAAAATGGGAGAGTGAAAACTCATTTGAAGAAAAATTGAACATCAAAACTGGAAATGCACAAATGCTGAGAGAGATAACTCCGAAAAGTATCTGTGATTTTTAAGGATTGTCAACTCTTTCAGTTTTTTATATATTGGGTTTTGCAATCATCGGAAGAAGGGGGGGGGGGGTGTATTTTTATATGACTGTTGACTCCCTAACTATAAGTCATTTTTAACAAAAAGTATAGCCGTTACACATCACTAATTATTCAAATAATTTACGATGATCTATGATTGTTACGTCTGCTTTTTGTAAAATAGGCAAAAAGTGGTTTGTTTGGCTCTGGTAAATATCCCACCGCACGTTAACTTGAGAATTTAATTTTTTCTACTCCTTGAAATTTTTGGATCATTAGGTCATTTGCATCTTCAACATGTTTCAGGCATGAATATCCACCACATTTAAAAGGTTTTAGGACTCAATTAGAGATCTCTTTCAAATATAATTCCACCAAGCTATTAGGGGTTGTAGTAGTGGAATTTCCCTAACATTAATAACAAATCTTTGGTGTTCAATTTTAGTGCTTGAAATAATTTTCTTCACTTAAATTTATTATAGTTTTCAATTTTTTGCATACATAAACACTTCAATTTTTATTTTATTATAGTCTATTTACCTGATGTTTTTGTTAACGAGAAAAATGGGAGAGTGAAAACTTAAGTTCGGACAAGAAAAAAAATTTAACATCGAAAATTGAAATGCACAAATGCTGAGAGAGATAATTCCAAAAAGTAGATGTGATTTTTGAGAATTTTAAACTCTTTCAATTTTTTATATATTGGGTTTTGTATTCAATAGAAGAGGGGGGCGAGGCATTTTAACTGAGAGTTGACTCCCAAACCATAAGTCATTTCTAATAAAAATTATAGCCGTTACACATCACTAATCGATCAAAATTTTTACAATGATCTAAGACTGTTAGGTCTGCTTTTTGTAAAATAGGCAAAAGGTGGGTTGTTTGGCTCTAGTAAATATCCCACCACACGTTAACTTGTGAATTTACTTTTTTCTACTCCTTGAAATTTTTGGATCATTAGGTCATTTGCATCTTCAACATGTTTCTGGCATGCATATCCCCCACATTTAAAACATGTTAGGACTCAATTAGAAATCTCTTTCTTATAAATTCCACCACGCTATTGGGGGTTGTACTAGTGGAATTTCCCTATCATGGATAACAATACTTTGGTGTTCATTTTTAGTGCGTAAAATAATTTCCTCCAGTTACATTTATTATAGTTTTCAATTTTTTGCAGACATAAACTCTAAAATTTTCATTTTTTTGTGGGCTTTTTGCCTTATCTTTTTGTTTACGAGAAAAATGGGAGAGTGAAAACTCAAGTTTGGATTTGAAAAAAATTTAACTTCCAAAATGGAAAGGCACAAATGCTGTGAGAGATAATTCCAAAAAGAATCTGTGATTTTGAAGGATTGTAAACTCTTTTAGTTTTTTATATATTAGGTTTTTCAATCATCGGAGCGTGAAATTTTTAACTTAGTGTTGACCCCCAAACCATATGTCATTTTTAACAAAAATTATAGCCGTTACACATCATTAATCGATCAAAACATTTATGATGATCTATGATTGTTGGGTGTACTTTTGTAAAATAGGAAAAAAGTTGGTTGCATGGCTCAGGTAAATATCCAACCGCACGTTATTATAAAATTCCACCAACCAATTAGGGGTTGTACTAGTGAAATTTCCCAAACATGGATAACAAAACTTTGGTGTTCATCTTTAGTGAGTGAAATAATTTTCTTCACTTACATTTATTATAGTTTTCAATTTTTTGCATACAAAAGTATAAAATTTTAATTTTGTAGTGAAGTTTTTGCCTTTTCTCTTTGTTAACAAGAAAAACGGGAGAGGGAAAACTCATGTTTGGATTTGACAAAAAATTGAACATCCAAAATGGAAATGCACAAATGCTGAGAGAGATTATTCCATAAGGCATCTATGATTTTTTAGGATTTTAAACTATTGTAGTTTTTTAAATATTAGGTTTTGCAATCATCAGAAGAGGGGGGGGGGGGGGGGGGGAAGGGAGGGAGGAGGGGGGCGGGAGGGTGGGGAGGCATTTTTAATTGAGTGGTGACTCCCAAACCGTAAGTCATTTCTAACAAAAATTATAGCCGTTACACATCATTAATAGATCAAAACATATATGATGATCTATGATTGTTAGGTCTGGGTTTTGTAAAATTGGCAAAATGTGGGTTGTTTGGCTCTAGTAAAGATCCCACCGTACGTTAACTTAAGAATTTAATTTTTTCATCTCCTTGAAAATTTTGGATCATTAGGTCATTTGCGTCTTCAACATGTATCAGGCATGCATATCCACCACATTTGAAACATGTTAGGATCAATTAGAAATCTCTTTCTTATAAAATTCCACCTAGCTATTAGGGGTGTTACTAGTGAAATTTCAAAACATGGATAACAAAACTTTGGTATTCATTTTTAGTGCGTCAAATAATTCTCTTCACTTACATTTATTATATTTTTCAATTTTTTGCATATATAAACTCTAAAATTTTCATTTTGTTGTGATATGTTTGACTCATCATTTTTTTTTACGAGAAAAATGGGAGAGTGAAAACTCAAGTTTGGATTTGAAAAAAAATTGAACGTCTAAAATGGAAATGCAAAAATGATGAGAGAGATAATTCCAAAAAGAATATGTGATTTTTAAGGATTGTAAACTCTACTAGTTTTTTATATTTTGGGTTTCACAATCATCGGAAGAGCGGGGTGAGGCCATTTTAATTCAGTGTTGACTCCCAAACCATGAGTCATTTTTAACAAAAATTATAGCCATTACACATCATTAATGGATCAAAACATTTATGATGATCTATGATTGTTAGGTCCACGTTTTGTAAAATAGGCAAAAACCGGGTTGTTTGGCTCAGGTAAATATCCCACCGAACGTTAACTTGAGAATTTAATTTTTTCTTCTCCTTGAAATTTTTTATCATTAGGTCATTTGCATCTTCAACTTGTTTCAAGCATGTATATCCACCACATTTAAAACATGTTAGGATAAAAAAATAAATCTCTTCCTTATAAAATTCCACCAAGCTATTAGGGGTTGTACTTGAGGAATTTTCCTAACATGGATAACAAAACTTTGGTGTTCATTTGTAGTGGGTGAAAATAATTTCCTTCACTTACATTATTGTTGTTTTCAATTTTTTCCATACATAAACTCTAAAATTTTCATTTTGTTGTTATCTATTTGCCTTATCATTTTGTTTACGAGAAAAATGGGAATGTGAAAACTCAAGTTTGGATTTGAAAACAAAATTGAACATCCAAAATGGAAATGCTAAAACGCTGAGAGAGATAATTCCAAAAATTATTAATGATTTTTAAGAATTGTAAACTCATTTAATTTTTTATATATTGGGATTTGCAATCATCGGAAGAGGGGGGTGAGGCATTTTTGACTGAGTGTTGACTCCCAAACCATAGTCATCTCTAAAAAAAATTATACCTATTTGACATCATTAACCAAAAAAAAAATTATGATGATCTATGAATGTTCGGTTCACTTTATGAAAAATTGGTAAAAAGTGGGTTTTTTGGCTTAGGTAAATATCCCTTCACACATTAACTTGAGAATTTAATTTTTTCTACTCGAAATTGTTAGATCATTTGGTCAGTTGCATCTTCAACAAGTTTCAGGCAACCCTCTCCACCACATTTAAAACTGGTTAGGATCAATTAGAAATCTCTTTCTAATAAAATTCCACCAAGCTATTACGGGTTGTACTAGTGGAATTTCCCAAACATGTATAAAAAAACTTTGGTGTTCATTTTTAGTGCATGAAATAATTTTCTGCACTTCTATTTATTGTAGTTTTCAATTTTTTTATACATAAACTCTAAAATTTTCATTTTGTTGTGATCTATTTGCCTTATCTTTTTGTTTACGAGAAAAATGGAAGAGTGAAAACTCAAGTTTGGATTTGAAAAAAAATTGAACATCCAAAACGGAAATGCACAAATGCTGTGAGAGATAATTCCAAATAGTATATGAGATTTTTAATGATTTTAAACTCTTTTAGTGTTTTATATATTGGGTTTTGCAAACATCGGAAGAGGGGGGTGAGGCATTTTTAACTGAGTGTTGACTCCCAAACCATAAGTCATTTCTAACAAAAATTATAGCTGTTACACATCATTAATTGATCAAAACATTTTTGATGATCTATGATTATTAGGTCCACTTTTTTAAAAAAGGAAAAAAATAGGGTTGTATGGCTCTAGGAAATATCCCATCGCACGTTAACTTGAGAATTTAATTTTTGCTACTCTTTGAAATTTTTGGATCATTAAGTCATTTTCATCTTCTACATGTTTCAGGCAAGCATATCTACCACATTTAAAACATATTAGGATCAATTAGAAATCTCTTTCTTATAAAATTCCACCAAGCTATTAGGGGTTGTACTAGTGGAATTTCCGAAACATGGATAACAAAAATTTGGTGCTCATTTTTAGTCCGTGAAATAATTTTCTTCACTTACATTTATTATAGTTTTCAATTTCTTGCATAAATAAACTCGAAAATTTTCTTCACTTACATAAATAAACTCGAAAATTTTCTTCACTTACATAAATAAACTCGAAAATTTTCTTCACTTACATAAATAAACTCAAAAATTTTCATTTTGTTGTGATCTATTTGTCTTATCTTTTTTATTACGAGAAAAATGGGAGAGTGAAAAATCAAGTTTGTATTTGAAAAAAAAAAACTGAACATCCAAAATGGAAATGAACAAATTCTGAGAGAGATAATTCCAAAAAGTATCTGTGATTTTTAGGATTGTAAATTGTTTTTTTTTTATATAATTGGTTTTGCAATCATCGGAAGAGGGAGGGGGGGGGGGGGGGGGGGGTGAGGCATTTTTAACTCAGGGTTGACTCCCAAACCATAAGTCTTTTCTAACAAAAATTGTAGCCGTTACACTTCATTAATCGATAAAACATTTAAAGTAATCTAAGATTGTTGGGTCCGCTTTTTGTAAAATTGGCAAAAAAAAAGGTTGTATGGCTCTGGTAAACATCCCACCACATGTTGAGAATTTAATTTTTTCTACTCCTTGAAATTTTGGGATCATTATGTTATTTGCATCTTCTACATGTTCCAGGCATTCATATCCTCCACATTTAAAAAGTGTTAGGATCAATTAGAAAACTCTTTCTTATAAAATTCCACCAAGCTATTAGGGGTTGTACTAGTGGAATTTCCCAAACAACGACAACTAAACTTTGGTGTTCATTTTAAGTGAGTGAAATTGTATTCTTCACTAATATTTATTATAGTTTTCAATTTTTTACATACATAAACTCTAATATTTTCATTTTGTTGTCATCTATTTGCCTTATCATTTTGTTTACGAGAAAAAAGGTAGAGTGAAAACTCAAGTTTGGATTTGAAAAAAAATTGAACATAGAAAATGGAAATGCACAAATGCTGAGAGAGACAATTCCACGAAGTTTATGCGATTGTTAAGAATTGTAAGCTCTTTTAGTATTTTATATATTAGGTTTTGCAATCATAAGAAAAGGGGGGGCAAAGGATTTTTAACTGAGTGTTGAAGCCCAAACCATAAGTCATTTCTAACAAAAATTATAGCCGCTACACATCATTAATCGGTAAAAACATTTACACTGAACTATAATAGTTAGGCCCATTTTTTTAAAATAGGCAAAAAGTGGGTTGGTTGACTCTGGTAAATATCCTACAGCATGTTAACTTGAGAATTTAATTTTTTCTTCACCTTGAAATTTTTGGATCATTAGATCATTTTCATCTTCAACATGTTTCAGGCAAGCATATCCACCACATTTAAAACATTTTAGGATCAATTAGAAATCTCATTCTTATAAAATTCCACCAAGCTATTAGGGGTTGTACTAGTGGAATTTCCCAAACATGGATAACAAAACTTTGGTGTTCTTCACTTACGTTTATTATAGTTTCGAATTTTTTTTCATACTTTCACTCTAAAATTTTCATTTTGTAGTGTTCTATTTGCCTTAATTTTTTGTTCACAAGAAAAATAGGAGAGTGAAAAGTGAAGTTTGGATTTGAAAAAAAATTGAACTTCCAAAATGGAAATGCATAAATGCTGAGAGGGATAATTCCAAAAAGTATCTGTGATTTTTAAGGATTGTAAACACTTTTATTATTTTATATATAAGGTTTTGCAATCATCGGAAAAGGGAGAGGGGGGTGCGAGGCATTTTTAACTGAGTGTTGACTCCCAAACCATAAGTCATTTCTACCAAAAAATATAGCTGTTACACATTATTAATCGATCAAAACATTTACGATGATCTATAATTTCTAGGTCAGCTTTTTGTAAAATAGGTAAAAAGTGGGTTGTTTGGTTCTAGTAAATATCCCACTGTACGTTAAATTGAGAGTTTAATTTTTTCTACTCGAAATTTTTGGATCATTCGGTCATTTGCATCTTCAATATGTTTCAGGTATGCATATCCATCACATTTAAAACATGTTAGGATCAATTCAAAATCTCTTTCTTATAAATGTCCACAAAGCTATTTGGGCTTGTACTAGTGGAATTTTCCAAACAACGATAACAAAACTTTGGTGTTCAGTTTAAGTGCAAGAAATAGTTTTCTTCACTAACATTTATTATAGTTTTCAATTTTTTGCATACATAAACTCTAAAATTTTCATTTTGTTGTGATCTATTTGCCTTATTGTTTTGTTTACGAGAAAAAAGGTAGAGTGAAAATTCAAGTTTGGATATGAAAACAAATTGAACATCCAAAATGGAAATTCACAAATGCTGAGAGAGATAGTTCCACAAAGTATATGCGATTTTTAAGGATTTAAACTCTTTTAATTTTTTATATATTAGGTTTTGCAATCATCGGAAAAGGGGGGCGAGGCATTTTTAACTGAGTGTTGACGTCCAAACCATAATTCATTTCTAACAAAAATTATAGCCCTTACACATCATTAATTGATCAAAACATTTACATTGAACTATGATAGTTAGGTCCACTTTTTGTAAAATAGGCAAAAAGTGGGTTGGTTGACTCTCGTAAATATCCCACCGCATGTTAACTTCAGAATTTAATTTTTTCTTCACCGTGAAATTTTTGAATTATTAGGTCATTTGCATCTTCAACATGTTTCGGGTATGCATATCCACCACATTTAAAACATGTTAGATCAATTAGAAATCTTTTTCTCATAAATTTCCACAAAGCTATTAGGGGTTGTACTAGTGGAATTTCCCAAACATGGATAACAATACTTTGGTGTTCATTTTTAGTGACTGAAATACTTTTCTTCACTCACATTTATTATAGTTTTCAAATTTTTTTCATACTTTCACTCTAAAATTTTCATTTTGTTGTGTTCTATTTGCCTTAATTTTTTTTTTTTTGACAAGAAAAATAGGAGAGTAAAAAGTGAAGTTTGAATTTGAAAAAAAAATTGAACTTCCAATATGGAAATGCAGAAATGCTGAGAGGGATAATTCCAAAAAGTATATGTGAATTTTAAGGATTGTAAACTCTTTTATTATTTTATATATAAGGTTTTGCAATCATCAGAAAAGGAGGAGGGGGGTGTGAGGCATTTTTAAGTGAGTGTTGAATCCCAAACCATAAGTCATTTCTACCAAAAATTATTGCCGTTACACATCTTTAATCGATCAAAATATTTACGATGATCTATGATTGTTAGGTTAGCCTTTTGTAAAATAGGCAAAAAGTGGGTTGTTTGGCTCTAGTAAATATCCACTACACGTTAAATTGAGAGTTTATTTTTTTTCTACTCCTTGAAATTTTTGGATCATTAGGTCATTTGCATCTTCAACATTTTTCAGGTATGTATATCCACCACATTTAAAACATGTTAGGATCAATTCAAAATCTCTTTCTTATAAATTTCCACAAAGCTATTTGGGGTTGTACTAGTGGAATTTCCCAAACAACGATAACAAAACTTTGGTGATCATTTTAAGTGAATGAAATAGTTTTCTTCACTAACATTTATTATAGTTTTCAATTTTTTGCAAACATAAACTCTAAAATTTTCATTTTGTTGTCATCTATTTGCCTTATCGTTTTGTTTAGGAGAAAAAAAGGTAGAGTGAAAACTCAAGTTAGGATTTGAAAAAAAATTGAACGTCCAAAATGGAAATGCACAAATGCTGAGAGAGATAATTCCACAATGTATATGAGATTGTTAAGGATTTTAAAATCTTTTATTTTTATATGTATTAGGTTTTACAATCATCGAAAAGGGGGGCCAGGCATTTTTAACTGAGTGTTGACTCCCAAACCTTAATTCATTTCTAATAAAAATTATAGCTGTTACACATCATTAATCGATCAAAACATTTACACTGAACTATGATAGTTAGGTCCACTTTTTGTAAAATAGGCAAAAAGTGGGTTGGTTGACTCTGGTAAATATCCCACCGCATGTTAACTTCAGAATTTAATTTTTTCTTCACCTTGAAATTTTTGGATTAGTAGGTCATTTTCATCTTCAACATGTTTTAGGCGTGCATATCCACCACATTTAAAACATGTTAGGATTCAATTAGAAATCTCTTTCTTATAAAATTCCGCCAAGCTATTAGGGGGTGTACTAGTGGATTTTCCCATACATGGATAACAAAACTTTGGTGTTCATTTTTAGTGACTGAAATACTTTTATTCACTCGCATTTATCATAGTTTTCAAATTTTTTCCATACTTTCACACTAAAATTTTCTTTTTTTTGTGTTCTATTTGCATTATTTTTTGTTGACAAGAAAAATAGCAGAGTAAAAAGTGAAGTTTGAATTTGAAAAAAAAATTGAACTTCCAAAATGGAAATGCTGAAATGTTGAGACGGATAATTCCAAAAAGTATCTGTGATTTTTATGGATTGTAAACTCTTTTATTATTTTATATAGAAGGTTTTTCAATCATCGGAAAAGGAGGCATTTTTAAGTGAGTGTTGAATTCCAAACCATAAGTCATTTCTACCAAAAATTATAGCCGTTAAACATCTTTAATCAATCAAAACATTTACGATGATCTATGATTGTTAGGTCAGCCTTTTGTAAAATAGGCAAAAAGTGGGTTGTTTGGCACTAGTAAATATCCCACTACACGTTAAATTGAGAGTTTAATTTTTTCTACTCCTTGAAATTTTTGGATCATTAGGTCATTTGCATCTTCAACATGTTTCAGGTATGCATATCCACCACATTTAAAATATGTTAGGATCAATTCAAAATCTCTTTCTTATAAATTTCCACAAAGCTATTTGGGGTTGTACTAGTGGAATTTCCCAAACAACGATAACAAAACTTTGGTGATCATTTTAAGTGCATGAAATAGTTTTCTTCACTAACATTCATTATAGTTTTCAATTTTTTGCATACATAAACTCTAAAATTTTCATTTTGTTATCATCTATTTGCCTTATCGTTTTGTTTACGAGAAAAAAGGTAGAGTGAAAACTCAAGTTTGGATTTGAAAAAATATTGAACATCCAAAATGGAGATGCACAAATGCTGAGAAAGATAATTCCACAAAGTTTATGCGATTGTTAAGGATTTTAAACTCTTTTAGTTTTTTATATATTAGGTTTTGCAATCATCGAAAAGGGGGGGCCAGGCATTTTTAACTGAGTGTTGACGCCCAAACCTTAATTCATTTCTAATAAAAATTATAGCCGTTACACATCATTAATCGATCAAAATATTTACACTGAACTATGATAGTTAGGTCCACTTTTTGTAAAATAGGCAAAAAGTGGGTTGGTTGACTCTGGTAAATATCCCACCGCATGTTAACTTCAGAATTTAAATTTTTGTTCACCTTGAAATTTTTGGATTATTAGGTCATTTGCATCTTCAACATGTTTCAGGTATGCATATCCACCACATTTAAAACATGTTAGGATCAATTAGAACTCTTTTCTCATAAATTTCCACAAAGCTATTCGGGGTTGTACTAGTGGAATTTGCCAAACATGGATAACAAAACTTTGGTGTTCATTTTTAGTGACTCAAATAATTTTCTTCACTTACCTTTATTATAGTTTCCAATTTTTTTTCATACTTTCAATCTAAAATTTTCATTTTGTTGTGTTCTATTTGCCTTAATTTTTTGTTGACAAGAAAAATAGGAGAGTGAAAAGTGAAGTTTGGATTTGAAAAAAAAAATTGAATTTCCAAAATGGAAATGCAGAAATGCTGAGAGTGATAGTTCCAAAAAGTATCTATGATTTTAAAGGATTGTAAACTCTTTTATTTTTTTATATATAAGGTTTTGCAATCATCTTAGAAGTGGGAGGGGGGGGGGGGGGGGGGGGGGGGGGGGGTGCGAGGCATTTTTAAGTGAGTGTTGAATCCCAAACCATAAGTCATTTCTACCAAAAATTATAGCCGTTACAAATCTTTAATCAATCAAAAAATTTATGATGATCTATGATTGTTAGGTCAACTTTTTATAAAATAGGCAAAAAGTGTGTTGTTTGGCTCTAGTAAATATCCCACTGCACGTTAAATTGAGAGTTTAATTTTTTCTACTCCTTGAAATTTTTGGATCATTAGGTCATTTGCATCTTCAACATGTTTCAGGTATGCATATCCACCACATTTAAAACATCTTAGGATCAATTAGAAATCTCTTTCTTATAAATTTCCACAAAGCTATTTGGGGTTGTACTAGCTGAATTTCCCAAACAACGATAACAAAACTTTGGTGTTCATTTTAAGTGCATGAAATAGTTTTCTTCACTAACATTTATTATAGTTTTCAATTTTTTGCATACATAAACTCCAAAATTTTCATTTTTTTGTTATCTATTTGCCTTATCGTTTTGTTTATGAGAAAAAAGGTAGAGTGAAAACTCAAGTTTGGATTTGAAAAAAAATTGAACATCCAGAATGGAAATGCACAAATGCTAAGAGAGGTAATTCCACAAAGTATATACGATTGTTAAGGATTTTAATATCTTTTAGTTTTTTATGTATTAGGTTTTGCAATCATTGGAAAAGGGGGGCCAGGCATTTTTAAGTGTGTGTTGACGCCCAAACCATAATTCATTTCTAACAAAAATTATAGCTGTTATACATCATTAATCGATCAAAACATTTACATTGAACTATGGTAGTTAGGTCCACTTTTAGTAAAATAGGCAAAAAGTGGGTTGATTGACTCTGGTAAATATCCCACCGCATGTTAACTTCAGAATTTAATTTTTCTTCACCTTGAAATTTTGGATTATTAGGTCATTTGCATCTTCAACATGTTTCAGGTATGCATATCCACCACATTTAAAGCATGTTCGGATCAATTAGAGATCTTTTTCTCATAAATTTCCACAAAGCTATTAGAGGTTGTACTAGTGGAATTTGCCAAACATGGATAACCAAACTTTGGTGTTAATTTTTAGTGACTAAAATAATTTTCTTCACTTACATTTATTGTAGTTTCCAAATTTTTTTCATACTTTCACTCTAAAATTTTCATTTTGTTGTGTTCTATTTGCCTTAATTTTTTGTTGACAAGAAAAATAGAAGAGTGAAAAGTGAAGTTTGGATTTGAAAAAACAATTGAACTTCCAAAATGGAAATGCAAAAATTTTGAGAGGGATAATTCCAAAAAGTATTTGTGATTTTTAAGGATTGTAAACTCTTTTATTTTTTTTATATATAAGTTTTTGCAATCATTGAAGAAGGGGGAGGGGGTGCGAGGCATTTTTAACTGAGTGTTGACTCCCAAACCATTAGTTGTTTCTACTAAAAATTGTAGCCATTACACATTATTAATCAATCAGAACATTTACAATGATCTGTGATTGTTACGTCTGTTTTTTTTAAAATAGGCAAAAAGTGGGTTGTTTGGATCTAGTAAATATCCCAATGCACGTTAAATTGAAAGTTTAATTTTTTCTACTTCTTGAAATTTTTGGTTCATTAGGTCATTTGCATCTTCAACATGTTTCAGGTATGCATATCCACCACATTTAAAACATGTTAGGATCAAAATTGAAATCTCTTTCTTATAAGTTTCCACAAAGCTATTTGGGGTTGTACTGGTGGAATTTCCCAAACAAAGACAACAAAACTTTTGGTATTCATTTTAAGTGCATGAAATAGTTTTCTTCACTAACATTTATTATAGTTTTCAATTTTTTGCATACATAAACTCTAAAATTTTCATTTTGTTGTGATCTATTTGCCTTATCGTTTTGTTTACGAGAAAAAGGTAGAGTGAAAACTCAAGTTTGGATTTGAAAAAAAATTGACCATCCAAAATGGAAATACACAAATGCTGAGAGAGATAATTCCACAAAGTTTATGCGATTGTTAAGGATTTTAAACTCTTTTAGTTTTTTATATATTAGGTTTTGCAATCATCGGAAAAGGGGGGGGGGGGGAGGCATTTTTAATTGAGTGTTGATGCCCAAACCATAAGTCATTTCTAACAAAAATTATAATCGTTACACCATTAATCGATCAAAATATTTACACTGAACTATGACAGTTAGGTCCACTTTTTGTAAAATAGGCAAAAAGTGGGTTGGTTGACTGGTAAATATCCCACCGCACGTTAACTTGTGAATTTATTTTTTTCTACTCCTAGAAATTTTTGGATTATTAGGTCATTTGCATCTTCAAAATGTTTCGAGCATGCATATCCACCACATTTGAAACAAGTTAGGATCAATTAGAAATCACTTTCTTATAAAATTCCACCTAGCTATTAGTGGTTGTACTAGTCAAATTTTCCAAACAAGGATAACAAAACTTTGGTGTTCATTTTTAGTGTGAAATAATTTTCTTCACTGACATTTATTATAGTTTACAATTTTTTGAATACATATTTGTCTTATCTTTTTGTTTACGAGAAAAATGGGAGAGTGAAAATTCAAGTTTGGATTTGAAAAAAAATTTAAAATCCAAAGTGGAAATGCACAAATTCTGAGAGAGATAATTCCAAAAAGTATTTGTTATTTTTAAGGATAGTAAAATCTTTTAATTTTTATATATTAGGTTTTGTAATCATCGAAAAAGGGAGGAGTGGGGGAGGGGGAGGCATATTTAACTGAGTGTTGACTCCAAAACCATAAGTCATTTCTAACAAAAATTACAGCCGTTACACATCATTGATCGATCAAAACATTTATGCTGAACTATGATTGTTAGATCCGCTTTTTGTAAAATAGTTGAAAAGAGGGTTGTTTGGCTCTAAAAAATATACCTACACACGTTAACTTGAGAATTTAATTTCTTCTACTCGAAATTTTTTTATCATTAGGTCATTTGCATCTTCAATATGTTTCAGGCATGCATATCCACCACATTTAAAACATGTTAGGATCAATTAGTAATCTCTTTCTTATAAAATTTCACCTAGCTATTAGGGATTATACTAGTGGAATTTTTCAAACATGGATAACAAAACTTTGGTGTTCATTTTTTAGTGGGTGAAATAATTTTCTTCACTTACAATTATTTTTTTTCAATTTTTGCATACATAAACTCTAAAATTTTCTTTTTGTTGTGATGTATTTGTGTTACCGTTTTGTTTACGAGAAAAATGGTGGAGAGAAAAGATCAAGTTTGGATACGGAAAAAAAATTGAACATCCACAATGGAAATGAACAAATGCTAAGAGAGATAATTCATAAAAGTATCTATGATTTTTAAGGATTGTAAACTCTTTTAGTTTTTTATATATTAGGTTTTTCATTCATCGGAAAAGGGGGGGGGGGGAGGAGGCATTTTTATCTATGTGTTGACTCCCAAACCGTAACTCATTTCTAACAAAAACTATAGTCGTTATTCATTATTAATCGATCAAAACATTAACGATGATCAATGTTTTTTAGGTCTGCTTTTTGTAAAATAGGCAAAAAGTGGGTTGTAAACAACCGTACGTTAACTTGAGAATTTAATTTTTTTCTACTCGAACTTTTTGGATCATTAGGTCATTTGCATCTTCAACATGTTTCAGGAATGCAATCCACCACATTTAAAACATGTTAGGATCAATTAGAAATCTCTTCCTTATAAAATTCCTCCAAGCTATTAGGGGTTCTACCAATGGCATTTGCCAAACATGGATAACAAAACTTTGGTGTTCATTTTTTGTGCGTGAAATAGTTTTCTTTACTTACATTTATTATAGTTTTCAAATTTTTGCATACAGAAACTCTAAAATTTTCATTTTGTTGTGATCTATTTGCTTTATCTTTTTCTTTACAAGAAAAAATGGAGAGTGACAACTCAAGTTTGGATTTCAAAAAAAATTGAACACCCAAAATGGAAATGCACAAATACTGAGAGAGATAATTCCACAAAGTATCTTCGATTTTTAAGGATTATAAACTCTTTAAGATTTTTATATATTAGGTTTTGCAATCATCGAAAAAGTGGGGGCGAGGTATTTTTAACTGAGTTTACACTCCAAACCCATAAGTCATTTCTAACAACAATTACAGTTGTTACACACTATTAATCGATCAAAATATTTACTCTAAACTATGATTTTTAGATCCGCCCTTTGTAAAATAGTCAAAAAGTGGGTTTTTTTGGCTTTTAAAAATATATGAACGCACATTAACATGTGAATTTTATTTCTTCTACTCGAAATTTTTTGATCATTAGGTCAATTGCATCTTCAACATGTTTCAGGCATGCATATCCCCCACATTTAAAACATGTTAGGATCAATTAGAAATCTCTTTCTTATAAAAATCCACCAAGCTATTAGGGATTGTACTAGTGGAATTTCCCAAACATGGATAACAAAACTTTGGTGTTCGTTTTTAGTGTGTGAAATAATTTTCTTCACTTACATTTATTCTTTTTTTTCAATTTTTGCATACATAAAATCTAAAATTTTCTTTTTTTTTGTGATCTATTTGTGTTATCGTTTTGTTTACGAGAAAAATGGTGGAGAGAAAAATCAAGTTTGGATACGGAAAAAAATTGAACATCCACAATGGATATGAACAAATGCTGAGAGAGATAATTCATAAAAGTATCTATGATTTTTTAGGATGGTAAACTCTTATAGTTTCTTATATATTTGGTTTTCCATTCATCGAAAAAGAGAGGGGGGGGGGGGGGGGGGGGGGGGGGGCGTATTTTAACTGAGTGTTGACTCCCAAACCGTAACCCATTTCTAACAAAAATTATAGCCGTTACACATTATTAAACGATCAAAACATTAATGATAATCAATGATTGTTAGGTCCGCTTTTTGTAAAATAGGCAAAAAATTGGTTGTTTAGCTCTGGTAAATATCCCACCGCACGTTAACTTGAGAATTTAATTTTTTCTACTCCTTGTAATTTTTGGTTAATTAGGTCATTTGTATCTTCAACATGTTTTTGGCATGCATATCCACCACATTTAAAACATGTTAGGATCAATTATAAATCTCTTTCTTATGAAATTCCACCAAGCTATTAGGGGTTGTACTAGTGGGATTTGCCAAACATGAATATCAAAACTTTGGTGTTCATTGAAATACGTGAAATATTTTTCTTTACATATATTTTTTATAGTTTTCAATTTTTTCCTTACATAAACTTTAAAATTTTCATTTTGTTGTGATCTATTTGCCTTATCTTTTTGTTTATGAGAAAAATGGGACAGTGAAAACTCAAGTTTGGATTTCAACAAAAATTGAACATCCACAATGGTAATGTGCAAATGCTGAGAGAGAAAATTCCTAAAAGTATCTTTTATTTTTAAGGATTTTAAACTCTTTTATTTTTTTATATTATTTTGCAATCATCGAAAAAGGGTGAGAGGTATTTTTAACTGAGTGTTGACTCCCAAACCATAAATCATTTCTAACAAAAATTATAGCCGTTACACATCATTAATCTATCAAAAAATTAATGCTAAAAAATGATTGTTAGGTCTGCTTTTTGTAAAATAGACAAAAAGTGGGTTGCTTGGCTCTAGTAAATATCCCACCGCACGTTAACTTGAGAATTTAATTTTTTCTACTCCTTGATCTTTTTGGATCATTAGGTCATTTGCTTCTTCAACATGTTTCAGGAATGCAATCCACCACATTTAAAACATGTTAGGATCAATTAGAAATCACTTTCTTATAAAATTCCTCCAAGCTATTAGGGGTTGTACCAATGGCATTTCCCAAACATGGATAACAAAACTTTGGTGTTCATTTTTTGTGCGTGAAATAGTTTTCTTCACTTACATTTATTATAGTTTTCAATTTTTTGCATACAGAAACTCTAAAATTTTCATTTTTTTGTGATCTATTTGCCTTATCTTTTTCTTTACGAGAAAAAAGGGAGAGTGAAAACTCAAGTTGGGATTTCAAAAAAAATTGAACATCCAAAATGGAAATGCACAAATGCTGAGAGAGATAATTCCACAAAGTATCTTTGATTTTTAAGGATTGTAAACTCTTTAATATTTTTATATATTAGGTTTTGCAATCATCGAAAAAGTCAGGGCGAGGTATTTTTAACAAAGTTTACACTCCAAAACCATATGTCATTTCTAACAAAAATTACAGCCGTTACACATCATTAATTGATCAAAATATTTACACTGAACTATGATAGTTAGGTCCGCTTTTTGAAAAATAGGCAAAAGTTGGTAGGTTGGCTCTCGTAAATATCCCTACACATGTTAACTTGAGAATTTAATTTTTTCTTCTCCATGAAATTTTTGGATTATTAGGTCATTTTTGTGAAAATTCAAGTTTGGATTTTAAAAAAAATTGAACATCCAAAATGGAAATGCACAAATGCTGAGAGAGATAATTCCACAAAGTATCAATGATTTTTAAGGATTGTAAACTCTTTTAGTTTTTTATATATTAGGTTTTGTAATCATCGGAAAAGGGGGGGCGAGGCATTTTTAACTAATTGTTGACTCCCATACCATAAGTCATTTCTAACAAAAATTATAGCTGTTACACATCATTAATTGATAAAAACATTTACATTGAACTATGATTGTTAGGTCTGCTTTCTGTAAAATAGGCAAAAAGTGGGTTGTTTGGCTCATGTAAATATCCCACTACAAGTTAACTAGAGAATTTAATTTTTTCTTCTCCGTGATATTTTTGGATCATTAGGTCATTTGCATCTTCAATATGTTTCGGGCATGCATATCTACCTCATTTAAAACATGTTAGGATGAATTAGGAATTTTTTTTTTTAAATTCCACCAAACTATTAGGGGTTGTACTATTGGAATTTCCAAAACATGGATGACAAAACTTTGGTGTTCATTTTTAGTGCGTGAAATAATTTAATTCACTTACCTTTATTATAGTTTTTAATTTTTTTGCCTACATAAACTCTAAAATTTTCATTTTGTTGTGATCCATTTGCCTTATTTTTTTGTATTCGAGAAAAATGGGAGAGCGAAAACTCAAGTTTGGATTTCAAAAAAAATTGAACATCCAAAATAGAAATAAAAAAATGCTGAGAGATATAGTTCCAAAAAGTATCTGTGCCTTTTAAGGATTGTAAACTCTTTTAGTTTTTTATATATTAGGTTTTGCAATCATCGGAAAAGGGGGAACGAGGCATTTTTGACTGAGTGTTGACTACTAAACAATAAGTCATTTCTAACAAAAATTATAGCCGTGACACATTATTAATTGATCAAAATATTTACACTAAACTATGATAGTAAGGTCCGCTTTTTCTAAAATAGGCAAAAAGTGGGTAGGTTGGCTATGGTAAATATCCCACCGTACGTTTACTTGAGAATTTAATTTTTTCTTCTCCTTGAAAATTTTGGGTCATTAGGTCAATTGCTTCTTCAACATGATTCAGACATGCATATCCACCACATTTAAAACATGTTTGGATCAATTAGAAATCTCTTTCTAATAAAATTCCACCAAGCTAATACGAGTTGTAGTTGTGGAATTTCCAAAACATGGATAACAAAACTTTGGTGTTCATTTTTAGTGCGTGAAATAATTTTCTTCACTTACATTTATTATAGTTTTCAATTTTTTGCATACATAAACTCTAAAATTTTCATTTTGGTGTGATCTATTTGCCTTATCTTTTTGTTTACGAGAAAAATGGGAGCGTGAAAACTCAAGTGTAAATTTGAAAAAAAATTGCACATCCAAAATGGAAATGTACAAATGCTAAGATATAAAATTCCACAAAGTATCTGTGATTTTTAAGGATTGTAAACTCTTTTAGTTTTTTATATATTAGGTTTTGCAATCATCGAAAAAGGGGGGCGAGGCATTTTTAACTTAGTGTTGAATCCCAAACAATAAGTCATTTGTAACAAAAATTATAGCCGTTACACATCATTAATCGATCCAAACATTTAAACTGAACTATGATTGTTAGGTCCATTTCCTATAAAATCGGCAAAAAGTGGGTTGTTTAGTTCTAGCAAATATCCCACCACACGTTAACTTGAGAGTTTAATTTTTTCTTCTCCATGAAAATTTTGGATCATTAGGTTATTTGCATCTTCAAAATGTTTCGAGCAAGCATATCCACCACCTTTAAAACATGTTAGGATCAATTAGAAATCACTTTCTTATAAAATTCCACCAAGCTACTAGGGGTTGTACTACTGGAATTTCCCAAACATGGCTAACAAAACTTTAGTGTTCATTTTTAGTACATGAAATATTTTTCTTCACTTACATTTATTATAGTTTTATATTTTTTGCATACATAAACACTAAAATTTTCATTTTTTTTACGAGATAAATGGGAGAGTGAAAACTCAAGTTTGGATTTGAAAAAAATTTGAACATCCAAAAAGGAAATGCAAAAATGCTGAGAGAGATAATTCCAAAAAACATCTGTAATTTTTAAGGATTGTAAACTCTTTTAGAGTTTTTTATATATTGGGTTTTGCAATCATCGGAAGAGGGGGGGATTAGGCAAAAAGTGGGTTGTTTAGCTCTGGTAAATATCCCTCCGAACGTAACTTGAGAATTAATTTTTTCTACTCCTTGAAATGTTTGGATCATTAGGTCATTTACATCTTCAACATGTTTTAGGCATGCATATCCACCACATTTAAAATATGTTAGGATTAATTAGAAATCCCTCTCTTATAAAATTCCAACAAGCTATTAGGGGTTGTACTAGTGGAATTTCCCAAACATGGATATCAACACTTTGGTTTTCATTTTTAATGCGTGAAATAATTTTCTTCAGTTAAATTTTTTTTTTTTTCAATTTTAGTATACTTAAACTCTAAAATTTTCATTTTTTTGTGATGTATTTGAGTTATCATTTTGTTTATGACAAAAAATGGGGGTGAGAAAAATCAAGTTTGGATGTGGAAAAAAATTGAACATCCAAAATGGAAATGCACAAATACTGAGAGACATAATTCATAAAAGTATCTATAATTTTTAAGGATTGTAAACTCTTTTAGTTTTTTATATATTAGGTTTTGCATTCATCGAAAAAAGGGGGGAGAGGCATTTTTAATTGAGTGTTGACTCCTAAACCATAAGTCATTTATACCAAAAATTATAGCCGTTACACATCATTAATCGATCAAAACATTAACGACGATCAATGATTGTTAGGTCCGCTTTTTGTAAAATAGGCAAAAAGTGGCTTGTTTAGCCTCTTGTAAATTTCCCTCCGCACTTTAACTTGAGAATATAATTTTTGCTACTCCTTGAAAATTTGGGATCATTAGGTCATTAGCATCTTCAACATGTTTCAGGCATGCATCCCCACCACATTTAAAACATGTTAGGATAAATTAGAAATCTATTTCTTATAAAATTCCACCCAGCTATTAGGGGTTGTACTAGTGGAATTTCCCAAACATGGATATGAAAATTTTGGTGTTCATTTTTAGTGTGTGAAATAATTTTCTTCACTTATATTTATTATATTTTTCAATTTTGTGCATACATAAACTCTAAAATTTTCATTTTTTTTTATCTATTTGCCTTCTCTTTTTGTTTACGGGAAAAATGAGAGTGAAAACTCAAGTTTGGATTTGAAAAACAATTGAACATGCAAAATGGAAATGCTTTAATGCTGAGAGAGATAATTCCAAAAAGTATCTGTGATTTTTAAGGATTATAAACACTTTTGGTTTTTTATATATTAGGTTTTGCAATCATCAGAAAAAGGGGGCGAGGAATTTTTAACTGAGTGTTGACTCTCAAACCATAAGTCATTTCTAACAAAAATTATAGCCATTACACATCATTAATCGATTAAAAAATTTATGATGAACTATGATTGTTAGGTTCACTTTTTGTAAAATAGGCAAAAAGTGGGTTCTTTGGTTCAGGTAAATATCCCACTGTACAACAACTTAGCAAATTAACTTTTTTTACTCCTTGACATTTTTGGATCATTAGGTCATATGTATCTTCAACATGTTTCAGGCAAGCATATCCACTACATTTAAAGCATGTTAGGATCAATTAAAAATCTTTTTCTTATAAAATTCCACCAAGATATTAAGGTTTGTACTGGTGGAATTACCCAAACTTGGATAAAAAACCTTTGGAGTTCATTTTTTGTGCGTGAAATAGTTTTCTTCACTTATCTTTATTATAGTTTTCAATTTTTTACATACAGAAACTCTACAATTTTCATTTTGTTATGATCTATTTGCCTTATCTTTTTTTTTACAAGAAAAAAGGAAGAGTGAACACTCAAGTTTGGATTTGAAAAAAAATTGAACATCCAAAATGGAAATGTAAAAATACTGAAAGAGATAATTTCGCAAAGTATCTCGGATTTTTAAGGATTATAAAATTTTTAAGTTTATTTATATATTTTGTTTTGCAATCTTCGAAAAAGGGGGGGGGGGGGGGGGGGCGAGGCATTTTTAATTGAGTGATGACTCCCTGATCATCAGTCATTTCTAACTAAAATTATAGTCGTTACACATCATTAATCGATCAAAACATTTATACTGAACTATGATTGTAAGGTCTGCTTTTTTTAAAATAGGAAAAAGTGGGTTGTTTGGCGCTGGTAAATATCCCACCGCATGCTAACTTGAGAATTTAATTTCCTCTTCATCTTGAAATTTAGGGATCATTAGGTCAATTGCATCTTCAACATGATTTGGGCAAGCATTTCCATCACATTTAAAACATGTTAGGTTCTATTAGAAATCACTTTGTTAAAAAATTCCACCAAGCTATTAGGGGTTCTACTAGTGCAATTTCCCAAACATGGATCACAAAACTTTGGTGTTCATTTGTAGAGTGTGAAATAATTTTATTCACATACTTTTATTATAGTTTTCTATCTCTTGCATACATAAACTCTAAAATTTTCATTTTGTTGTGATCTAATTTCCTTATCTTTTTTTTTTTATGAGAAAAATGCTAGAGTGAAAACTCAAGTTTGGATTTGAAAAAAAATTGAACATCCAAATTGGAAATGCACAAATGCTGTGAGAGATAATTCTAAAAAGTATCTGTGATTTTAAAGGATTGTAAACTCTTTTAGTTTTTTATATATTAGGTTTTGCAATCACCTGAAAAGGGAAGGGGGGTGTTGACTCCCAAACCATAAGTTGTTTCTAAAAAACGTTATGGCCGGTACACATCGTTAAGCGATCAAAACATTTATTCTCATCTATGGCTGTTAGGTCCGCTGTTTGTAAAATAGGCAAAAAGAGGGAAGTTTGGCTCTGGTAAATATCTCACTGCACGTTAACTTGAGAATTTAATTTTTTTTACTCCTTGAAAGTGTTGGATTATTAGGTCATTTGCATCTTCAATATGTTTCAGGCATGCATATCCACCACATTTAAAACATGTTAGGATCAATTAGAAATCTCTTTCTTATAAAATTCCACCAAGCTATTAAGGGTTGTATTAGTGAAATTTCCCAAACATGGATAACAAAACTTTGGTGTTCATTTTTAGTGTGTTTAATAATTTTCTTCACTTATATTTATTATAGTTTTGAATTTTTAGCATACATAAACTCTAAAATTTTCATTTTGTTGTGATCAATTTGCGTGATCTTTTTGTTTACGAGAAAAATGGGAGAGTGAAAACTCAAATTTGGATTTGAAAACAAATTGACCATCCAAAATGGAAATTCAAAAATGGTGAGAGAGATAATTCCAAAAAGTATTTTTGGTTTTTAAGGATTGTAAACTCTTTTAGTTGTTTACATATTGGGTTCTGCACTCATCGGAAGAGGTATTTTTCACTAAGTGTAAACTCCCAGACCATAAGTCATTTCTAACAAAAATTATAGTCGTTACACATCATTAATCGATCAAAACATTAATGATGATCTATTATTGACAGGTCCACTTTTTGTAAAATAGGCAAAAAGAGGGTATTTGGCCCTGGGAAATATCCCACCGCACGTTAACTTGAGAATTTAATTTTTTCTACTCCTTGAAATTTTTAGATCATTAGGTCATTTGCATCCTCAACATGTTTCAGGCACGCATATCCACCACATTTAAACATGTTAGGATGAATTAGAAATCTATTTCTTATAAAATTCCTACAAGCTATTAGGGGTTGTACTAGTAGAATTACCCAAATAAGGATAAAAAAACTTTGGTGTTCATTTTTTGTGAGTGAAATATTTTTCTTCACTTAAATTTATTATAGTTTTCATTTTTTTTCATGCTATAATTTTCATTTTTTTGTTTTCTTTTTGTTTACGAGAAAACAGGGGGAGTGAAAACTGAAGTTAGGATTCAAAAAAAAATTGAACATCCAAAATGGAAATGCACAAATGCTGAGAGAGATAATTCCACAAAGTTTCTGTGATTTTTAAGGATTGTAAACTCTTTTAGTTTTTTATACATTAGGTTTTGCAATGATCGGAAAAGAGGGGGCGAGGCAGTTTTAACTGAGTGTTGACTCCAAACCATAAGTCATTTCTAACAAAAATTATAGTGGTTACACATCATTAATTGACCAAAACATTTAAGATGGTCTATCATTGTTAGGTCCGCTTTTTTGTAAAATAGGGTAAAAGTGGTTTGTTTGGCTCTAGTAAATATCCCAAAGCACGTTAACTTGAGAATTTAATTTTTTCCTATCCTTGAAATTTTTGGATCATTAGACATTTGCATCTTCAACATGTTTTAAGCATGCATATCAACCACATTTAAAACATGTTAGGATCAATTAGAAATCTCTTTCTTATAAATTCCACCAAGCTATTAAGGATTGTACTAGTGGAATTTCCCAAACATGGATAACAAAACTTTGGTGTTCGTTTTTAGTGCGTGAAATAATTTTCTTCACATACACTTATAATAGTTTTCAATTTTTTGCATACATAAACTATAAAATTTCCATATTGTTTTGATCTACTTGCCTTATCTTTTTGTTTACGAGAAAAATGAGAAAGAGAAATCTCAAGTTTGGATTTGAAAAAAAATTGAATATCCAAAAAGGAAATGCAAAAATGACGAAAGAGATGATTCCACAAAGTATCTGTGATTTTTCAGGATTGTAAACTCTTTTAGTTTTTTATATATTAGGTTTTGCAATCATCGGAAAAGGGGGGAGGCATTTTTAACTGAGTGTTGACTCCCAAACCATAAATCATTTCTACAAAAGATTATAGCCATTAGACAACATTAATTGATTAAACAATTTACGATGATCAATGATTGTTAGGTTCATGTTTTTTAAAATGGAAAAAAATGGGTTGTTTGGCATTGGTAAATATCCCACCGGCCGTTAATTTGAGAATTTAATTTTTTTCTTCTCCTTTAAATTTTTGGATCATTAGGTCATTTGCATCTTCTACATGCTTTGGGCATGCAAATCAACCACATTTAAAATATGTTAGGATCTATTAGAAATCTCTTTCTTATAAAATTCCACCAAGCTATTAGGGTTCTACTAGTGAAATTTCCCAAACATTGATAACAAAACTTAGGTGTTAATTTTAGTGCATGAAATAATTTTATTCACTTACTTTTATTATAGTTTTCAAAATTTTGCATACTTAAACTCTAAAATTTTCATTTTGTTGTGATCTTTTTGCCTTATCTTTTTGTTTACAAGAAAAAAGGGAGAGGGAAAACTAAAGTGTGGATTTGAAATAAAATTGATCCAAAATGGCAACGCACAAATGTTGAGAGAGATAATTCCAAAAAGTATATGCGATTTTTAAGGATTGAAAATTGTTTAAGTTTCTTATATATTAAGTTTTGCAATTATCGGAAAGGAGAGGGCGAGGCTTTTTTAACTTAGTGTTAACTCCCAAACCATAAGTCATTTCCAACAAAAATTATAGCCGTTACACAGCATTAATCGATCAAAAGATTTACACGGAACTATGATTGTAAGGTCCACTTTTTGTAAAATAGGCAAAAAGTGGGTTGTTTGGCTTTGATAAATATCCCACCGCACGTTAACTTGAGAATTTTATTTTTTCTAATCCTTGAAATTTTTGGTTCATTAAGTCATTTGCATCTTCAACATGTTTCAGGTATGCATATCCAACACATTTAAAACATGTTAGGATCAATTAGAAATCTCTTTCTTATAAAATTCCACCAAGCTATTAGGGGTTGTACTAGAGGAATTTCATAAACATGGATAACAAAACTTTGGTGTTTATTTTTAATGTGTGAAATAATTTTCTTCACTTAAATTTATTATAGTTATGAATTTTTTGCATACATAAACTCTAAAATTTTAATTTTGTTGTGATCTACTTGCCTTATTTTTTTGTTTACGAGAAAAATGGAAGAGAGAAAACTCAAGTTTGGATTTGAAAAAAATTGAACTTCTACAATGGTAATGTAAAAATTTTGAGAGAGATAATTAAAAAAAGTATCTGTGATTTTTAAGGATTGTAAACTCTTTTAGTTTTTTATATATTAGGTTTTTCAATCATCGGAAAAGGGGGGCCTGGCATTTTTAACTGAGTTTTGACTCCCAAACCATAAGTCATTTCTAACAAAAATTATAGCATTTACACATCATTAATCGATCAAAACATTACGATGATTAATGATTGTAAGGTTCGCTTTCTATAAAATAGGCAAAAAGTGGGTTGTTTAGCTCTGGTAAATATCCCACCACACGTTAGCTTGAGAATTTCATTTTTTCTAGTCCTTGAAATTTTTGGATCATTAGGTCATTTGAATTTTCAACATCTTTCAGGCATGCATATCCACCACATTTAAAACATGTTAGGATCAATTAGAAATCTCTTTCTTATAAAATTCCACCAAGCTATTAGGGGTTGTACTAGTGGAATTTCCCAAACATGGATATCAAAACTTTGGTGTACATTTTTAGTGCGTGAAATAAGTTTCTTCACTTCCATTTATTATAGGTTTCAATTTTGTTGCATACATAAACTTTAAAATTTTTCATTTAGTTGTGATCAATTTGCCTTATTTTTTGTTTACGAGAAAAATGGAAGAGTGAAAAGTTAAGTTTGGATTTGAAAAAAAATTGAACATCCAAAATGGAAATGCACAAATTCTGAGAGAGATAATTCCAAAAAGTACATGTAATTTTTAAAGATGGTAAACACTTTTAGTTTTTTAGATATTAGGTTTTGCAATGAACGGAAAAGGGGGGGGGGGGGGGGGGGGGGGGGGGGGGGGGGAGCGAGGCCTTTTTTAAAAGAGTGTTGACTCCCAAAACATAAATCAATTTTAAAAAAATTTATATCCATTACACATCATTAATCGATCAAAACATTTACGATGATCTATGATTGTTAGGTGCCCTTTTTGTAAAATTGGCAAAAAGTGGGTTGTTTGGCTCTGGTAAATATCCCACCGCACGTTTTTCTTACTCCTTGAAATTTTTGGATCACTATGACATTTGCATCATCAATATGTTTCAGACATGCATATCCACCACATTTAAATCAAGTTAGGATTAATTAGAAATCTCTTTCTTATAAAATTCCAACAAGCTATTAGGGATTGTACAAGCGGAATTTCCCAAACATGGATTACAAAACATTGTTGTTCATTTTTTGTATATGAAATAATTTTCTTCACTTACATTTATTATATTTTTCAATTTTTTACATACATAAACTATAAAATTATCATTTTGTTGTGATCTATTTGCCTTATCTTTTTTTTAGGAGAAAAATGGGAAAGTGAAAACTCAAGTTTGGATTTGAAAACAAATTGAACATCCAAAAAGGAAATGCACAAATGCTGAGAAAGATAATTCCAAAAAGTATCTATGATTTTTAAGAATTGTAAACTCTTTTAGTTTTTTATATATTAGGTTTTGCAATCATCGGAAAAGGGGGGGCGAGGAATTTTTAACTGAGTGTTGACTCCCAAACCATAAGTCATTTCTAAAAAAAATTATAGTCGTTACACATCATTAATAGATCAAAACATTTACGATGATCTATAATTGTTTGGTTTGCTTTTTGTAAAATAGACAAAAAGTTGGTTGTTTGGCTCTAGTAAATATCCCACGACATGTTAACTTAAGAATTTAATTTTTTCTACTCCTTAAAATTTTTGGATCATTAGGTCATTTGCATCTTCAACATGTTTCGAGAATGCATATTCACCACATTTAAAACATGTTAGGATTAATTACTAATCTTTTTCTTATAAAATTCCACCAAGCTATTAGGGGTTGTACTAGTGGAATTTCCCAACATGGATAACAAAACTTTGGTGTTCATTTTTAGTACATGAAATAAATTTCTTCACTTCCATTTATTATAGTTTACAATTATTTGCTTACATCAACTCTAAAATTTTCAATTTTTTCTGATCTTTTTGTTTACGAGAAAAATGGGAGAGTGAAAACACAAGTTTGGATTTGAAAAAAAATTGAACATCCAAAAAGGAAATGCACAAATTCTGAGAGAGATAATTCCAAAAATAATCTGTGATTTTGAAAGATTTTAAACTCTTTATTTTTTTTTTATTTATTAGTTTTGGAATCATCAGCAAAGAGGGGGGGGGGGGGGGGGGGGGGGGGGGGGGCGGGTGGTCTTTTTAACTGAATGTTGACTCCCAAACCATAAATCATTACTACAAAAAATTATAGCCATTACACATAATTAATCGATCAAAACATTTAAGATGATCTATGATTGTTAGGTCCGGTTTTTGTAAAATAGGCAAAAAGTGGGTGGATTTGTTCAGTAAATATTTCACTGCACGTTAACTTGAACTTTCTATTTTTTCTACTACTTGAAATTTTTGGATCATTAGGTCGTTTGCATCTTCATCATGTTTTAGGCAAGCATATCCACCACATTTAAAACATGTTTGGATCAATTAGAAATCTCTTTCTAATAAAATTCCACCAAGCTATTAGGTGTTGTACTAGCGGAATTTCCCAAACATGGATAACAAAGCTTTGGTGTTCATTTTTAGTGGGTGAAATAATTTCCTTCACTTACATTTATTATAGTTTTCAATTTTTTGCATACATAAACTCTAAAATTTTCGTTTTGTTGTGATCTATTTTCCTTATGTTTTTGTTTAGGATAAAAATGGGAGAGTGAAAACTCAAGTTTGGATTTGAAAAAAAATTGAACATACAAATGGAAATGTATAAATGCTGAGAGAGATAATTCCAAAAAGTATCAGTGATTTTTAAGGATTGTAAACTCTTTTAGTTTTTTATATAATAGGTTTTGCAATCATCGAAAAAGGGGGGGGGGGGGAGGCGAGGAATTTTTAACAACATGTTGACTCCCAAACCATAAGTCATTTCTAACAAAAATTATAGCCGTTACACATCATTAATCGATCAAAACATTTACGATGATATATGATTGTTAGGTCTGCTTTTTGTAAAATAGGCAAAAAGTGGGTTGTTTGGCTCTGGTAAATTTCCCACCACACGTTAACTTGAGAATTTAATTTTTTATACTCAAATTTTTTGGATCATTAGGTCATTTGCATCTTCAACATGTTTTGGGCATGCATATCCATGACATTTAAAACATGTTAAGATCAATTAGAAATCTCTTTCTTATAAAATTCCACCAATCTATTAGGGGTTGTACTAGTGGAATTCCCCAAACATGGATAAAAAAACTTTGGTGTTCATTTTTAGTGCATGAAATAATTTTCTTCACTTACATTTATTATAGTTTTTAATTTTATGTATACATAAACATTAAAATTTTTATTTTGTGTGATATATTGTTATGGGCGTTACACCCAACCCAGGGTGTTATGGGACACCCTGGGGCCCTGGTGGTCCTAGGCTATGGGTTGAGTACCTTTGTCTTCCGCTCCTAACAGACCGGTCTTTTGGGTACTATTGGCTTGGTGCTTAACATTTGGTATCAGAGCCAACCTTCGGTCGCGGGTTCGATTCTCCGCGGAGGGGCGCTTGCGGAAAGGAGCAACCACACGAAAGGGGTTATAGGTATAAAGTCCTAGTGGGCCATCATGGAAGAGTAGGCAGTCGTGGTTGAGTGGGCAGCTGTGAGTGGGCCGCCATGGGTTGGGCCTGCGATGGGGGGGTGTAATGTTATGGCATTACACCCAACCCAGGGTGTTATGGGACACCCTAGGGGGCAACTGGGTGTTATGGGACACCCTGGGGCCCTGGAAGTCCTGGGCAGAGGGTTGAGTACCTTTGTCTTCCGCTCCTAACAAGCCGGTCTTTTTGGTAGTATTGGCTAGGTATGTAACATCTATTTGCCTTATTTTTTGTTTAGGAGAAAAATGGTAGAGTGAAAACTCAAGTTTTGATTTGAAAAAAATCTAACATCCAAAATGGAAATGCACAAATGCTAAGAGAGATCTTTCCAAAAATTATCTAGGATTTTTAAGGATTGTAAAGACTTTTAGTTTTATATATATAAGGTTTTGCAATCATCGGAAATGGGAGGGCAAAGCATTTTTAACAGAGTATTGACTCCGAAACCATAAGTCATTTCTAACAAAAATTATAGCCATCACACATCATTAATTGATCAAAACAATTAAGATGATCTATGATTGTTAGGTCCACTTTTTGTAAAATAAGCAAAAGGTGGGTTGTTTTGCTCTTGTAAATATCCCACCGCACGTTAACTTGAGAATTTAATTTTTTCTGCCCCTTGAAATTTTTGGATCATTAGGTCATTTGCATCTTCAACATGTTTCAGGCATGCATATCCACCATATTTTAAACATGTAAGGATCAATTAGAAATCTCTTTCTTATAAAATTTCACCAAGCTATTAGGGGTTGTACTAGCGGAATTTCCCAAACACGGAGAACAAAACTTGGGTGTTCATTTTTAGTGCGTGATATAATTTCCTTCACTTAATTTTATTACAGTTTTCAATTTTTTTCATACATAAACTCTAACATTTTCATTTTGTTGTGATTTATTTGCCTTATCTTTTTGTTTACGATAAAAATGGGAGAGTGAAAACTCTAGTTTGGATTTGAACAAAAATTGAACATCCAAAATGGAAATACCCAAACGCTGAGAGAGATAATTCCAAAAAATATATGTGATTTTTAAGGGATGTAAACTCTTTTAATTTTTTATATATTAGGTTTTGCAATCATCGGAAAAGGGGGGTGAGGAAATTTTAACGGAGTGTTTACTCCGAAGGCTTAAGTCATTTCTAACAAAAATTATAGCCGTTACACATCACTTTTCGATCAAAACAATTACAATGATCTATGATTGTTAGGTCCGCTTTTTGTAAAATAGGCAAAAAGTGGGTTATTTGGATCTAGTAAATATCCATGCACATTAACTTGAGAATTTAATTTTTTCTACTCCATGGAATTTTTGGATCATTAAGTCATTTACATCTTCAACATGTTTCAGGCATGCATATCCACCACATTTAAAACATTGTTAATTAGAAATCTCTTTCTTATAAAATTCCACCAAGCTATTAGGCATTGTATTAGCAGAATTTCCCAAACATGGATAACAAAACATTGTTGTTCATTTTTAGTGCGTGAAATAATTTTCTTCACTTACATTTATTATAGTTTTCAACTTTTTGCATACATAAACTTTAAAATTTTCATTTTGTTGTGATCTATTTGCCTTATCTTTTTGTTTAGGAGAAAAATGGGAGAGTGAAAACTCAAGTTTGGATTTGAAAAAAAATTGAACGTCCAAAATGGAAATGCACAAATGCTGAGAGAGATAATTCCAAAAAGTACTTGTGATTTTTAAGGATCGTAAATTTTTTTAGTTTTTAATATATTAGGTTTTGCCATCATCAAAAAAAGGGGGGGGGGGGGGGGGGGGGGGGGGGGGGGGGGGGGGGTATTTTTAACTGAGTGTTGACTCCCAAACCATAAGTCATTTCTAACAAAAATTATAGCCGTTACGCACCATTAATTGATCAAAACATTTTCGATGATCTATTATTGTTAGGTCCAGTATTTGTAAAATAGGCAAAAAGTGGGTTGTTTTGCTAAGTTAAATATCCCACCACAGGTTAACTTGAGAATTTAATATTTCCAACTCATTGAAATTTTTTTATCATTACGTCATTTGCATCTTGAACATGTTTCGGGCATGCATATCCATCATATTTAAAACACGTTAGGATCAATTAGTAATCATTTTCTTATAAAATTCCACCAAGCTATTAGGGGTTGTCCTTGTCGAATTTCCCAAACATGGATAAAAAAATTTTGGTGTTCATTTTTAGTGCATGAAATAATTTTCTTCACTTAAATTTATAATATTTTTAAATTTTTTGCTTACATAAACTCTAAAATTTTTATTTTGTTATGATCTATTTGCCTTATCTTTTTTATTACGAGAAAAATGAGAGATGGAAAACACAAGTTTGGATTTGAAAAAAAATTGAACCTCCAAAATGGAAATGCACAAATGCTCAGAGAGATAATTCTAAAAATTATCTATGATTTTGAAGTATTGTAAACTCTTTTAGTTTTTTCTATATTAGGTTTTGCAATCATCGAAAAAGGACAGGCGAGGCATTTTTAACTGAGTGTTGACTCCCAAACCATAAATCATTTCCATAAAAAATTATAACCATTAGACATCATTAATCGGTCAAAACATTTAAGATGATCTATGATTGTTAGGTCCGATGTTTGTAAAATACGCAAAAAGTGGGTGTATTTTCTCTAGTAAATATCCCACCACACGTTAACTTGAGAATTTAATTTTTTCTACTCCTTGAAATTTTTGGATCATTAGGTCATTTGCATCTTCAACATGTTTCAGGCATCCATATCCACCACATTAAAAACATGTTAGGATTAATTATAAATCTCTTTCTTATAAAATTCCACCAAGCTATTAGGGATTGTACTAGAGGAATTTCCCAAACATGGATAACAAAACATTGTTGTTCATTTTTAATGCGTGAAATAATTTTCTTCACTTAAATTTATTATAGTTTTCAATTTTTCCATACATAAACTATAAAATTTTCATTTTTTTGTGATCTATTTGCCTTATCTTTTTGTTTAGGAGAAAAATGGGAGAATGAAAACTCAAGTTTGGATTTGAAATAAAAATTGAACATCCAAAATGAAAATGCACAAATTCTGAGAGACATAATTCCAAAAAGTATCAGTGATTTTGAAGGATTGTAAACTGTTTTAGTTTTTTATAGATTAGGTTTTGCAACCATCGGAAAAGGGGGGCGAGACATTTTTAACTTAATTGTGACCCCAAACCATAAATCATTTCTACAAAAATTATAGCCATTACACATCATTAATTGATGAAAAAAGTTATGATGATCGATGATTGTTAGGTCCACTTTTTGTAAAATAGGCAAAAAGTGGGTTGTTTGGCTCTAGTAAATATCCCACCATACATTAACATGCCAATTTAATTGTTTCTTCTCCTTGAAATTTTTGGATCATTAGGTCATTTGCCTCTTCATCATGTTTCAGGCATGCATATCCACCATATTTAAAACATGTTTGGATCAATTACAAATCTCTTTCTTATAAAATTCCACCAAGTTGTTAGGGGTTGTACTAGCGGAATTTCCCAAACATGGATAACAAAACTTTGGGGTTCATTTTTAATGCGAGAAATAATTTCCTTCATATACATTTAATATAGTTTTCAATTTTTTGCATACATAAACTCTAGAATTTTCATTTTGTTGTGATCTATTTGCCTTATCTTTTTGTTTAGGAGAAAAATGGGAGAGTGAAAACTCATGTTTGGATTTGAAAAAAAATTGAACATCCAAAATGAAAATGCAAAAATGCTGAGAGAGATAATTCCAAAAAGTATCTATGTTTTTTAAGGATTGTAAACTCTTATAGTTTTTTATCTTATAGGTTTTGCAATCATTGAAAAAGGGGGGGGGGGGGGGGGGGGGGGGCGAGGAATTTTAACTATGTGTTGACTCCCTAACCATAAGCCATTTCTAACAAAAATTGTAGCCGTTACACATCTTTAATCGATCAAAACATTTACGATGATAAATGATTGTTGGGTCCACTATTTGTAAAATAGGCAAAAAGTGGGTTGTTTGGCTCTTGTAAATATCCTACTGTTTGTTAACTTGAGAATTTAATTTTTTTTACTCCTTGAAATTTTTGGATCACTAGGTCATTTGCATCTTAAACATGTTTCGGGCATGCATATCCACCATATTTAAAACATGTTAGGATTAATTAGAAATATCTTTCTTATAAAATTCCACCAAGCTATTAGGGGTTGTACTTGCGGAATTTCCCAAACAAAGATAAGAAAACATTGGTGTTCATTTTAAGTGCGTGAAATAATGTTCTTTACTTACATTTATCATAGTTTTCAATTTTTTGCATACATAGACTATAACATTTTCATTTTGTTGTGATCTATTTCCCTTATTTTTTTAGGAGAAAAATGGGAGAATGAAAACACAAGTTTGGATTTGAAAAAAAACTGAACATCCAAAGAGGAAATGCACAAATGCTGGAAGACATAATTCTAAAAAGTATTTGTGATTTTTAAGGATTGTATACCCTTTTAGTTTTTTATATATTAGGTTTTGCAATCATCGGTAATGGGGGGAAGACGAATTTTTAACTGAATGTTGACTCCCAAACAATAAGTCATTTCTAAAAAATTATAGGCGTTACACATCATTAATCGATCAAAACATTTACGATGATCTATGATTGTTAGGTCCACTTTTTTTAAAATAGGCAAAAAGTGGGTTGTTTGACTCTGGAAAATATCTCCTCGAACGTTAACTTGAGATTTTAATTTTTCTACTCCTTGAAATTTTTGGAACATTAGGTCATTTGTATCTTCAACATGTTTCGTGCATGCATATCCACCACATTTAAAATATGTTTGGGTCAATTAGAAATATATTTGTTATAAAATTCCACCAAACTATTAGGGGTTGTACTAGCGGAATTTCCCAAACATGGATAACAAAACTTTGGTGTTCATTTTTACTGCGTGAAATAATTTCCTTCACTTAAATTTATTATTTTTTTCAATTTTTAGATACATAAACTCTAAAATTTTTTTTTTGTTGTGAGCTATTAGCCTTATCTTTTTGTTTATGAGAAAATGGGAGAGTAAAAAGTTAAGTTTTGATTTGAAAAAAAAATTGAAAATCCAAAATGGAAAAGCACAAATGCTGAGAGAGATAATTCCAAAGAGTATCTGTGATTTTTAAGGATTGTAAACTCTTTTTATATATTAGGTTTTGCAATCTTCGAAAAAGGGGAGGGGGGCGGGGAATTTTTATCTGAGTGTTGACTCCCAAACCATAAGTCATTTCTAACAAAAATTATAGCTGTTATCCATCATTAATCAATTAAAACATTTACGATGATCTATGATTGTTAGGTCCATGTTAACTGTTAACTTGTCAATTTAATTTTTTCTTCTCCTTGAAATTTTTGGATCATTAGGTCCTTCGTATCTTCAACGTGTTTCAGGCATGCTTATCCACCACATTTAAAACATGTTAGGGTCAATTAGAAATCTCTTTCTTATAAAATTCTACCAAGCTATTAGGGGTTGTACGAGAGGAATTTCCCAAACAAGGATAACAAAACTTCGGTGCTCTTTTTTAGTGCGTTAAATAATTTTCTTCACTTAAATTTATTATAGGTTTCAATTTTATGCATACATAAACTCTAAAATTTTCATTTTGTTGTGATCTATTTACCTTATATTTTTGTTTAAGAGAAAATTGGAAGAGTGAAAACTCAAGTTTGGATTTGAAAAAAAATTGGACATCCAAAATGAAAATGCACAAACGCTGAGAGAGATAATTCCAAAAAGTATATGTGATTTTTAAAGGGTTGAAAATCTTTTGGTTTTTAATATATTTGGTTTTGCAATCATCATAAAAGGGGAGCAAGAAATTTTTAACTGAGTGTTGACTCCCAAATCATATGTCATTTCTAAAAAACATTATAGCCGTTACACATCACACATCATTAATCGATCAAAACTTTTAATATGATCTATGAATGTTAGGTCCACCTTTTTTTAAAATAGTCAAAGAGTGGGTTGTTTGGCTCTGGTAAATATCCCACCGCACGTTACCTTGAGAATTTTATTTTTTCTACTCGAAATTTTTGGATCATTAGGTCATTTACATCTTCAACATGTTTCAGGCATGCGTATCCACCAGATTTAAAACATGTTAGGATTAATTAGAAATATCTTTGTTATAAAATTCCACCAAGCTATTAAGAGTTATACTAGCGGACTATGCCGAACATGGATATCAAAACATTCTTGTTCATTATTAGTGTGTGAAATAATTTTCTTCACTTATTTTTATTATTTTTTATCAATTTTTTGCGTATATAAGCTCTAAAATTTTCATTTTGTTGTGATCTATTTGCCTTATCTTTTTGTTTACGAGAAAAAAGGAGAGTGAAAACTCAAGTTTGGATTTCAAAATAAATTGAACATCCAAAAAGGAAATGCACAAATGCTGAGAGAGATAATTCCAAAAACTATTTGTGATTTTTAAAGATTGTAAACTTTTTTAGTTTTTTTATATATTAGGTTTTACAAACATCGAAAAAGGGGGGACGAGGAACTTTTAACTGAGTGTGCACTCCCAAACCATAAGTCATTTCTAACAAAAATTAAAGCCGTTACACATCATCAATTGATGAAAACATTTATGATGATCTATGATTGTTATGTCTGATTTTTGTAAAATAGGCAAAAAATGGGTTGTTTGGCTATGGTAAATATCCCACCACACTTTAACTTAAGGATTAAAATTTTTCTACTCCTTGAAATTTTTGGATCATTAGGTCATTTGCATCTTTTACATGTTTAAGACATGCATATCCACCACATTTAAAACATCTTAGGATCAATTAGAAATTTTTTTCTTATAAAATTCCACCACGCTATTAGGGGTTGGAGTAGTGGAATTTCTCAAACATGGATAACAAAACTTTGGTGTTCTTTTTTAGTGCGTGAAATAATTTCCTTCACTTAAATTTATTATAGTTTTCAATTTTTTTTGTACATAAACTCTAAAATTTTCATTTTGTTGTGATCTATTTGGCTTGTCTTTTTGTGTACGAGAAAAATGGGAGAGTGAAAACTCAAGTTTGGATTTGAAAAAAAATTGAACATCCAAAATGGAAATGCACAACTACTAAGAGAGATAATTCCAAAAAGTATTGGTAATTTTTAAGGATTGTAAATTCTTTTAGTTTTTTATATATTAGGTTTTTCAATCATCGGGAAAGGGGGGGGGGGGGGGGGGGGGGGGGGGGGGGGAGAGAAATTGGTAACAGAATGTTCACTCCCAAACCATAAGTCATTTCTAACATATTATAGCCATTACACATCATTAATCGATCAAAAAATTTATGATGATCTATGATTGTTAGGTCCGCTTTTTTTAAAATAGGCAAAAGGTGGGTTGGTTGGCTCTGGTAAATATACAACCACACATTAACTTGCGAATTTAATTGTTTATTCTCCTTGAAAATTTTGGATCATTAGGTCATTTGCATCTTCAACGTGTTTCAGGCACGCATATCCACCACATTTAAAACATGTTAGGATCTATTAGAAATCTCTTTCTTATAAATCTCTACCAAGCTATTAGGGGTTGTACTACTGGAATTTCCCAAACATGGATATCCAAACTTTGGTGTTCATTTTTAGTGCGTGAAATAATTTTCTTCACTTACATTAATTATAGTTTTAAATTTTTTTGCATACATAAACTTTAAAATTTTCATTTTGTTGTGATCAATTTGCCTTATTTTTTTGTTTACGAGTAAAATGGGAGTGTCAAATCTCAAGTTTATATTTGAAAAAAAATTGAACAACCAAAATGGAAATGCACAAATACTGAGAGAGATAATTCCAAAAACTATCTGTGATTTTTAACGATTGTAAAATCTTTTATTTTTTTTATATATTAGGTTTTGCAATCAATGGAAAAGGGGGGACGAGGAACTTTTAACTGAGTGTACACTCCCAAACCATAAGTCATTTCTAACAAAAATTAAAGCCGTAACACATCTTCAATTGATGAAAATATTTATGATGATCTATGATTGTTAGGTCCGATTTTTGTAAAATAGGCAAAAAGTAGGTTGTTTGGCTCTGGTAAATATCCCATTGCACTTTAACTTGAGAATTAAAATTTTTTTACTCCTTGAAATATTTGGATCATTAGGTCATTTGCATCTTCAAAATGTTTAAGACATGCATATCCACCACATTTAAAACATCTTAGGATCAATTTGAAATTTTTTTCTTATAAAATTCCACCACGTTATTAGGGGTTGGACTAGTGGAATTTCTCAAACATGGATAAAAAAACTTTGGTGTTCTTCTTTAGTGCATGAAATAATTTCCTTCACTTACATTTATTATAGTTTTCAATTTTTTGTGTACATAAACTCTAAGATTTTCATTTTGTTGTGATCTATTTGGCTTATCTTTTTGTGTACGAGAAAAATGGCAGAGTGAAAACTCAAGTTTGGATTTGAATAAAAATTGATCATCCAAAATGGAAAAGCACAACTACTAAGAGAAATAATTCCATAAAGTATTGTAAATTCTTTTAGTTTTTTATATATTAGGTTTTGCAATCATCAGAAAAAGGGGGGGGGCGAGAAATTTTTAGCTAAGTGTTGACCGCCAAATCATAAATCATTTCTAACAAAAATTGTAGCTGTTACACATCATCAATCGATCAAAACAATTATGATGATCAATGAATGTTAGGTCTGGTTTTTGTAAAATAGGCAAAAAGTAGGTTGTTTGACTTTGGTAAATATCCCATCGCACCATAATATGAGAATTTAGTTTTTTCTACTCGAAATTTTTTGATCATTAGGTCATTTGCATCTTTTACGTGTTTCAGGCATGCATATCCACCACATTTAAAACATGTCAGTATTAATTAGAAATCTCTTTCTTATAAAATTCCACAAAGCTATTAGGGTTTGTACTAGTGGAATTTCCCAAACATGGATAAACAAACTTTTGTGTGCATTTTTAGCGCGTGAAATAATTTTCTTCACTTAAATTTATTATAGTTTTCAATTTTTCGCAAACATAAAATATAAAATTTTCTTTTTTTTTGTGATCTATTTGCCTTTTCTTTTTGTTTAAAATAAAAATTGGGAGAGTGAAACCTGAAGTTTGGATTTGAAAAAAAATTAAACATCCAAAATGGAAATGCAAAAATACTGAGAGTGATAATTCCAAAAAGTTTATGTAATTTTTAAGGATTGTAAACTTTTTAGTTTTTTATATATTAGGTTTTGCAATCATCAGAAAAGGAGGGGCGGGGAATTTTTAACTGAGTGTTGACTTCCAAACCATTAGTCATTTCTAACAAAACTTATAGGCCTTACACATCTTTAAATGAAAAAAACATTTAAAATGATCTATGATTGTTACATCCATTTTTTGTAAAATAAGCTAAAAGTGGGTTGTTTGGCTCTGGTAAATATCCCACCGCACGTTAACTTGAGAATTTTATTTTTTCTACTTGAAATTTTTGGATCATTAGGTCATTTTCATCTTCAACCTATTTCAAGCATGCATATCCACCAGATTTAAAACATGTTGGGATTAATTAAAAATCTCTTTGTTATAAAATTCCACAAAGCTATTAGGGGATGTACTAGCGGAATTTCCCACACATGGATAACAAAACAATGTTGTTCATTTTTAGTGCGTGAAATAATTTTCTTCACTTACAGTTATTATATTTTTCAATTTTTTGCATACAGAAACTCTGAAATTTTCATTTTGTTGTAATCAATTTTCCTTATCTTTTTGTTAAGGAGAAAAATTGGAGAGTGAAAACTCAACTTTGGGTTTGAAAAAAAATTGAACATCCAAAATGGAAATGCACAAATGCTGAGAGAGATAATTCGAAAACGTATCATGGACTTTTAAGGATTGTAAACTCTTTAAGTTTTTTATATATAGGTTTTCCTATCATTGGAAAAGGGTGGGCGAGGAATTTTTAACTAAGTGTTGACTCCCAAACCATAATTCATTTCTAACAAAAATTATAGTCGTTATACATTATTAATCGATCAAAACATTTACGATGACCAATGATTATTAGGTCCGGTTTTTGTAAAATAGGTAAAAAGTGGATTGTTTGGCTCAGGTAAATATCCCACCACACGTTAAATTGAGAATTTAATTTTTTCCACTCCTTGAAATTTTTGGATCATTAGGTCATTTGCATCTTCAAAAAGTTTCGGGCATGCATATCCACCACATTTAAAACATGTTTGGATCAATTAGAAATCACTATGTTATAAAATTCCACCAAGCTATTAGGGGTTGTACTAGCGGAATTTCTAAAACATGGATAACAAAACTTTGGAGTTCATTTTTATTGCGTGAAATAATTTTATTTGCTTACATTTATTATATTTTTCAATTTTTTAATACAGAAACTCTAAAATTTTCATTTTGTTGTGATCTATTTGCCTTATCTCTTTCTTTACGAGAAAAATGGGAGAGCAAAAACTCAAGTTTGGATTTGAAAAAAAATATAACATCCAAAATAGAATGCCCAACTACTGAGAGAGATATTTCAAAAACGTAACTGTGATTTGTATGGATTGTAAACTCTCTTAGTTTTTTATATATTAGGTTTTGCAATCATCGGAAAAGGGGGGGGGGGGGGGGGGGGGGGGGCGAGGAAATTTTAACTGAGTGCTAACACCCAAACCATAAGTCATTTCTAAGAAAAATTATAGTCGTTACACATCATTAATCGATCAAAACATTTATGTTGATCTATGATTCTTAGATCCGCTATTTGTAAAATAGGCAAAAAGTGGGTTGTTTGGCTTTGGTAAATATCACGCGTTAACTTGCAAATTTAATTGTTTAATCTCCTTGAAATTTTTGGATCATTAGGTCATTTGCATCTTCAACATGTTTCAGGCACGCATATCCACCACATTTAAAACATGTTAGGATCTATTAGAAATCTCTTTCTTATAAATCTCTACCAAGCTATTAGGGGTTGTACTACTGGAATTTCCCAAACATGGATATCAAAACTTTGGTGTTCATTTTTAGTGCATGAAATGATTTTCTTCACTTACATTAATTATGGTTTTCAATTTTTTTGCATACATAAACTCTAAAATTTTCATTTTGTTGTGATCAATTTGCCTTATTTTTTTGTTTACGAGTAAAATGGGAGTGTCAAATCTCAAGTTTATATTTGAAAAAAAATTGAACAACCAAAATTGAAATGCACAAATATTGAGAGAGATAATTCCAAAAACTATCTGTGATTTTGAACGATTGTAAAATCTTTTAGTTTTTTTATATATTAGGTTTTGCAATCAATGGAAAAGGGGGGACGAGGAACTTTTAACTGAGTGTACACTCCCAAACCATAAGTCATTTCTAAAAAAAATTAAAGTCATAACATTTATAATGATCTATGATTGTTAGGTCCGATTTTTGTAAAATAGGCAAAACGTGGGTTGTTTGGCTCTGGTAAATATCCCACCGCACTTTAACTTGAGAATTAAAATTTTTCTACTCCTTGAAATTTTTCGATCATTAGGTCATTTGCATCTTCAAAATGTTTAAGACATGCATATCCACCACATTTAAAACATCTTAGGATCAATTAGAAATTTTTTTCTTATAAAATTCCATGACGCTATTAGGGTTTGGACTAGTGGAATTTCTCAAACATGGATAACAAAACTTTGGTGTTCTTTTTTAGTGCATGAAATAATTTCCTTCACTTACATTTATTATAGTTTCCAATTTTTTGTGTACATAAACTCTAAAATTTTCATTTTTTTGTGATCTATTTGGCTTATCTATTTGTGTACGAGAAAAATGGTAGAGTGAAAACTCAAGTTTGGATTTGAAAAAAAAATTGAACATCCAAAATGGAAAATCACAACTACTAAGAAAGATAATTCCAACAAGTATTGGTAATTTTTAAGAATTTTAAATTCTTTTAGTTTTTAATATATTAGGTTTTGAAATCATCAGAAAAAGGGGGGGGGGGGGGGGTGGTAGTGCGATGAATTTTTAACTGAGTGTTGACTCCCAAACCATTAGTCATTTCTGACAAAAATTGTAGCTGTTACACATCATCAATCGATCAAAACAATTATGATGATCAATGAATGTTAGGTCCGGTTTTTGTAAAATAGGCAAAAAGTGGGTTGTTTGGCTCTGGTAAATATCCCACTGCACGTTAACATGAGAATTTAGTTTTTTCTACTCGAAATTTTTTGATCATTAGGTCATTTGCATCTTCTACATGTTTCAGGCATGCATATCCACCACATTTAAAACATGTTAGTATTAATTAGAAATCTCTTTCTTATGAAATTCCACAAAGCTATTAGGCTTTGTACTAAGGGAATTTCCCAAACATGGAAAACAAAAATTTTTAGTACATTTTTAGTGCGAGAAATAATTTGCTTCAATTACATTTAATATATTTTTCAGTTTTTTGCATACATAAACTCCAAAATTTTCATTTTGTTGTGATCTATTTGCCTTATCTTTTTGTTTTCGAGAAAAATGGAAGAGTGTCACTTACATTTGGATTTGAAAAAAAATATAACATCCAAAATGGAAATGCACAAATGTTGAGAGATATAATTCCAAAAAGTATCTGTGATTTTTAAGTATTATTAACTCTTTTAGTGTTTTATATATTAGGTTTTGCAATCTTCAGAAAAGGGGGGCTGAGTCATATTTAACTGAATGTTGACTACCAAACCATACGTCATTTCTAACAAAAATTATAGCCGTTACGCATCATTAATCGGTCAAAACATTTATGATGACCTATGATTGTTAAGTCCAATTTTTGTAAACTAGGCAAATAGTGGGTTATTTGGCTCTGGAAAATATCCTACCACACATTAACTAGAGAATTTAAATTTTTCTACTCCATGATATTTTTAGATCATTAGGTCATTTGTATCTTCAACATGTTTTAGGCATGCATATCCACCACATTTAAAATAATTTAGGATCAATTAGAAATCTCTTTCATACAAAATTCCACAGAACTATTAGGGGTTGTACTAGTGGAATTTCCAACACATGGAAAACAAAACTTTGGTGTTCATTTTTAGTGTGAGAAATAATGTTCGTCACTTAAATTTATTTTAGTTTTCAATTTTTTTCGCACATAAAATCTAAAATTTTCATTTTGTTGTGATCTATTTGTCTTATCTTTTTGTTTACGAGAAATATGGGAGAGTGAAAAATCAAGTTTGGATTTGAAAAAAAATTGAAAAAGGGGAGATAAATTCAAAAAGTATTTGTGATTTTAAAGGATTGTAAACTCTTTTAGATTTTTATATATTGGGTTTTGCAACCATTGGAAAAGGGGAGGAGAAACATTTTTAATTGAGTGATAACTCCCAAACCATAAGTCTTTTCAAACTAAAATTATAGCCATTACACATCATTAATCGATCAAAACAATTACGATGATCTACGCTTGTTAGGTCCACTTTTTGTAAAATAGGCTAAAAGTGGATCTTTCAGCTATGGTATATTCCCACCGCACGTTAACTTGTGAATTTAATTTTTTCTACTGCTAGAAATTTTTGGATCATTAGGTCATTGGCATCTTCAACATGTTTCGGTCATGCATATGCACCAAATTTAAAACATGTTATGATCAATTAGTAATCTCTTTCTTTTAAAATTCCACCAAGCTATTTGGGGTTGTACTAGTAGAATTTCCCAAACATGGACAACATAACTTTGGTGTTCATTTTTAGTGCATGAAATAATTTTCTTCACTTAAATTTATTATAGTTTTCAATTTTTTCCATTCATATACTCTAAAATTTTCATTTGGTTGTGATCTATTTGCCTGATCTTTTTGTTTACAAGAAAAATGGGAGAGTGAAAATTCAAGTTTGGATTTGAAATAAAATTGAACATCCAAAATGGAAATGCACAAATACTGAGAGAGATTATCCCAAAAAGTATATGCAATTTTTAAGGATTGTAAATTCTTTAAGTTTTTTATACATTAGGTTTTACAATCATCGGAAACGGGGGGGGGGGTAGGGAGGCAAGGAATTTTTAACTCAGTGTTGATTACCAATCCATAAGTCATTTCTAACAAGAATTATAGCCATTACACCTCATTAATCGAACAAAAAATTTATGATCATCTATGATTGTTAGGTCCACTTTTTTCAAAATAGGCAAAAAGTGGGTTGTTTGGCTCCAGTAAATATCCCACCGCACGTTAACTTGAGAATTTAATTTTTTCTACTCGTTGAAATTTTTGGATCATTAGGTCATTTGCATCTTCAACATGTTTCAGGCATGCATATCCACCACATTTAAAACAAGTTAGGATCAATTAGAAATCTCTTTCTTATAAAATTCCAGCAAGCTATTACGGGTTGTACTAGTAGAATTTCCCAAGCATGGATAACAAAACTTTGGTGTTCATTTTTAGTGAGTGAAATAATTTTCTTCACTTACATTTATTTTACTTTTTAATTTTTTGCATACATAAACTCTAAAATTTTCATTTTGCTGTGATCATTTTGCCTTATCTTTTTTTTTACGAGAAAAATGGGAGAGTTAAAAATCAAGTTGGGATTTGAAAAAAGATTGAACATCCAAAATGGCAATGAAAAAATGCTGAGAGAGATAATTTCAAAAAGTATCTGTGATTTTTAAGGATTGTAAACTCTTTTAGTTTTTTATATATTGGGTTTTGCAATCATCGAAAAAGGGCAGGCGAGGCATTTTTAATTATAGCCATTACACATCAATAATCGATCAAAACATTTATGATGATCTATTCTTGATAGGTGCAGTTTTTGCAAAATAGGCTAAAAGTCGGTTGTACGCTTATCGTAAATATGCCACCGCACGTTAACTTGAGAATTTTTTTTTTCTACTCTAAATTTTTTGGATCATTAGGTCATTTGCATCTTCAAAAAGTTTCGGGCATGCATATCCAACACATTTAAAATATGTTACGATCAATTAGTAATCTCTTTCTTTTGAATTTCTACCAAGCTATTAGGGGTTGTACTAGTGGAATTTCCCAAACATGAATAACAAAACTTTGGTGTTCATTTTTTGTGCGTGAAATAATTTTCTTCACTTACATTTATTATAGTTTTCAATTTTTTGCATACATAAACTCTAAAATTTTCATTTTCTATGATCTATTTGCCTTATCTTTTTGTTTATGAGAAAAAAGGGAGAATGAAAACTCAAGTTTGGATTTGAAAAAAAATTGAACATCCAAAATGGAAAGGCACAAATGATGAGAGAGCCAATTTCAAAAAGTATCTGTGATTTTTAAGGATTGTAAACTCTTTAATTTTTTATATATTTGGTTTTGCAATAATAAGAAAAAGGGAGAGGGGGGGGGGGGGGGGGGGGGGGGGGGGTGGGAATTATTTAGTCAGTGTTGATTCCCAATCCATAAGTCATTTCAAACAAAAATTATAGCCAATACACATCATTAATCTGACAAAACATTTATGATGATCTATGATTGTTAGGTCCGTTTATGATAAAATCGGCAAAAAGTGGTTTGTTTGGCTCGTGTAAATATGCCACCACACATTAACTTGAGAATTTAAATCTTTCTACACGAAAATTTTGAATTATTAGGCCATTTGCATCTTCAACATGTTTCAGGCATGCATATGCACATTTAAAACATGTTAGGATCAATTAGAAATCTCTTTCATATAAAATTCCACCAAGCTTTTAGGGGTAGTACTAGTGGAATTTTCCAAACATGGATAACAAAACTTTGGTGTTAATTTTTAGTGCATGAAATAATTTTCTTCACTTACATTTATTATATTTTTCAATTTTTTGCATAGATATACTCTAAAATTTTCATTTTGTTGTGATCTATTTGCCTTTTCTTTTTGTTTACGAGAAAAATTGGAGAGTAAAAACTCAAGTTTGGATTTGAAAAAAAATTGAACATCCAAAATAGAATTGCTCAAATGCTGAGAGAGATAATTCCAAAAAGTATCTGTGATTTCTAAGGATTGTAAACTCTTTTAGTTTCGTATATATTAGGTTTTGCAATCATTGGAAAAGGGGGGGCGTGTCATTTTTAAATTAGTGTTGACTCCCAAGCCATAAGTCATTTCTATAAAAAAATGTAATCATTACACATCCTTAATCGATCAAAAGAGTTACGATTATCTATGATTGTTTGGTTCGTTTATTGTAAAATAGGCAAAAAGTGGGTTGTTTGGCGCTGGTAAATATCTCCTCCGCACGTTAACTTGAGAATGTAATTTTTTCTACTGCTAGAAATTTTTGGATTATTAGGTCATTTGCATCTTCAACATGTTTCAGGCATGCATATCCACATTTAAAACATGTTAGAATTTATTAGAAATCTTTTTCTTATAAAATTCCACATAGCTATTAGGGGTTGTAGTAGTGGAATTTCCCAAACATGGATAAAAAAACTTTGGTGTTCATTGATAGTGCGTGAAATAATTTTCTTCACTTTTTTTTATTATTTTAGATGTTTTTGCGTACATAAACTCTAAATTTTTTATTTTGTTGTGATCTATTTTCCTTATCTTTTTTTTTACAAAAAAAAATGGGAGAATGAAAACTGAAGTTTGGATTTGAAAAAAATTGAACGTCCAAAATGGAAATGCACAAATGCTGAGAGAAGAAAATTCAAAAAAGTATCTGTGATTTTTAAGGAACGTAAACTCTTTTAGTTTTTTATATATTAGGTTTTGTAATATTCGGAAAAGGGGGATAGGCATTTTTAACTGAGTGTTGACTCCCAAACCTTAAGTGATTTCTGTCAAAAAATGTAGCCGTTACATATCATTAATCGATCAAAACTTTTACGATGATCTATGATTGTTAGGTCCTTTTATTGTAAAATAGGCAAAAAGTGGATTGTTTGGCTCTGGTAAATATCCCACCGCTGGTTAACGAGAGAATTTAATTTTTTCTACTCATTGAAATTTTTTGATCATTAGGTCATTTGCATCTTCAACATGTTTTCAAGCATGCATATCCAGATTTAAAACATGTTAGGATCAATTAGAAATTTGTTGCCTATAATATTCCACCAAGCGCATAGGGGTTGTACGAGTGGAATTTCCCAAACATGGATAGCAAAACTTTGGTTTTCATTTTTAGCGTGTGAAACAATTTTCTTAACTTACATTTATTATAGTTTTCAATTTTTTTGCATACATAAACTCTAAAATTTTAATTTTGTTGTGATCTATTTGCCTTATCTTTTAGTTGACGAGAAAAAAAGGGAGAGTGAACTCAAGTTTGGAATTGATAAAAAATTGAACATCCAAAATGGAAATCCACAAATGCTGAGAGAAGATAATTCCAAAAAGTATCTGTGATTTTTAAGGATCGTAAACTCTTTTAGTTTTTTATATATTAGGTTTTCCAATATTCGGAAAAAGGGGGGCGAGACATTTTTAACTTAGTGTTGACTCTCAAACCATAAGTCATTTCTAACAAACATTTTTGCCGTTACACATCCTAAATCGATCAAAACATTTACGATCATCTATGATTGGAAGGTCCGTTTATTGTAAAATAGGCAAAAAGTGGGTTGTTTGGCTATGGTAAATATCCCACCGCACGTTAACTCCAAAATTTAATTTTTTCTAGTTCTTGAAATTTTTGGATCATTAGGTCATTTGTATCTTCAACATGTTCCAGGCATGCATATCCACATTTAGGATCAATTAGAAATCTCTTTCTTATAAAATTCCACAAAGCTATTACTGGTTGTACTAGTGGAATTTCCCAAACATGGACAACAAAACTTTGGTGTTCAAATTTAGATCTGGAAATAATTTTCTTCACTTACATTTATTATACTTTTAAATTTTTTTATACATAAATTCTAAAATTTTCATTTTGTAGTGATCTATTTGCATTATCTTTTTGTTTACGAGAAAATTGGGAGAGTGAAAACTCAAGTTTGGATTTGAAAAAAAAAATTGAACATCCAACATGAAAATGCAAAAATACTGAGAGAAGATAATTCAGAAAAGTATCTATGATTTTTAAGGATCGTAAACTCTTTTAGTTTTTTATATATTAGGTTTTGCAATCATCGAAAAAGGGGGGGGGGGAGCATTTTTAACTGACCGGTATGGCACGTAACTGTTTGGGAGTATGTATACCTAAACAGAAAGAATCAAAGTTAAGCTTTGACTTCTTTGACACATATAAAACCAAGTCTATTACTCGGTCAAAGCTTAACTTTGATTCTTTCTGTTTAGGTATACATACTCCCAAACAGTTACGACCTATACCGGTCATATCCCATGTAACATTTGTAAGGAACAAATGTACAAAAACTTAAAACTTCCTATATGGAACAAATAGGTCTAATCCAGAGATAAGACTTATAAATTATTCGCGATTGTGAGAAGAAATTATGCCTAGAAGGTATGATAATCAAATCGAATTCCAGAAAGTCTGGATTTGACAATTAAAAGATCTACTCTTAAGAGTTCAAGCCAAACTCAAAGAGTAGAAGAAAATCCTTTAGTTGTAGAATATAACAACGAAGGAAGAAGGATAATCCGAGATGGACGATTCTTAGGACTCGGTCTAGTAGGATTAAAACAAGTTATCAAAGACCTGAAACACCAAATCAGGATTGAACAACTTGAACTTCAAGAATATGCTATCTAAGCAATTCTTAGAAGATTTGGTAATCATTCAGCAAAGAGAAATCTACAGAATGACCCAAGAAGAAACCGTATCTCAACCTGTAGACACCGCTTCAATAGGAGAAGTCTCTACAAGTACATACGAAAAACCATAAAAAACAAAATACTGGTATGTTGTCTTCATAGGAAGAGAAACAGGAATATATGACAGTTGGGAAGAAGCCCAAGCTCAAATCATAGGATTTCCCGGAAATTCTCACAGAAAATTCCGGACAAAGGACGATTCTGAACAAGCTTGGACAGCATCCCGAAATAGATGATCTATAGACAAAAAACTTTTAGATCGTTTACAAAGATAGAGAGATGGCCTTACCTTCACTCTCTTACTAAGAAACATGCTTCAACCAGAAGATGATACTATCTACTCCATGGAAATGTACTATTTCCGTTGGGAAAGATACACGAATCGCATCCATAGACTATGATGCAAGATCAAAAAAATTAAACAAAAGCTAAACCTCTTAGCTTTGTAAAAATGAATGAGTTTTTCTATTTAATGGATATGGAAACTCCATTACCATTAGGCCTTCCTGACATCACCGGATGGCTTAAAAACCTAGTGTACTTTGCAACACCTTGCATAGCACCTAGAAGAAAAAAAGATCCAGCACCACCTGCTTTTAGGATCGCTTCTAAAGCATCATCCTCCACCGATGATGAAGTTTACACAGAATATAATACCTTCGGTAGCCAACCGATTTATTATGTTCAAGAGGAAAAACCTTCCTCTGGGAAACAACAAAAAGAGCAACACGACAGTGAACCAGAAGCCTAGGAATCTGATGAAGTTGTAGAAGAAAATACCAAGAAAACAGACTACTTTGCTAAAGACAAAAAGGCAGATGATCTTGGTAAAAGATTTCAAATGCTTCGTGGTAGCGACCATTTTGAAGCAGAAACTTCAAGGGTACGAGACACCCGCATGGAAGATAGTTTTCAAGATAACTTCTGAAACCGTACTGCGGTTCACCCACAAGAACGAGAAAGTTTCTCCCACTCAAAAATATCCCTGGGAGGACAAAGGTATTCAAAAAAATACACAAATGCGATCCCTCAAATGCTACTAAGGGACACCAAACCATAGATAGCATAAACCCTTTTGGATTTTACCTCAACTTGGATTGCCCCAAGGATGGAGAAAAGGTCCTTAAAGATTGGGAAAGAAGCATGAGCAATGCTGCAAATATGCATGAATCTTGGAACCAAGAATCAGCATTTAATTTCTTTACCCATGCTTTACAGGGTAATATAGCTCATTGGTGGGACAACCTTCCCGAAGACCAAAAATGAGCTAATACCTCAATATCGATAGCCAATATCTTGAAAGGATTAGTGGCTAAGATATCAAAGGAATTTCTAGGAATACATCCAACCCTAGAAGCCTACAATGAGAGTACTAAACAAATAAAACGTTTAGAAACTCTTCAGAAATTAAACAAGTTACAAATTTGTAAAATTTTTTTTTACGAGAAGTATTACTACGAGTTTGAAATTTACTTCTATAAACTGCAAAAAGAAGACCAGAAACCTTATCTGTCTATCTTTTATGCAAAATTGACAGAACCATTTGCACATGTAGCTGAAAAAGACTACATTAACAAATATTGGCAAAACAATCCAGAACATGGTACTTTAACCATGGATAATTTCCTAAACATTGATACTTTAGGAAGAAGACATCGATTTGTACAAAACATGTTGGCAAATCTTTGTGAAGCCCAAAAACTACAAAAGAAAAGTAGTAAGGCAAATAAACAAACATTATGTTGTTCAAACCAGAACAAAAATGTAGGAGCTTATGGTTGTAAAACCACCTCCCATAAGCAACGAAAATATCCTAAGAAATTTCAACAAAAAAAATTTAGGATACAAAAAAGTTCTACAGCAAGGTATACTCCTAAAAAGAGATACTTTAAGAAAAGAACAAATTCTGGCCCTACCACATCTAGTAAAGGGTCAAATGCATATTGCCCAAAGGGGAAAACCCCAAGCAAATGCAAATGCTGGATATGCCAGAAAGAAGGACATTTTGCAAAAGATTGTCCAAATGATAAACAACAACGGCGGTACAGTACTTACATGTTACTAGCCAAAGAAAACGGATTAGAAATCATTCATTACGATGACATCCAGTCAGAAGATGAAGTATATGAACTTCATCTCGAAACTGAGTCCTCCTCCTCGGAAAACTCAGAGAACATGTTGGATTCTTCAGGCACCTTCTCTGAATGAGTATCCGCATAAATGCAGAGCATGTCGCATCTGGAAATTCTTATATCACGGTCATGCTTAAACTACCCAGATATATCAAATTCCATAAACAGGCTCTCGTAGGTACAAGAAGTTCATATTGCCTAGCCAGACAAAATCTACTTCCCACGAATCTATGGAAACCACTTGAAGTACCCCTTCAAGTAACCATTGGCTCCGGAGAAAATATCTCTCTTCCTACCGAAGCCCGAAACATTCATCTCGACATTCCAGGTGAAAAGTTTATGACAGGACTAGATTTAGTCCTAGGAAATGAATGGCTCATGTTTCATGCCCTTGTAGAGCAAACACCAGCCTACAATAAACTTCGATGTCGCACTCGACGTGAAATCGATAATACTGCTGTATTTGTCTATGCAGTAAAACCCACTGAAGCCTATGCCATTTCTGGCAATGGACCTGTCCTCCATCAGGTCTTCAAAAAATGCAGCAAGTGTGGTGATGAGATTCCTCCCTTAGAAACTCTGCTCCTTGCTGAGTCCTGTGAATTTGAAGTTCAGCAACTTCTAGAATCCACTTGTACTGAGAAACCCTTAGAATGGTGGCATAAACAAAAACCATATGCCGACCTCGAACTTCTTGATCCTGACAAAGAAATCCGAGAAAAACCTATGGTTTACACTCCTTCTGATGTTGAAGAATTCTCAACACAGATAAATGACTTGCTAGCTCAAGGTTTAATCCATGCAAGCTATTCTCCACACACATCTCCTGCTTTCCTGGTACGAAATCATGTAGAGATAAAACGAGGAAAAGCTAGAATGGTCATTAACTATAAAAAGGTTAATGAAGCCACAAAAATGGATGGCTACTATCTTCCTAACAAAGAAAGATTAATAGCTGCCATAAGAGGAAAACAATGGTTTTCTAAATTTGATTGCAAATCCGGGTTTTGCAAAATTCCTCTAACCGAAAGAGCTATTCCCCTTACTACATTCAGTTGTCCTTCAGGACATTATGAGTGGCTTGTAATGCCCTTTGGGTTAAACAAGCACCCAACATATTTCAAAGAAGAATGGATGATATCCTCAAACCATTCTTTAAATTTTGCTTAGTTTATGTTGATGACATCCTAGTCTTTTCAAAAACCAAGGATCAACATAAAGAGCAATTACTTAAGGTATTAAATGCCTTAAAAACTGTTGGGATAGCACTCAGCAAAAAGAAATCAGAGTTGTTTAAAACCAAGATAGATTTCTTAGGTCTAAACATCTCAAAAAGAGAAATCATTCTCCAAAATCATATTCTGGAAAAACTAGCTGCTTTTCCGAATGAAATAGAAGATATAAAACAACTTCAACATTTCTTAGGATGCCTAACATATGCTGAACAAATCATAAAGAACTTAGTAGAAATTAGGAAACCCTTTCAAAAGAAACTAAAGAAAGACGTCAAATGGGAATGGACACCCATTGATAGTCTAGAAGTAATCCGGATCAAACAAATGATGAAACACCTCCCGGTGTTAACTCTACCCGATCCAGATGCAAAACTGATTTTAGAAACTAGCACCTCTGATCACACTTGGGCAGCAGTCCTAAAATGCAAAATCAATGATTCTGAAAGAATATGCAAATATACATCAAGAACATTTTCATCTGCTGAAACAAAGTACTATTCTTATGAAAAAGAAATTTTAGCAGTAAGGAATGGGATAAAAAAATTTTATATTTATCTCGCTCCCAAAGAATTTCTGGTAAGAACTGACTGTAAAAATTTTGTCGGTTTTATGACAAGAAATTTAGAAGATTCACTTTGTCGCGGTAGATTACTCCGTTGGCAGAAATGGTTCTTTCAATTCTCTTTTACTGTTGAACACATTAAAGGAGATAAAAAATATTTACCTGATACTCTTACTCGAGAATTTTCTTGTGTTATAGACAGGTAAAATGGATCCCCTCAGCAACACCCTGACGAACCTAACAGCAACAATTGCCACACTCACGGTATTGCTCTCAACCCTACAGTCACTATTCGATAGTCTTTTAGTTATCTCAGAATGAGGAGACATACATGAGAATTGTGCCCGTTACGGGTTAAGTGGAGAAGTCTTACAACTCAAGGTTAAAGAATTAACCGAAGAGTTAAAAGAACTCACTTTCATGCCAAGCTCCTCCGGGACTTCTACCGGATCTCCATCGCGAGAAAAGGAAGCCACAACGTCAGCTAATCAGCGGATGGATGACTTTAGTGTTTTGATCAACACAGGTCGACCCGGGATTTCTACCGGTCATGCCAGGCATGAGAAGGAAATCACAATCCAATCTTCTCTGAAGATAGGGGAATCAAGGATTTCTACCTGCCAGTCAAGAGCTGGAAAGGAAACCTTAACGATTTCATTGAAATCGGAATCAAGGACTTCTACCTGTCAGTCTCGAGCTGAAAAGGAAGTCTTAACGGATCCATCCCTGATGGAAACGGACTTGTCTAGTAATGAGAAATCATTCAAGAAAAAATTGGTTACCCCGTCAGAGTTTACAAGGTTGAAAAGCCTAAAGAAACCAGATCAAACTAGTTTTAATGAGTTTGAGTTTTTAAAGAAATTTAAACCTTTAAAACTTTTGGTCATTATGTCTGAAGAACCCTCGCTACGCTCTCAAAAGGTGGACAACGTTCGTTCAAAGATAGAATCCGATCATACTGTTCAATTCCAGAGATGGAACAAACAAACTGGACAAGGGATGGACACTCCTTTCTTCACCACTGAGCCCAGCAACTGTTGGAATCAAGTGAAGTTGAGTCATGAAATAGACTCAAAATATGCATCCATGCTTTATGCATAAGGATTCATAAAACAGATGGTACTTCACTCCACCGACTTATCAATGTTGGAGAAAATGCCAAAGGAAATTATGGAGGCTTGCAAAAGTTTTATCTCCATAACAAAGAGTAAAGGAATTCGACTTCAATTTGTTTCCTGTATTGCTGAAATTGTTACTAACATAAAGATGTTTCCAAGCATTTCTGTCGTGACACTTGAAGGCATCAAAGAAGGTGACACAAATATGGAATATGATCCCAGACATGTTCCAAAAGCCAAGCCTCGCCCAGAAGCAGTCTGGCCAACCAAGCGTATTCGCGGGCTCAAGAACCCGA